>NW_026782094.1:645000-1000226 GCF_031769215.1 Ylistrum balloti
ATGGTCTATTATACACAACAATCTATGGTCTATCATACACAACAATCTATGGTCTATCATACACAACAATCTATGGTCTATTATACACAACAATCTATGGTCTATCATACACAACAATCTATGGTCTATTATACACAGCAATCTATGGTCTATCATACACAATCTATTATACACAACAATCTATGGTCTATCATACACAACAATCTATGGTCTATCATACACAATCTATGGTCTATCATACACAACAATCTATGGTCTATTATACACAACAATCTATGGTCTATTATACACAACAATCTATTCTATGGTCTACACAAACAATTATCAATCTATGGTCTATTATACACAATCTATGGTCTATCATACACAATCTATGGTCTATCATACACAACAATCTATGGTCTATCATACACAATCTATGGTCTATTATACACAACAATCTATGGTCTATCATACACAACAATCTATGGTCTATCATACACAACAATCTATGGTCTATTATACACAACAATCTATGGTCTATTATACACAACAATCTATGGTCTATTATACAAAACAATCTATGATATATCATACACAACAATCTATGGTCTATCATACACAACAATCTATGGTCTATCATACACAATCTATGGTCTATCATACACAACAATCTATGGTCTATCATACACAACAATCTATGGTCTATTATACACAACAATCTATGGTCTATTATACACAACAATCTATGGTCTATTATACACAACAATCTATGGTCTATCATACACAGCAATCTATGGTCTATCATACACAATCTATGGTCTATTATACACAACAATCTATGGTCTATCATACACAATCTATGGTCTATTATACACAACAATCTATGGTCTATCATACACAACAATCTATGGTCTATCATACACAATCTATGGTCTATCATACACAATCTATGGTCTATCATACACAATCTATGGTCTATCATACACAACAATCTATGGTTTATTATACACAATCTATGATATATCATACACAACAATATAGTATTACTATCGATGAACGATAAACTGCAAATATTCGGAAAAAGATAAAGAAAGTGACACCATATCATGAAATAAACCTTAGCATACTTTATGAAGTGATAAACCTGACAGGAATATAGAATCATTTGATGAAAAGGACTGTTCATAAGTGCAAGTTCGAGTCATCTCATATTTGAATGTGTTTCAGATAATACAGTTTTACCTGAAATAAACAGTTGCATTTGTTATGTTAATCAGTCTGAACATATTATACAGGATACATCTCGCTGTGGTGATTTGGTTTGTGATATCATTATTGTTATCATCATTGGAGTTATATACCATTCGGTGATGAACTGTCATGAAACCATACAATGGAAGATATCAAACATACAATTCCTAGCATCTGACTCTCATATATTGGCGTCAATTCAATTACTTGTAAAGAAGGATAGACAGAACAGTATTTAGTAAGGAGGTAAGGGTCAGTAATGGTACGAAGGTTAAGATAAGTTAGCATAGTGTTTGAAAAACACATTAATCAACGCTCAACTTGTCCGGAATTCTATATCTGATAGCATGACATTTTATGTTCAGTTAATTCTATGATAAAAGACTCTCGTATTTTCCCCCAGACAACAATTTCATTTAACGATTTAAGAAGTACGGTTGTTTCTTTTTTACTATGCTGGTTCACAATAACCTAGATTTACATGCCACGTGTCACCTAAAAAGGATGACATGTTTACCAACCAGGAACAACTGCTTTATATTATTTTCTGATCCTGTTTTAAAACATTTCTAATATTTCTTAATATTTCAGCGATGAAATAACCCGATAAAAAACAATTCAGAGTATAAGACAATATATTTAATTTCATTGTATATGGAAACGAAAATTCTTATATGCTCACACGCCGTCAGGTTTGAGACATTATCCCTTTAATATATAAAAAAAAATATATATATTTCATATTACTGGGAGTACATATACATGTTTTTAATACTAGTCTCGGTAATTGCTACGTCTGGCTCAATGCAAAACATAGACACAACAATTAGGGACACAATAATTCGACATATCTTGGGAGTTATCGTCAACACAGTAAGTCTTGAAGAGAAACAAAAGTGAACACGGAACAGTTATTATAATGTTTACTTACATGTTTACCTCAGTTAGGGTCTGATTGGAAACATGTCCTCCTTAGCTTCATATAAGAAGATTATACTACCCTCCGCGGGGAAGCACCTATAACAAGGACCGACGGGCCTGCATCGCTCACTTGTTCTGCAACGTACAAAGAAGACCATCATTCGGTTTCAATTTATGGAATCTTGAGAAACTACATTCCACAACGTCCAAGTGGACCAAAGAAATTCATTTAAACAAACCGGTGGCCCTTCGCCCATCAATATTATATTAGTGCCCTGGGATTATATATTATTTCGACGATTTTAAGACGTTTGACCCATGCGACCTTCAGATTTGGTCATTTATTTGAACAAACGTGGGAACTTTTATCTTATGATACTACATGTTCATATCAGAAACAAGGCCTCCTGGTAATCGAGAAGTCGCTCGAAGATCTAAACACATCTGACCCATGCGATCTTGAAAGTAGATTAAGGCCATTCATTTGAAAAAACAAATGGTCCAATATCAGTAACCAGTACCCTCTAGATATTGGGAAGAATCTTTTTGAATACAGCTGTATGGGGCAGTTTACTTCATTGTCTGGCTCTACTGTACCGAACTCTAAATTTACATTATAAAGTGTTGTTCACATATATATATATTGAAAAATTCTCATATTACAGTTTCTACGTGCTGGAGTTTCCTTAAAAACATAATTAAAAATAGTTTTTTTTCCAGCATCGGTGATCACATAACATTAAACTGATACCTGCATATTACACGACCTTTGGCAAAGATAATATATTAATATTTCCTTTCTCGTTTTGGACTCAGAGGCGTAACAGAGACAGAAATATGTCGCTTAGATATAACCATGGATATCTTATAAGCTACACTTGACTGATAAACGGAGAAATTGACAGTGAGGTGTCACTTATCTACATTAACATTCCTAAAACTTTATCTGTTGTCTGATAACGAGGAGCAGTAATGTTATTCAATGACTTAGACTAGTCAGTTCCACAAGACTACTATTTATGTGAATGAAAGATATCGCTTTAAAGATAGGGAAGACACAGGTTGAGTGTTCGCGAGGTTGATTTACTGCCTGGCCAGTGAGCAGTGTCAGATCAGATCAGCTGTGTAAATATGAAGTGAAGTTATGTGGCTGTTGTTGTAAAATTAGCATTGTGAGCACGAGAAATAATGTGGTTTGATTCCAGTGAGCCTGGCATTACATTAGGAAATTAAAGAAAATTATTAATTACCACGGGGATGTTTCATTAATTCATAATTGAATGATTCTAGTCATTGCTATGTAAATGTAAATGTGAATTTGTGATTCAATATTGTATGTGCCAACGTAAAAAGACAATATGATTTTGCGTAGGTTAATAACTTAAGCTTGAGGTTGTTTTCCTCGTCTATTTATACAAGTTATATCAAACATGTATTGACAGTACAAGTTACGTGTATATCGAAGTAGTACATAGTCACGGATACCACCTAATTGAACATTTGTTCTCACACGCTACAATCAAATGACGGAAACAAAATCTTCAGAGACATGTTCTCGTCTACCTTCTTAATTAATATATGATAATTATAGCGAGGGTGTTTGTAAAATACTCGAATTATTGCATTGCGTTTGATTTTGAGGCGTTGCGATTTTTCTCTAAAATAATTTGCAAAAACGCCATTCTGTGATCGACTCCAAAAAATAGAAATTCAGTAAGGAACTTTCAAGTAGTGACGACTGGCGAGTTTCGTTTCATCCTTTGCAGATAAAAAGATAAACAGAATCGCCTAGCTTTATTGGTCAACGCTTAATGCAACACAAAAGATACAATCCTTACAAAGTAGGCACTCACAGATTTCCTGTGCTATTCGTTATGACAAAAACACCCAAGTGAAATAAGCGCTTTCCAACCAAGGATAATCAATATGGCCTAATAATTACTTTAATCTTTCAGAACCATTGACGAATACACCTGCCAGATCTATTTTTGCTGTATTCGGCAGTGACGTAAAACAGCTGTAATTCAGCACGTGCGGTAATTCGGCAGAATTACTCTCTGAATTTACTTAAATATTACTTTTAGATTTAAAAATAGTTGTTGAAATAAGCGATTTTACATGTTGTAATATACATGATGATTTTAAAAAAAAAAAAATCATAAAATCGCTGTTGTATCATATGAAGTTTGGAACTATGTTTCCGAGCGGAGCCATTTATTTGGCGTCCGTCAAGAGGCAAAATTCAGCATAACATCAGCATTAGGTAAACACAGATTGAAGGCCAGGACTGTTTCAGTTTCAATAGTCTGATTAGCAATCAGTGTTGCTGGATAAATAAAATACATGGTCAGTGTCTTAAAATATAAGCTGTATCATTGGCACAGGACAGAAAGACTTTCTTCATCCTCGCCAAAGTACAGCTAATGTTTTCAGACACTAATCATGTATTCTCTATAACTGCATCATAACAACTATTTCGTCCTTCTAGGACTCGACAATGATGTTGAAGCTTAGAAGGCGAATGACTAATATCAATATTTTTTCGAAACAAATGGATAATAATAACAAGAACGTGAGCCATGCATTAAAATGCAAATAAAATTGGTACTTTTTTTTTAAAAAGAATGTCGAGCACGTGCACATTTACTAAAACGTGCCACTATGGATTAAAATGGCATGCGGATGACGGGAATAATAAATTTATCTTTTTTCTATTTCTTTCTTGTTATTTTCCAATAATAAAGTGAAACAGAGTTGGTATTTCATATATATATATATTGTTCTCCATGAAATTATCTGTATATCCAGAAAGTATTGATACATGTCAGATGTCATTGGCTTACAAAAAAAAAGCTTAGAAAGTAGGATATATGCCGTTTTCAATATGAGTTATTACAATGTCAGAATTGATAGCGTATCTAAAATATTGTCCAAACGAAGTCAAGAATTCTCGTTTTCGTCACCTGCTCACATACATGATGAATTTTGATATTAGTTGTACATCAAATAACAATCAAACAAAACTTTCAGAATTCAAATTTCAAGAATAAAAAAAAAGGAAATAAGAAAAAAATAAAGGAAAAAATTTTTGTGGAGATGCGGGGGATCGAACCCCGGGCCTTTCACATGCAAAGCGAACGCTCTACCACTGAGCTACATCCCCATCCATACTAATGTCTTTAGTAACAATTATTTTATAACATCAAGATTATTTGGAAACGAAAATTGTTAAAAAGTAGTTAAATATTACAGGTAGATGATGTTATGGGTATACTACTACTATGTGTGTATAGAAGCAGCCCAAACTGTACCGTGTTTTGACCGGAAACCAGTGATACGTCACCATTTAAATCTCGATAGTTCTGCTATTTCATTTACTTTGCTAACAGACATTCCCTAACGAAGACGCCATGGCATAATGTTAACAATAACACACACACACATACACACATACAAACATACACACATATGTCCCTCCGTTTTTCACTCTTTCAGTAGGAGCCGCGTTGTTCTATCGTAGACTGAAAGTCACAAATGTTTGAATTAGGAAATCGAAAAATGATCAAAGGGAGACAACTCTAACAAGCAATTGAACGAGTTCGCTTAGCTCTTATTACCGCAATGGAAACGTAGAGTTGGCGGTCCGAACAAACAAACGTTATACACAAACGGGAGCTGAAAACAGACAGGAGTTTCAGAAAAGTTAAGATATCAAATATCAACGCTCGAAATTCTAACGGACTAAAGGAATGTAGATCTCAATTCATATGGGAAATAGGTTGTTGACAAGTCGAGTGTCAACTGAGCATTAGTGCTTCCATAATAGATATTTAAATCTTCAGGGTTTGTAGTCTTTTTATATATCTAAATGAAGGCAGTGAGAAAAATGCATTTCATATATACATATGTATATAGATTTTTGTTTAATTTCAGGAAAGACAAAAACAATGCTATAAAATTATCCAGTAATAGATAAGTTACGTGTATTTAAATACAAGTAAAAAAAATCCAAGTTATAAGTGAACACATTCTGTTTTTGTATTTGTGTACATTGCAAAAATTAATATTTTCTTATTATCAAACCCTGTAACCCAAGTCCTACACAAACCCAATTAGTACACGCTGTACAAGTGTGATATCTTATCAGGGAAACGAAACATGTATTACGTGTTTTTTTTTCTTTAATATAACCAGTATTACAGTATGAAATGGCGCTTTCAGTATGTGGTTACATTTTCCATAAATTATATATAATCATTACAAAAGCTCGTCCTGGGTTTAATTATTTGTTACTGACTGGTTACATATTATTAACTGAAATATGAACAAGTTCATTGTATCATTTGACTATGTTCCAAATTTTTTTTTTTTTTTTTAAAGTATAATAGAAAATGAAAAGGTAATAAGTATATATGCAGTGCTTTATATTCCAATCGTTCGCAAATTCAAAAATTAACCTTTCTAATCCTTTATCAATTTTTTTTATAATACGTGATTCCTGATCAAGCGCAGACCAAAAATATCTGCTTAAACCAAATTTGAATATTTAAAAAACTCATTTAAATATGTTGTCAAATTTGGACATAGTGATGTTTAAAAGTGCTCTTTTGAGACAAAGACACTCTCATTGTCCTATCTTATGTATATTTCTCATATTGGTTGCATGAAATCGTGCATGTGGGTGTAGAGTCATTAGCATACATGGTGCTGTTTCACATAAAATTCAATGCAACGAATAAAAGCAACCTATCGAGAGGTATCCGTGATAGAAATAACTAACTACGTACCAATATTTTCGCTACAAAATAAATGGGGAAAAAGCTGGTATTTTGGAGAGATTTTTAAGCCAATTGTTTCTGGTGTAACGGATCTGTTTTACATACGTTCAATACACGTTACCTATCTCATGATACGTAATGGTATCATCTAAAAATAATCAAACGAAATAGGTTAATGGAGTGTGGAAACCGAATTTGATTGTCACAATTTACAAGATGTAATACCCGATAAGGCCAATTTAGACAATTTATGATAAATTATATCTTATATGAGAGAGAGAGAGAGAGAGAGAGAGAGAGAGAGAGAGAGAGAGAGAGAGAGAGAGAGAGAGAGAGAGAGAGAGAGAGAGAGAGAGAGAGAGAGAGAGTCACATTCAATAACACCGCTTGTATTAGCTGATGTAATTCTGAACTGATTTTGCATATAAGACAATATATTTTTTTTCTTAATTTTGGATCCCCGTATATAAGTAACCCTTATGTGAAATTCGCATTGACGGTCTTATTGATAAATATCGGTTCTGAGTGTATTAGGTACAGAATCAAAGATTGTCATAAAATTCTTCACACGAGTTACCGGATCTATATTCAGCTGTATTACTTAAATTTATCCTAAAGAGGTCGTAATCAAGACAGCTGACAAGGTCTCGCAAATGGAAATTAAGTATGTTTAATTTACGTCAACCCCGTACCTGTAAGCATCAACTATATATTATTTCTGTCTTACAGATAACAGATTAAAATGAACTGTAAATATCTGCGTCATCCCACATGTTTGTAGTTGATAAGAAAAAAGAATTTAACATACGTCGGAGACACACTGAATTTTCAGAGATTTGAGATCCTCTATATTAACATTACATTTTTCATCCCAAACACTCAACGATTATATTTGTTTTATATTCTAACGGTTCTCGCATGAAACAGAATTGAAAAATAACACGTGATCTCTCTTCAATTACAAATATCTATAAAGTAACCATCCCACGGTTAAGAAAAACAAACAAACAAACAAACAAACAACAGTAAGGGGATTCGATCCAGGAACTTTTTAGGTCGAGAGCGGATATCTTACAATTGTGCTACCACTACGATACATAAGATTAGGAGAACATTTTGAAATCTTATTTGTTCACTCCAAATATCATCAAGACCTCTCCTTATAAAAGTACTCACATATGAACAACTGAAGTCACGTGACGGCATGAAAGATAACTACACATTAACAAACAACTAAATGAAACATTTCCATTGAAATCAAGGTTTACGTGAAAGGTATCTGATAACTTGGTAAACCAAACAGTCTTTAGATTAACACGCCGTACTAACGGCTCTTCTGAAACCGGATCACAACTGTTTTCATAGCTTCGCTTTCGAATTTCGGTGTTGAAAGTCCATTTCTAAGGATTCGGTGTGGTTTACCAATGAAAACACCCACCAGATATATCTAACCAATTTGACAAATTTCTAACGTATCGTGTCACTATGGAGATGACGAAGATTATTAGAGCCATGTGATTTAATATACATACCCAGGACATTGTATACTTTAATGTATCATTATCTTCAAATGAACTTTGCTTCATGTAACTTTAGGAAGTAGCAGAGAAGTGTACATCATTCTAATCCTGTTGTGCCTAATTGTCAGTCCACTTCCGGTGTCGAGAACACCAGATGAGTGAATAGTGATGGGGAACATGTGTGGCAACGAGAAACGGGATCCCAGTACAGACTCGTACGGTGACAAACTGTTGAAATATGTCACCATTCCCGTCTCAACTCTACTCGGAACTGTGACGCTGATCGTGCTCTACCTAGGTAAGACGTACTCAAAAGCATTATAGTGAATTATTGCTTATTGTAGGTCCTCAGTTGTAGTTTTCACTGCATATGTTGTTATAGTATTGTAATATATATTTTCTATGAGTTACGATCTAAATGATGTCTTCACCTAGAGTACTACAATCACTGTTTCTCTGGTAAAGTTGCCATTTAGAAACCTATTTTCGAAGTTCAATTTGTTTTACCTAAAGAATAATCTATTGTTACATTTTTAGCCTTTATAGAAAATTCAATGACAATATGCAGTATGTTTATCGTGCGTGTGTGTATTTTTTTAAATTTTACTTTATTTTTTTTGGGGGGGGGGGGGGGTTTAGGGGGTGGAGTGGGGTTGTGTTTGTTTATGTTTTGTTTTCCTGTCCATTTGAATAAATACTATTAAATTAAGACAAAACACTAATCATAAGTATGTCACTATTTCAGAAAAATACAGTTATCATATTTGTTGCCTTCTTTTACCAGTTGACAAAGTGTCGTGCTATTCAAGTACAGGAATCGGAAACAACTACATCGGCTCAATTGCAGAAGACCGCTGCTTCAACAACTTCAGAGTGGCAACATTGTCCGGATCAAAATGGACGGAAGAACGGCAGCTGATGCATAAATTCTTTCCTATTTTGCTGTTGTGTCAATCTCTATCGTTTGTGGTACTCGCAATTCTCTGGGTTTGGTGTTTGTCCAGGGATCTGACCAATCAAATCAGTTCTGTGATAGATTACTGTGACAATCTCACAGAATATTATCGCAAATACGACAAAGGCCTGCGAAAAAGCGTAACGGAAGCAACACTTCACAGAGAAATTGATAACTGTTTAGAATTTTTGATCTGCCTCCTGATGAAAAAGGCCAAAACACTATACATTTTGAATATGGTTAAATGGGGAAGTCTTGTTTTACTATGTTCTGTTTGGTTTATTGGCTATTTCGTCATTGTCCTTCCAGACCTGGTCATATTTGAGAATAGTTTTTTCTGTCTGTATGATGATGTTCCAGGTGTTGGTCAAAAGGTCGCCGAATGCACCATTCCAACCTCAACATTCCTTCGCGCTGTGTGGTATATCAACCAAGTTATATTAGGACTTCTCTCATTGGTCGCTTTGTTTCATGTAATGGAACTTTGTAAGAAGAAGAATTTCTCGTCGTCGTTTTTCTATAAAACCATTCCAGGACTTCAAGATGGCCGACTTTCAGAGTGTGTGGATTTGTACTATAACCCTCGCTATATCTCCTTTCTCTCGCGTTTTTGTGATTCCAATATCCATCTGTGTATTGATTCTGGACTCTCCAAATCTTTAGCCCGGAAGTACGGATCTCCGGACGGTTGGACGCCGGGAAAAGAAACCATTGTAGATAAGCATTACCCAGTCATACAACCAGAGCAACTGAAGAGATTTAGGCAATCTTCAGAGGAATATTTCAAAAAAAGAGATCGAGGCAAAGCGAAAGTAGTCAAAATCGTAAAGGTGCATCCGGTGTCGATGCAAAAGCAAAACATTTCTGGTAAGAAAAGCACAGCTTCCAGGAAGTCAAACATATCATCCAGTAAAAGAACTGAGACTTCAACTTTGACTTGGAATCAGTCGGTATATATGACGTCACATCTCCTTGGCAGGAAATTGGAAAAAGATCTGAGATCACTTCGATCGTCTAAAGATCAGAGATCAATCGATTCCACTCCGCGAACTCCTCGTAGTAATATTAAACTGGAGGATTTATCTATAAATATGACATCCCCGAGAGCGCATATGGATTACAGACCACGTGACACTGGTCAGTATCCGACATTCACATCGAGGAACAGGGAATTCAACCCAGATGCGTACAACCTTGATTTGACAATTCGTAGAAACCATGCTGCTAACTTGAACACATGGAAGCCATAAGCAAAACTCTTTAGTGTAATCGTTGTTACTCCCCTTTGGAACAGGTCTTCACTTTCCATCCCCTACATAGTGTTAACATATGCATTTTGTTAATCAGATCGTGTTAATTAGCTCCGGAGAGACTTATTTAGATATTCATGTCGTATTCGGCTTCACACAGGTCAACTTCATAAGGCCAACTGATATCATTTGTATCATGTAAAAGTTCATTTGGAAATAAACGTAAACAAGATTGTTGAATGAAGGGAAATCTTTACATAACAAAATCACCAAGAAAATACCAACATAGCAACATAATCATAATCCAAACTCCATTCCATAAAACTAGGGCAAAGCATGAAAAAGAAAGATTTACACGAAGACTTGTGGAAACGAACAAGGAGAATATGACCACGTGTTCCGGAAGAGTAAGCGCCTTCTGCTTCATCGAATTCACTTGCCAGGTAATAATTGGCTAATATAAGTAAGTAATGTCACGTTCTCAAATGAGAACAAGGTATAAAACAACAGAACAAACAGACAAACTACCGAGCACCAAATTCATTCAGTTTCGTGTTACACAAAGGAATAGAACATTTCTCAATGAGATCACTATGGCGACCATAAAACTTCGCCATAATTTTCATCAACTTGCATTTTTTAAACCCTTGAGATACGAGATTGTCTGTCAGTTGACGACGTCTTGCACGAAAATCGTGATAATGGGAACAGTCCCTTGAATATCGAATGAACTGTGATATGTAAATAATATAGGTTGGAGATGCAGATAAATTGCTATCCAGAAATGGAAAGCTGGCAACATTGAAATTAATCCATCACGTTTGTCATACAGCTTGATGTGTTGGATTCATTGTAGAAAAAGATCGTGATAAGCAGCTGATGTAAAAGAATATAAATATCCTAAGATGGCGACGTCTATTTATTTTGAAGCAATATGCATAAGTACAAATAATGAAATCCATTTAAAGAGAAGAAAGATTGCTCGGCATGTAACTACCAACAGTCCTTACGTAAGTGTTAGGGTGACATTTACCACTAAACTGTCTTTGTGTAGGTGGTAGGGTGAGATTGACCACTAAACTGTCCTTGTGTAGGTGGTAGTGTGAGACTGACCTGTAAACTGTCCTTGTGTAGGTGGTAGGGTGAGATTGACCTGTGAACTGTCCTTGTTTTGATGGTAGAGAGAGACTACCAGTAACTGTCCTTTTGTAGGTGGTAGGGTGGTATTGACCAGTAAACTGTCCTTGTGTTGGTGGCAGGGTGAGACTGACCTGTGAACTGTCCTTGTCTAGGTGGTAGGGTGTGATTGACCAGTAAACTGTCCTTGTGTTGGTGGCAGGGTGAGACTGACCAGTAAACTGTCCTTGTGTAGGTGGTGGGGTGGTATTGACCACTAAACTATCTTTGTGTAGGTGGTAGAGTGAGACTGACCTGTGAACTGTCATTGTGTAGGTGGTAGGGTCAGATTGACCAGTAAACTGTCCTTGTGTAGGTGGTAGGGTGACACTGACCTGTGAACTGTCCTTGTGTAGGTGGTAGGGTGAGGTGGACTAGTTTTTTTGCTTGGTTTATCGCTCCGGGAACACCCTGAGTGATTTTTTTTTTGGGGGGGGGGGAGGGAGGGGGGAAGTGGGGATTCTTGTAGTAGCTGTGGCAACTCAATGGACTTTATACAGGAGAACATCATCCATCGAAATTTTTTTTATTTGTTGTTTTGTAAGTTCAGTCGTCAGATATTATCTCTCTCTTATGTATTTACAGGCAATGTAGTGACCGTAATGAATTAAATTTGACATTTTCTAGAGAGGAAATGATTAAGTAAGGACATCCGCATCTGACAGGCTATTTGTAGTGTTACAGTGTTCTGTATAAATAAAACATGGGATGTATGTGTCGAGAAACAGACTTTTGTATCGAAAAGCTTTGTTGAGCATAATTCTCTACAAGCTGGTATTTATCTTCATCATATTGATTGGGATAGGTGAACTATGATGTACTGTTAGACCAACGGAAGTAGAACAAACGTGGCCATCTCTCTCTCTCGTTACCTGTAAATCATTTCTAGCAACCCTGCAGGTGAGAGAGGGCGGGACAGTCACTGGTTTATAAGAATAGACGAACGGACATCACTGTATCTCTGCCGCAGGACATGCACATTCGGACTTATTAAATCGAAAGTAACGGCACTGACCACTGGTCAAGAGGAGATCTTTATCCGTATTATGTGGTCACGCTGGGCCGTTCAGGTATGTAGATCTTATATTGATATTTGTGAACACCTTTATGGCAAATTGTGATGAACGTGTAGGCAGTCTGACACTAAACGTCTAAGATTGATACAGGTAACGAGTTTATTTGATAGGTGTGTTGATAGACAGGAAAGTATATCGGCGTGAAACGTATACTAAATCTACCTGTGAGTACACTGTCGTTAAAGCTCTACCTGGCTATTAAAGCATCACACAGGCGTTGTGATCAGCCAGGCGTGTCCATGTGTCTAATCACCGTAACACAGGTGTGGTACAGGTATAGAGGTGGGGTTACCGGTGTACAAAACTGGCTGGGTCGGGAAGTACGGTAGTCTGTTACGACTGGATACATCTAGCAAGTATCGGTGGGATTGCTAAACTGCGCTACCAGGTAAGAGTCGTGTGTATGTTTTATCTCTATAAGGCTACACATTTATAATGACATATTGTAACTTAAACAGGTTTCAATTCTGACCAGTATCAAATTTCTTCAAAGGTTGTACGTTACACGTACAATCGAATTCCTGAATTCTAAATGTTAAGTTTAAGGAGTTTATATATATATATACAACTTTAAAATCGTATCCTTAATTGTACACTATGCATGTTAATAAGATCAAATTTGCATAAGTTTGTATAAATCACAGGTCTTTTGATGAATACAACCACTTGATATAGATTAGAAGGTGTAGGTTGTTATATATCAGGCGAGGTATCATGTAACGAGTATCTCCAGATTTAGTGCAAAACAATCCTTTTCCTGTCTGCTATTTGATGCACACAAATAAATACAAATACATTTATTATCTCACTGCCTGATTTTTGATACATCCACATGTATGTAGAAAACATGAAGATGCAAGCTGACAAATGCAGTATAAACAAACAATTGAATGACCTTACATGTCACGTTTGTGTTTTTGTAATTTTAATTGTTTTAATTACAGTAATGACACTGCATGTTGTGTGTTTTAGCACATGTACTGGTATACGTTGTGTAAATGATTCTGCACAGCTTAACACACCTCGATTAACTGTAGGAATTTCCAACGTTATATACGACAATGTAGAGTTTGTGAAGCCCAACTTTATTTTCTATTTAATAACGCGGAAGTAATTTAGCTTGAATTTTACTTTAGTGGAATTGAGATAGTGCTGAACATTTAAAAATAATATTTGATATCAGTTTGCATGGACAATAATTCTCAATAATGTATGTTGTAGTTATATTACCGATAATTAAAAAGTAATATATCGCGTGATGGTTTGCATAATAAAGCTATTAAACTAAACATATTTCCTTGAACATTTCACAAAAAATCATTGGATATTATACATGTAGCAACATTTTTAACCTAAAATATTCTAATCCTAAGATATCTCAGATGTCAGTTGGTAGGGAACCAATTTTTGTAACATTAGGTGAAAGAGATATCTCAAATATCCACGTGTTGTATTCTATGTCCTCTTACCAACACCCCCACCTCCCCCACTAAGTGCTTCGTATGGCATGCGACGGTCCTCCCGTAGTGTGCTGAGATCGTTGCGAAAACCAGAATGTTCAAAGGCTGACAAACCCAACAATAAAACAAATAACAATCACGGGTTTGTGAGTAAGTGTGGTCATGTTGATTAATACAACATTGTTGACATGTGGACTGTTACATTAATTAGTCTGTCTCGATAGTACGTGTTGCCTGTTACACGTCAGTATGAATGGTCAATTGTACCGATGTCTTACTGTCCAGTTAGGTCACTGTATCCTGACCTAAAAGGTACATGTTGTTCTGGCCGGTCAGCCATCTATCATACAATGTATCAGTACATATATATTTCGATGTACACGAACACAATGAACGTATGTGGGGATGCAGCCTTCAAAACAACCTACTTCATTCCTATATACATCCTATACTAATCTTATAATGCTCCAACCTACTTCATTCCTATATACATCCTATGATAATCTTATAATGCTCCAACCTACTTCATTCCTATATACATCCTATATATACTAATCTTATAATGCTCCAACCTACTACATTCCTATATACATCCTATAATAATCTTATGATGTTCCAACCAACTTCATTCCTATATACATCCTATACTAATCTTATAATGCTCCAACCTACTTCATTCCTATATACATCCTATGATAATCTTATAATGCTCCAACCTGCTACAATCCTTTATAATCCTATATATAATAATCTTATAATGCCCCAACCTACTTCATTCCTATATACCTCCTATGCTAATCTTATAATGCTCTAACCTACTTCATTCCTATATACCTCCTATGCTAATCATATAATGTTCTAACCTACTTCATTCCTATATACATCCTATA
The DNA here is from genome assembly GCF_031769215.1 of Ylistrum balloti. Taxonomy (NCBI): domain Eukaryota; kingdom Metazoa; phylum Mollusca; class Bivalvia; order Pectinida; family Pectinidae; genus Ylistrum; species Ylistrum balloti. Next base: position 660,260 of record NW_026782094.1, read on the forward strand.
ACGGTATAACGGTAGAAGGCAGTCTTGTACCAAAACCAGATCAGAAATGTAATTTATGAAATCGTGGTTTTCCAGATTGAATTCCTGTGGTAAGGGATGATAGGACAACATTAAGTGAGTCAGGGCTCCATAATGTTAATGACTTCTGATTGCGACGCTATTTAAGCTGACCATTTCAGAAGGCATTCATAACGTCATGGGTGCAACTGGTCCAATTGCTGACGTTATGGATATTATAATGTAATGCTTGTAACACTCTCGTTCTTCTGGAAAATCGTTATTTTGAAATCAACGACGTAATTTGACGAATTAATGCTAAACATTAATATATGTTTATTATCCTTTCCGCCATTTAAACTAATAACATATGATAATGGCATTTTGTGTTCCTAGATAAACACTTAGCACATAATAGGATGCACATGCACTGGTTAGCTCGTTGCCAATGAAATAAATGAGAATGTTGTTGTGTTCAAGTTATGATTTTCACTGTCCATGGGTTTCTCCGTCATTCTTAGTCATCACAGTCGTATAATTTAGGCCGTTAAGGACGACAACTGAATGAATAAAGGCAAAGTCGCCAGGCAGTCCTAATGATATAAATTGAATGTCTAAATAGACCGGAAGTTGATAGCGCCTTACTTTCAGTGGTGTCAAATACGGGGTTGACATAATAAATATGTATGTACTGGACAGATCGGGTAGACACCAGACCAGCTCCAGGGGTTACCGAAAACACGGTGTAATATATATGTCCTATGTTTCAAATGGTATTTTAATCTCATTTATTGAACCGTTTTCTTGTTTCTCTTGCCAAGATCCGGGTAACTGGTCACCTCCACACAGGTGTACCACTTCAGGGATATCTCTGGGCGTTTCCAGCCTTTACCTGTAATCAGGTATTTCGATTGCAGTGTACACACATATGTACTCCAAAATATTGCTGATTTAAGTATTTTCGTCGTCATAAATCCTTTCCCTCTAATTCATCTAAGTTTTATACGTATAGTATTCGTACAGCTCGTAGATATCTTACCTCCAGCTACATGCACGTACGTGTGATGTTTCCCATGCCAATTTTACGGTAGTGTCTACGGTAAATATCCCACGGTCGTAATGTTCACATTAGTTAAGGTAACTACCGTAAACTCGTTAAAAAATCTCCTTATATGGATTTATTACACAGCCCATCAACATTAAACGCCCCCACATTAAGTAGAACCGGTTAATGATTGTACCACTGTAATAGATTGTACTAGGTTCTAGAAGACTCTTATCCTGCCGTATGAGGCGACTTATGTGATGTTTCACATGAACAAATAGTCTGAGATGCAAAAATCAACACCTTTAACCTTTGTTCATGAACTTTAAATTGAGTGCAAACATGTGTGTATATAATATACCTCCTCCCAGCCTCATGCACTGCATGTGTAACAGAGGTAATTTCTTTTTTCAAAGTCTTTACCAGGGAAAATATTCTTTCGACGCTTGACTTCTCGACTACTCCACTTTTTGAGCTAAAGAGAAATTGCCCTTAAGGATAAGGAAAGCACTAGTATTTACACATGTGGTTTATATGCATGGGTAATGTTTACAGTGTCAATCGAACGCATTACATGTAAACAAATATTTCCTGAAGTGTTTGTGTTAATATTATCTTATGGGATGACGACATGATGGCAACCAAAACATTTTCCAATAATTTTCATCAATTTACGTTCTAGAAATTCTTTGTTGTTAGATATATATAAATTTTATTTATTTTGCAGTTATGAAACATGTTAACCAGCTGATATAAATCACACTTGTGGGCCCAGATCGTAACATTATCCATCAGCTGTCTAAATCGACCTTAGTAACAGTGATATTTAGAACAAGCCCTTGAATTTCTAATCAGCTGTGATATTTAGATATCAAATATTGAACAGCTGAGTGTTGCTATCTAGAAATGGAAAGGGCACATAGGGCAATTGAATGCCGGTAATAGGCCCTTATTGATGACGTTGTAAGTAAACATGTAGATACACGGCTGATGTGGAAGAATCTGTAAGTGTACTTTAGCAGTCTAAGTACTGAGCATTGGTTTCTCATCGATTGATCACGTCTTCCATGCCTTGAGAAACAGAATCTTGTACTGAAATTGAAATTTCGGAGACGAGAATCATCAATACGACACCTGCTCAGCGCATTTTTATGTTGTCTTTTAAAAAAAAAAAAACAACCAAACAAACAAACGAATTGTAAATTTCACAAATATACTTGAAAACAAAACATAACATTCTTGATCACGGACGACAAGCTAGTTTTACTTGAGGCCAGAGGTGTTTTATGCAAACTAGGTCATGTATTTTGTCATTGACAGTACTCACTTTAACTGTGATCAGTCACGCGAAAGCTCGCCCAGAACAAGGAACAGCGATTTTCTTGTTATCTAATATATTCAGATATGTGTAAGATTACAACCTTCACCTTGGTTCCTTGTCATACTGTGATTGAGACAGACTGACTGTTGTAACAAGGCTACCTTCGTGATAATTAACAGCGTTTCATGAAGTAGTACATGAAAGCCAGCCTGCAATTTTCTCATATGTGTATGGTATTGTCAATTGTTAGTACTGAAATATTCAGAAAACATATCCATTTAATTTTTCTTTTCGTTGTTTAAATGGTTGAATGTTTCAGCAAGTCCAACACAACATCTCAGTGAGTAGATAATGAAAATATGAAAAACGATAAAATATTGATTTAGAGATCGACTTTGCTTTGCTGACTAACTTTGTATTGTCTGGAAAATAATGCTGGTTTATGAACAATACCAATCACACTTTAGTTATGAATGTGGTTTCTTGAGTCTTGGCAATCTTTTAATGCCACTTTCTCTTAATACCGGATTTTATGGAACAACACAGTTGGTGATGTCACAATGATATCACAATACCTACTTAAATCTTCGTCTTCATACACGGTCAAGATTTCATCCGTTCATCTCGCACTCTGGTGGTAGAACCTAACAGTACAACTTCACGCTTGACTTTTTGAGACCGACGCCGATTATGCGTATGTGGTGGTGGTGACAGCGTTTCCGTGGTCGTAGATTCGTGGTCTAAGCTGTCGTACGTGTCGACTCTAATACATTGACTGATCCTCGAAATACACGGATTACTATCAGGTCGTTATTACTATAATACTCCAAGCGGAATAAGCGGTTAAAACCCCGCATTGAAAGGTCAGAAACTACATAAAGCATTGTCATCCGTTGTAATAATATTTTAAAAACTGTATGAAATCAGAAGTTTCGATGAACGATTCAATCAAAAGTATTGTCCGCTCTTGACAGACATTTCCTAACCCATCGAATTAAGGAACCCAATATGCAATTCCTAACCTAGCGAAGTTGGGAACCCAACAGGCAATTCCTAACCAAGCAAAGTTGGGAACCCAATATGCAATTCCTAACCTCACGCAGTTTCTTTAACCATACGATTGAGGAACCATACAAACATTTCCTTTACCACAAGACAAATGAGCGTAATGAAACGAGTTACTGTTCAAGTATATTTGGAAATTCACCGCGCTAGTTAGGGTTAATATTGTCAAAAGATATGACCTGAATGTTAGTTATTCTATTTAGGAATACAGCGTGCGGCTGAGTCCTCATATCCGTAAATTTGTTACATTCACTTTAACACATTTACATAAGAATAAAATTATGATGGCAGATACAAATGCAAAGAAATTCAGAATATATGTCTTTCACACATTTGTACATACCACTATGTAAGCATGAAGTGTCATTCCCAATAGTAGTTATACACTTATAATGTATTTAAAGCCACAGGGACATTGTTACTCTACTGTTTATATCTCACAGATCGGGACCTGGTTATCGCTAGATGCGGTAAATGCTCTGAAATATGTGAATCATTATCGCTCGATATTGCTAATTCCTTCAAATTAAAATTTCCTACGGGTTTTGTAAGTCAATTTTGAAAATATAAATCCTCACTGATATTTTTCAACAGCGAACATTTTGAAGTTGAATTTATCTTTTTTACTATACTTTTTATATAATTTTCCTCTCGAACAATGGCTACATGTACATGTACTTACAAGCAAATGTTTCTTTGCTTTCTTTTACCAGAAAAAAATCCATCAAAAGTGAAATTCAAGAGCACTTCCGTCCCCGAAGAGCTCGAATTGTGCAAGAATTTTATATATATTAATTTTTCCATTAAAATTCAAGAACGTTTACCGTAAATTTTATAAATCGCGCCATTTATTTCCCAAAGTTAAGCCCTAAGCTGGGATACGTCGCACTTGCCTTCTAGATTGTCAATACACGCGTGCCAAAGCAGGTGTGTTATCAAGGCGATACCTGTGCATGTCAAACGAAGCAAAAAGTAAATAATTCGGCAGTTAGCCCGCCACACAGAGATAAGCATTACGTGTCCATTTTATGCTCGGGTAAAGGAGGATTGCATTTCAGTCGAATCCTTAAACTGGTAGCTTTGACTCCAGCTGTATACAGCATTACATACATTTGCAAGTCTGGACACTACTGTTTTATTGAAGGACTGGAAGTTCTCTATATAAGGTAGGTGTTTCATTACACATGTGTACAGGTACATGTAATTACCAGCTACTTTTTGTCTGGTCTTTGTTTGGTAATGTGTGCATGACATGCCGGTATGTAATCCTTGTGATTTTGTACACAACATGTGTGTATTTGTGCAGTGCTGTAAATTAGTTTGCTTAATAACAAGTCCACAGAAATAACGATACTGTCCTTAAATATATAATACCGGCTATCACATTTGAAAACAACTGTCCAATTGTTGAATTTATAAGTACAAGTGTATCTTGGTAAAGAATCAACAGACAACTCGTGTCCTTACCTACAGATACATATTGGTGGATAACACACAAAGTGCAGTGGCGCTAACACCTCTCACGTGGTTAATGAAAAATTTGCACCTGCCGAAGTTCATCAGGTATTTTTAGTTAATCTCTGCTCGCAATATTGTGTAGCTCGGACAATACTACGGTTTTGTCATATTGTATTGTCAAGAGCTGCAAAGCACCAGCATGGTTATGTTGGAACATACTCAAAAGTGTTTCTTATAATTACGTACTCCTTACAAATTGTTCGGGTATATGCTAAAAAGTAACTAATTGATGAAATGCTTTATCGTTATATAACATAGGTTTCTGGAAGGCTAGTTAGTCAAGAGACAAAATACAGTTTTAGTCTTTCATTACAGATAAAACGTCGTTTCTTGATGTGACATCTACATACTTCCAAACACCTTACATTTGTGTTACAAAACATAGAAATAAACTTTACCAAAGTCAATCAATAATGATAACTTAAACAGGGGGTGAAATGTTTGTCTGAGTAGGACGGTTACTGTGTATTTCACTATTTGTAGAAGTTTCGATTGGTCATGCGATACTGAAAGAGAGTTTTTTTTTATCATGGCAGTCGCTTCAGATATGATTTACTCATCTGGCTGTCCACGTGAAATGTAGTAGATAAATGACAAATAATTGGATTTTCGTTTAAATTTCGGAAACAAATCAACATACATGGTTTTTATAGCAAGCCCGTGTAGAGATTAAATACCGACACATATGCCAATCATTCAATGATATTGTATTGTTGTCATACAAGGTGCTTGCTAATTTTATCTGTTACAGCTGAGCTGCTGTATAGTATTTAAAAGGACTGATATAAAGTCACAGTTGACACTTAATCACGTGAACACCAGGACTATTAAATAACAGAAAGTGAAATAAAACATCATGTCTGTAGTGTATATATATATAGGTAACACAATGACGGTTTTGTACCTATGATATATATCTAGCTAGTATGTTAAATCACAGGTCTAGTATATACTTAATTTTAACTATATAGGTAAGTCCTTTGATGTTCCGACAGGTCAGCACAGTACATTTCCTCGACCAATTTTCTTACATGTTTGTAGAGATATTAATATCTTAATTTGTCAGTAATAAAATTCGATATCCACAGTGTAATTACCTATAAAAAGTATATATTTGTACTATGCTTTATTGAAAGGTCTGGTATTAAGAACTTGTGACCTGTGTTGTTACATAAATGCATTGTCCTTAATTGACAAATAGTCTGGTATTAAGACATTGCCTCCTGTGTGGTTACACATATGCATTGTTCTTAATTGACAAAAGGTCTGGTATAAAGACATTGCCTCCTGTGCAGTTACATATATGCATTGTTCTTAATTGACAAAAGGTCTGGTATAAAGATATTGCCTCCTTTGTGGTTAATATTTGTCCAGTTCTTTATTCTTAAAGTATGAAATTGTTTATATAATTAATCAACAATACTACCCCTACAAAAGATAATGGCGCCCGGTGTAGAATCAAGAGTTAAGGAACGTTGTTTCTGAACTCTTCATATGACCACTCTATTGCATGGTACGGACTTCACAATCTCTTAACATAGACAACGATACTGACTCATAGTGTTGTGGTTTACATAACACTTTCACTCGTTTTTAATTGGCTTTCTACAGTCAAAGATCTGTTTTTGTACTGTGTATGACAATGGACGCCACATCAATCTGATACTCACTTCTGATAACCTGTCGCTTGCGGTGTAAGTGATATGATAAAATGATATTAAGAGACTGTCTGTGTTTCTCTGTATAGGTATTTTACTCTACAAAATTCTGCTAAAGTGTTAAGCGAAAAAGAAAAGCACGTTTATCTTCACGTCTTAATATATATATATATATGGGGACACGAGACACAAAGTTACAAAGGTATCACCTGTTATTGAGAAAATGTAGTCCTTCCTACATACTTAATGTAACAATCATTCAACCGTGTCACGACAGATCAACCGAGGTCATTAATAACCTACAGTATGAAGGCTGTTTCCGAGTCTTCGTTTGATACCGATTATCTACTAAGCAAACACAGCGTTTAATTTGTACAATCTGATAGACATGTCCATCTCTAAAATCTGTTCGATCGCATCGCTGATACGTCTGGGCTGTACGCCTGCAGCATGTAAAAGCATCCCAAACATGCCAGCTATGTCAATTGTGTTCATGAAACGTGTATTAATAGTGTTTTGTAGATGCAGTTCGTCACGTCCGATGTTTAATTAACTCACAAAGAGTCTTGCTCACGAAACGAGTAGAGCACAAGAGATCACGTGATGAATTGAATAATTCTCCACTTAACCTGTACTTGGTTATTAGTTGCCGTGCTTCATGCGTCCGTTAATTATCACGGCCAATGGAATGTATGTATTTGGATGTATTATGATAACATTATTCACAGGACAAGATGGAAACGTGAAACATAGCAATCAGCCATGGGTGTTTCGAATCGTGTGCAACATACTTCAGAGGTGTTTTCTACATATTAATCATCAAATATACATCACGCTAGATATCACACTGCTATTGAATATAATGTACATGTATGTACGTCTAAGCGACACATTCACTTGCGAAAGGTCAAGCAAGACATAAAGGTCGACAAACGAGACCCACTGCGATACGTCCGTGTATTCGGTTTCAAAATGGATGTATTCCAAATCCCTCGCTTTATAGACGTTACAATAAGGCTAGTGTAAATAAACGCTTTTTTGAATCAGATTTGATTGCTCACTACATGAGTAAAGCTTGAATTTATTTGCCTCGATTTCAAGCTTGTACGGTAAATTTGACAAACTCACTCCGCCAGTCAAATCGAGTAGAAACTTGTGATTGTATTGCGTACAGATATGGTCGCTCAAGTTTCAGGCGTGTAAGCATTTCTGTGTGTAAGGTTTGTAAACAGAATGTTTACAAAATTGTTAATGTCAAGTAGCATTATAAAGTTTATATACAATTAACGAAATACGTCTTGTCATTTCTGACTACGAAGTGTCGACCTTTTATTGACAGCATACATATTTTATACATACGCTAAATACAGCAAAGACAGGATAATTGATGCCAATGCAAAGAATATTATGGCTTAAATACTGTAGTGACATTTGTTCGGTCATTCCTAATAGTATACCATGGGATCACAATTAAGACTTGGGCATAATTCAAAACAAAAGCACATACCCTCCTTTGGCCATGAAATTGTGGCTTGTTGTCGTTAGGAATTCAAATAAGCTTGAAATTTGTTTTTGTATGTATGTGCAATACTATTGAATTATTTGATAAATGTTATTTAAACTAATTACGATACGTTACTATAGTGTGAAACTACGCATTTATTAGAATCCAGTTCCTTGTCAACAGTCTGTTTTTTACACTGCACTCGACATCGTGTCGATTACAGTTGTACTGTTACAGTAATCCAGAAATCAAATTTTATGATCTGTAAATATTTGAGAACCCTTAAGATCTTTTTGATCTACCTTGAACACCCGTCTAGCTATGATATCGTTCGGCAATCAAATAGCCTTTCTATTTCATATACATCCATAACTAGAACCACGTAGATGTCACGTAACCGTTCGTCTATATATAACTTTCCAAGAAAGACTATTAACGAAACGGATATATATATACAAATGCAAGTGGGAGGATACTTGAGTTTTGGATTGATAACAAATTTTTTATCAAAGTTTTCCGAGAAATATTACTTTACTCTCGAGAGCTTTGAGACCAGCTCTTGAAACGACCAGGGCTCGTTTTCAAAATGTGAACAAATCTAATGATAAGAACTTAGCAGGTGAAGGAGTTTCACATTTTCTGTCAATCGATGATATATTCTGTCTTCAAATGTCAATAATGTATCCGCCCGAATAAACAATAATTGCTGATACAGGTGTTTACCTATATTGTGCGAGAGCCTACCAATATCTGTTTGACGAGCATGACAATTTCCCCGTATACGGCAATACAATGTTGCCGTTTGATATTCAAGTACTTGCCCCAAAGATTTATTTCTTCTTTTAACAAACTCGTACCTACATGTGATATAGAGTGATAACGGTTCACCAAGGTTATGTACAATGATACTCTACTGTAACAATGTTTAATCGAATAAAGTGTACGTTTCCACGTGTTGCATGAAGTACACTCTTTATCACGTTCCTCATACTTTCTACTACTTGGATACCAACAAGATTTCAAATAAGCTACATATATGATAGGCAAGGGTAACAATGCTTCTTCTTTATCATAAAAGGTGCTGTTTGAATTATGTCGTTATTTAAAGACGACCACGAAGTTAGGTTTGCATCTTGTTTCGTTTCTTTTGGAGATGAACATTGCATTTTAAATGCATTCTTTTGACATAAACCTACTCAATCCTTCCCTTTCAAAAATACCGCGCAGATTGGAATGTCTATAGATAGTAGTGTTCATAAATGTTAAAAAATGCATTTCATTTCTCACTCCATGACAAATGTCCTGACATAATGAGATTCATCACGCTGTTATGTTGTCGACGTTGATATGTTCAAGCCGAAAAACTAAAAAAAAAAAAAAAAAAACAGTTTGCATGCAAATCGACATGACTTAAAGATCAGAAGGATTACGACAGTAGATATTGACGTTAAGTTGTTCAGACGGTACCAGCCTACACATGACAAGACATGTGTCGTGTTACGTAACACACAGCGATCTCGTCTCCTTTTCATATTCAAATAAGTTTATCTGAAATGTTTATATAAGATCTTTACAGTGATCGTTCCAATAAAAAACGGCGAGGACAGTTGATAACTGTAAAAATGCTCACTTGGCCTCATTAGGGGAAAAGATAATGAAATATAATGATAATGATAGACTTTTGAGGCGAGATTTTCTCACATGAATTTCGTTTTATACATCTCTTTATCTATAAGCACTAAGCGGATTTGACGAACCTAATTTGCATAACAGGTATGATTCCTACGGAGCTGAAGGATTGGCGATAAGTTTTCGGTACTGTCTGTGCCAACTTAGTAAATACTGCCTGTTGCGTCATCGGTGTTATCAAACGATCATTACGTCTGGTTATTGGCAAAAATTACCTGTAATACGATATCAGGGTAGCATTTGCGAGATTTTAACAACCTGAATGAAAGAACATTTTACAAGCTGCCGTCCTTTACAGTTTGAAACACAATATGTTGTAATGTTTAATGGTTCTCAAAATAACAGTAATGTTCGAACACGTATTGCTACCTCGGCCGCTTCAATGTATAGCGTTTCGATGTATTATTGAAGGGACAGAAATATCAAGGCCGTAAATAGTCAAATGCATTTTTAAAAACTCCTAAATAAAGGGTATTTCTTTTATCTCAACGAACAGCCGCACTGGTATCTTGTAGAAACCGTACAAAAGCATAAGTTACACATTAATTACAACTGTATTTCAGAGATCTAGTATGAAATAAAACGCCGCAACTCCTCGTGTTAGCGGAGCATTTCTCCAAGAAATGTTTCTCGGCCAACACGGATTCTAGAGAGATCAGACGGAAAAGGGAGAATCCGAGATGTTCAGAATAAATAGAATTGGAACGTTTCTAGACCTTTCTGCTTTTTTTTTTGAAGAAAGGGAGGAGGAAAGGGGGAGAACAAAATATTTTTATTTTAAACCGGAAATTAATTGAATTAGACATGGCTAAAGTTTATGGTTAACTTGTCATGAAACCGGTTTACTGAAGCCCTGACATGTTTACTGTAGATTCTGATAAACTATATTTACACGCCAATTGACATAATCTCTTTCATTGATACGGTTCAGTTGAGTATGAAAATATACGCATGTTTTACATCGGCATGTGATCATTTTTTGCACATGTGGATTGCTTGCTGATCCAACACGATACACCAAAGTGTTATTATACACGCCCCGATATGTGTAGTGTATTTACCTTTAGGTAGGAGTGTGGTCAGAACCCTTACGAATCTTCTTCTATGTACGCCCACACCTGTAAAGCCGGCTTCACTTTGGACACTAAACGTTAAACAGATCATTTTTTAAAGAAAGAAACAATGTTGACGTGTCTGCACTGGTTAAGTTAAATTATTGAACTGATTTTTAAAAAAATATTTTTATTGAATTGTGGTGTGCTAGTCGGATTACAATAACCAGTGGAGCTGATTGAACTTGGGATATAAACATTTATGTGTATGACGGATTTTACTGTTTGGGCGGATTGAAGCCCCTGGGAATAATTTAACGAAGACGGACGTACGAAAACGACGCGATCATTTACCTGTCAGATTTTACCTGTGCAAAAACAAGTGCAGAGCGTTCCACGAGAAACACCGCAATAGCGTAAACATGTCAATATGCATTATGTGTAGTGGGTGATAGGACACTAGGGCAACCCGGATATTGGATACATAGAGACAAAAGCAGTCGTATACGATTTTAATCTTCCCCGGCATGCATTGACAAGAATTGATTTGGATCATTCATGATTTTGTGAGGTCTTCGGCATTTTGAAGGATATTTCATTAACAATGTTTGATTTCTACGAGTTTTCAGTTCTCGGGAAGGTATGGCTGATGATAAAATCACAAAGCAATCTTCCTCTCAAGGCTATTGTCGTGTTTATTTTATGGTTTATTTTCCGTGACACTGCACAATCAATAATTCAATTTGGATTACGTAGGCAGAAACCGTGTACACATGGGGAAGGTAAACAGAAGGTGAGTATGACATAACAACACCACACCGGAAGTGTACAAAATGAATAGACCACTTTTGTTATACTACAGTTTGTGTATCGTCTTTCAAAACATCAGCTATATAATTACAAAATTTAGATGTCGCCGGCTTTTGATGCTTAGTTTTTATAGCAATTCGAGTGTACAAATCATCCGATGTATTACGTTTGCGAATTGTGTTTGTATGTTAATTGGCAAAATGCTTAAATATAAAGTAAATGGTATGGTTGGTCGATAAAGAACGTACATGGAAACAAATTATTCCGTTATTTTGTTGTAAAGATTGTCTCTGATATGGGGTTGTTGGTGTGGTTAATTTTGGAAATGTTTATTATTACAACTGTCATATACCTACTTACACATGTTGTCTTGTGATGCATGGTAAAACCACATCCGGTGTAGTCCTGGTGTATGTGTGCCTAGTGATGAGCAATATGTAAACAACCTCTGCATGCCACATGTCCATATACCACTGCAGTGTTTCTACCGATTCTAGATATAAGTTGTAGAGGAATCATTGTGAAAATACTGCCAAACAGTCACATAAGTAACACGATCACGTAAAGGGGTACCGTAAACATATATAAGACACGACCAATTAGTTACTAAATTGAGCCATAAAACTGTCAAAGATGTATAATTCAGGTTGTATACTAAAGGGTTGGACTATATCAGAGATATGTTGTGTATCGGTATGTACCGAAACCATCATAAACGTGAATTATCTTCGAATATGCATTATCAGGTAAAAGAGGGTTCTATTTCCATCCCGCCAAAATAACGCTGATCGATTAAGTGACGGAAAGCCTTGTAAATAAACAATTATTTCTATATAAGGAATTTTAATTGGTTTATGTTGTCTAAAGTCTTATTAACAACTATGGTCATTTAGGGACAGCCAGCAGGAGTTATAAGCATGTGTTTGAATAATCTGAATCATAATTGTTTTAAAATAAATAAAGTTTTTATCATAAGGGCGACCTCACGGTTCATACAAGGATAGTACAAGTGTTGATGTGTATGTTTTCGGGTTCATGCGACCCTCCGTATGATTAGGACGGATGCCAACTTTATAGTGCTACCACATTGGAACACCATTGAAGCCAGGGCCCCACCACAACCGGTCACATCATAATTGCAAAGGGCAAACTAGTCATTACATTACTACAGTTCTTATTGTTATGGTGTAGTATATATCATTTTAAAGACTACGGTATGTCTCCTTTAGAGCCAGCTAGAAGCCTCCCTCATCTGCGCGAACTTTCTTCAATAGGTCAAAAGAAATGCAGTGTCATAGGAGTCAAAAGAAAAATATCAGCTATTTAGAAAGAAGAGAAAATATCTTAGTCATCTCATGCAGTGGAAAAAGCATGACATAATGAGAAGATATCAAATATAAAAAAAATCATTATGGTGGTTATCGAAAAAAGCTATTACAAGTCCACAGCTATATATACCTATTGAAATTTGAAATGAGTCAGTGTGGGGTATAACTCCTGGTATCATGTCTTACTACATTTCAAAAGGAAATCAGTTTATTACCTTTTACTATACATATTGAATTACACGTTGTATACAAACCTGGACTGCCGTCATGTTAAGCTGGTGAAGTGTTCTGTACTTTAAAGGTGTAAATCCACAGACAAGTGTCCAGTGTAGTTAGCATGTGGACTCGTTGTTACATATTCACTTCCTATCGGTATGTCAGGACGGAAACTATTGTTAACTGTTGAGCAATAATGGTCGCCCAAAGTTTCGAAAAATCAATATCTGGTATATATTATGGGTGTTCTTTCTATTCCAATACACCCAAAATCAGTAGAACCACTAACATTTGTCATTACACTGTGGAGCTGACCATTGGTGTTTCTGGTGTCATTGTGTCAGATTTTCTGCGGGACATCATATGTACAAACATCAATATGTATTGTTTAAGATAGCGTTCATTAAAATATACGTTTATCGTTACGCTGTTCTGCTCTCTCTTTCTCTCTCTCTCTCTCCCCCCTCTCTCTCTCTCTCTCTCTCTCTCTCTCTCTCTCTCTCTCTCTCTCTCTCTCTCTCTCTCTCTCAGACACATTGACGCAGTATCGTATAATTTTTATCAACCTGTTATGATTTTTAAAATATTTCTTACCAGTTTCGTGCTTTGAAATCTATTAACATTTTAATGTTTAATGTCTATTTAGCAAAGTGATTATGTAATCTCTGGTTATTAAAATCTCGTTTACACTCCTTAAAAATACTTTCAAAACTCCCATCTAATTTATTTTGCACTCAACACAAGCTTTAATATGAGAGTTTACTATTATACAACAATGTGTATGATTTACGTGGCAGTGATCAATGTATCTTAACAAGGATTATATACGAAAATGGGTGGCATTATTAGCACAGAAAGGAGACATGCATATTTATACTGACTTGAACTATCTTCAAAACGTATACCTGCATTATCTTTGAACTGAAACATCAGTTGCTTTTGTGGTGTATGCCTTACTCCAAGTGTCGCAATCTTGATATCAACATCTCTTGTTTCAATCAAGATTTTAAAAATCGTTAATTTGTTTATCAAATGTTTGATTTAGATTAGGATATTTCAGTTTTAACAACGAATCAAATTAAAAACAATATCACAGTTTGAACTTTGCCTCCTACTATGAGTGTATTTAAATATACTTTGATACTTTAGGGTATTGCTGAGTTTGATCACTAGTTGTCTGTAGCAAAATAGATAAATTTGATATTACGAAGTAACACCTCAGACTGTATATGTTTCGTGAAAGGAATTCTTATTTAATCGTTGTGGATGTTCCTCAGTTTGGGTTAATTTATTTTCGGATGAATTTGTGATCCAATGTAGCCGTGGTTCGTTTTCAAGTAGAAGAGTTGGTTCTCAGCTACTGACGTAAATGTTAAAGCCGTGGGATATTTGATATTTTGCCTTGAATATAATGCTGAAGTATGAAATGTATTGCTCTTGTGTGTTGACACCATTGAATGGTTATTCTGTGTGTTGAAGTTGAAGCATATTTTGTCCTTTTGTGTTTACACTGAGATACATATTGTCCTTAAGCGTTGAAAATGTGGGACGATCTGTCCTTGAATGTGTTGAAGTTGTGGTATGTTGTATCCTTTTTGTGTATACACTCAGATACATACTGAAATATTGTCCTCTAGATTTAAAGTGTAAAGAGTTAGAGAAGTTATCATTGAACGTGTTGAAGTTGTGGCTTAATTTTTGTGTTGTATTGCATCCTGGTATATTTATATGTTTTGTGTGTTGACTTTGTTATCTATCATTTTGTGAACGAATTCTACCCGTATAAGATTTTTAAGGTCACGGAATACTTTCATACTACTATATATATAGTAATAGGACACTATGTAAAGCGAAATTTTATCGTCAGTTATCCTTATAAAGATGCATAAATTTACACCTAAATTATATCTAACGAATATGTTTTTGTGGAATTTTGACACTTCATACAAAGTTTTTTTTAATAACACTAGACAAAATTTCGTTTCACATGAGCGATCGCAGGCCTCATATCATGATCCTTACAGCTCTAGATATGACCCGTAGTAACCGTGAAATGTACCTACGTATACTTTACACATAGTATAGAATAATAATGGACAAAAGTGTCGTATTCAGATGTAATGGTCATACAGGGTTCGGTTATTCATGGGTGAGACGACGTTGGCTGTAAAATGTAAAAAAAAAAAAAAAAAAATGGTTAGAATACACTATCTGTCTACACCACAGTTATGTCAGAATATGGAATGTGCCTACTCTAGTATCACTGACATTCTTTACCACGGCCTACATAGTTTCCACCGAGACACTCTCTTAAACTCAACTCAAGAAATCAGAGCTCTCGATCTGGCCCCATTCCCAATGCAATATAGTATCTTTTTCCCAATTTAGACCCCAAGTTTTCTCAATTCTAAGGAAAACGCCGCTATTTTTCTATTTCTAAGGGCCCCGGGCCCCAGTCCCAAAATGGGATGTGAGAGCCCTGAGAAAGGCTGCTGTTTCGATTAAGCTGTTGAATTTGTCACTTCAATCCTGAAAATTTTCACTTTATCCAACCAGTCAAATTCTTTCCTATTACCATCAGTCTTCTTAACATTAAGACGCGCCCAAGTTAAGCTATTCTATTCAAAAACATTAAGTAATGTCATAAACTTTATCTAGTAATTCTAGTGGCCAAACCGTTAAGGAATCTGGAAAAAGATAGATCGATATATATGTTAGAGAAACGGAGAGAAAAAAAGAAGGGTTCATAAACCCGAAAATCCAATCAATAAGGAAAAGTTTAAAGACGTCAAGCACAGGTGAATATTTCTTAACGTTAGCAATGTTCAAATATTGGGTGTAGGATTATGCAAACTGTAGGGACAAAGGGGCCAACAATGCTTAAGCACGGTTATCCGACACTTTAATTTGATGATATACAGCATGTGTTTGATAACGAATGTATTTGCAAAATGCAGCTGTTTCAATGAAACTTGGTGTCGAAGATTTAAGAATCAAAGTTAGGGGAGTTAGGAGGACGAAGAACACATATGGCCCAATTTTCTAGGTTTTTGTTATTGTTTTACATAAGAATCAATGACTTAAACTTATTGTAATTAACAAAACTCCACCAAACATATCAAATCTAAACCCGCTTCATCAGATTGTATACCGAGGCACTATTAGCATATATGAAAAGGATGAATTTTCATAAAAGATATCATAAATATGCTTAAAAACAAATACAATACGACTTTAAATAGATATTTGTCAGGTAGACATTCTGCCTACTGAACACGGCTACAGGTGATCTTGTTCTGAATGCATTTCATCGAACCAGGTGTCGAGGTATGGGGAGACCTACCCCGCTGCTAGGATGTCTAAAGCTAGTAAAACCGGTCGAGCGAATGTCATTCAGATACAGGCGTAGGCGCTCGGATAAATGACCTGTATCTATTGTCGATTTCCAAAGCAAGATCTTAAACCTGTTAGACTTTAGTTAACTCAGTAGTTAAGGTATACTAGTAGCTGACGGAGTGTGTGAGGTTGTACTGTATACAGGAACACAAACTTCTGTAAGTATAAACTTATATTGTCTGAAGGTTAGATGACAGCAGCATGTTGACTCTTTATAGGCAACATCGGACCACTTTTCATTAATAAGCCTTACTTTAAGGTGTTGTTTGTCATTTCGTTCACTTTGAAAGTGAAATGCATAAAAAAGATATTGTTGATTCTGGTTAAAGTAACATTACGAATTCTATCCCATCAAGAGGATTATACATCGACATAGCAAAGTTATTTGTATTCTATTTTTGACTTTCTATGACGGAGACATACATATTTGTTGTAATTCAATATGGTATGATTCAATACATTATCTATTTTGTGCAGTAATCTTTACTTTAGTCAGGTATGTTATTCTAAAGGTGTATGTCAAATCGCCTTAACTTGAACAAATATTGTGAACGCTTTTAAGAGCTATGATAAGGTACTCACACAGCTGTTTAAAATTTTGTACCATAACTCACTTCACAGACGAAACTGCATCGCAAAAAAAGATGATATAGGGGATATATATATAATGGGTAATAGGACTTTTCTGAATTATTCATGTGTCTTGAATATAAAATGGCTGGTATTATGTTAAGATATATGATACTACATTGTGTAATTGGTACGCCGAGCAGTAGTGCAGATCTTAAGAAACCCATAACCTCTTGGATATCTTAAATCATTGTCGTCTGATGTGTGCTGGAGGATTATAAAAGACACAAAAGTGTCATTACATATTTAAGAATTGGGTGCACTAGAGATTAATGATGAAATACATTGCATCATACAGCTCTTTTGTTGTTCTATGATTCGTCAGTGATTTTTTTAAACCAGGAGGCAACATGGAAAATAGATGTCAAAGTAAAGATAAGAAGATGCACTGACGCTGAAAATCAATAACTGTCATATTTTGTCGTATTAGGTTGTATCAAAAGAGTAGACGTGTGAACTGCAAAATGTAAGAATAGAATTTTAAAGCATGTTATAGCCATAACATAACGCCCACATACAGTGTTTAAATTTCACGTTTGCATGCGTTTGTATATGTAGTTGTACGGTGCGGTTATAGAGGACGGAGTAAATACATACATTGCCACTGGATTTAAAATCCTATTCAAATACATCACTTCAACTTAGTTATATTTAACAGACAATTTACCTGAAAGACATCAGTGTGACCATCGCAGTGTGTCTTACTGTTAAGTGAGGTCATTTTGACATGGTAAATAGTATCTTATTGGCATAAAGCGTTCAAGGAAAGTTGTAATATATGGTTCCAGTTGACGTCTCCTTGTCTCCTGTCAATATCACATCTGTTGTTGTAAAATGCAAAGTCTTATGTTGACGTCTCCTGTAATTATCACGTCTTCTGTTGACGTCTCATGTAAATATGTAAACATTACGGCTTACACGTGTATGTTGACGTCTCTTGTAAATATGCTAATATTACGGCTTACACGTGTATGTTGACGTCTCCTGTAAATATGCTAATATTACGGCTTACACGTGTATGTTGACGACTACTGTAAATATCACGGCATATGTTGACGTCTCATGTAAATATGTAAATATCACAGCTTTATTGACGACTTCAGTATACATGTAAATATCGAACTTACGTTGATGTCTCATATCGATATTTCTTTTGTGTTTGCTTGTTCCACGGATCTGCTAACTGCCTAGTCAACATTTATGTGTTAATACTTTTCATTATTCACAATTATTTTGACATAAAACTGAATATCACAATTGAGGTGCGTAGGCAGCTACCAATCCTGTGGTATGCACATCCGCAAATAGGTGGTCTTCACGAAACATTTACTATACAAACCATGTACAATTTATCACAATTACGTAACGTCTGTAGTGTGTACTATAGTTATAATGGAATACATGAATATTTATCTAGATTTTAGATAAACAGATTTAACTTCATTCAATTTGTTATGCATATTTATGATAATTTATTGACAAAAATATTTCTGAAAAATTAAATCATGAAAAACGATAAATTTTAAATACGACCGGTGAATGTCAGATCAGTTATCACACACTACAAATATTTTGAGGCGATGTACTTGATTAGAGTGTGTTGGCTTTGATGTCTTTATTTTTCCTGGCCTATCAATTATTATCCCGAGGAAGTTATCGTCAGTTGTTTGCCGTGAAAGACCATGTATTAAAATGAGATATTGTAATAAAGCGCATAGCATTGATTCATAGACGTAACACGCGCCCGTCTCGAAGAATTCTTTAGAACGCTCACCAAACAGAGAAACCTCGAAAATTCAACAGAAGATGTTCTGTATAGCTCGATAGAAATATTTTTCAAATGAGCAGGCGGAGGTTTAATCTGTTTTACTTGATGTGTTTATATCCTCAATAAAAAGGCTATGTTATGACGACAAATATAACTCTGAAACAGCTTCTATTTGTATGAGCTGAAGTAAAACCTTGTGGATTGTTCGGCCAGAAATATTCGGCCGAATAGTCACCGGAACTATATATAATCTATGAATTGGTTTTGTGTGTGAAAGTCCTATTTGTATATGTACCACAACGTGTTGTCGACACCAATGTTTGATCATGCTGCATTTTCATCGCAATTATATTTTGTGAATCTACTGTGAGAGGTATACTTCTAGTGCGATTCAAGCTGCAGCGAAAATTAAATACATAGCATAGTGTTTGTGTTGGTCTCAGAAAACTACACTTTCTAATATTTAAAAAAAAAAAATTTTGCAGAAGAAAATGGCCGAAGAAGACGTCCAGAAGTGTATGGAATGGTTGTTCAAGACCCAGGTAAGTTAATGCATAGTTGATTTAAATACTAATATTAATAAAACTTACATTGAAAATGAGTTGCTCATACAAGTATATGTATTTTATAATCAAGTATTACTCATTTTACGTTCTCTCCTCCATTATTTGTCACAATAGCAAAGCTTACTAAACTTATTCACGCCTGTTACATTTTACGACAAAAAAGTTATACTATTAGAGTATCCATATCAATGCATTTACAACATACTATTGTGTTTTTAAATATTATATAAATAGTATGATGCGTACTCAGCGTGAATTTATCATTTATTTGTTTGGTTTATTTGGTTGGTAATATCTTTTAAAACCAGAATACTGTAGCTTACATGAACAACATTCTGTAAGTCAAAGATAAATGAAAGTATCTATAAATTATAAATGACTCTCATTAAGTAAATGGTTAGATTATGTAAATGTGGAATGTTGAATTCGACGATGTGATGGATCACTGCTTAATATAGGCTGGTAGTGGGTAATGAAATTTTCTGTAATATCTATACTCATTGTGTTTTAATCTCATGGATACACCGACTGCGTACATTCTATGTTTGTGATAATATCACACTTGTGTATCTCATCTGTAAAAAATTGCAATTCAGCAGCTAAACATTGTTGCTATCACCGGTATATCTGTTTGGTCTTTAGCAAGTTCACAAGGGTACAGTATCCAGAAACCATGTGTGTATAATTATCTCAAATATACTTCTATGAAAAGAACCAGAACACTTTGATCAAGAAGGAAGTTTATAATGATAAAGTATATGAAGTCAGTCGAGCATTTTTTTTTATTGAAAGCCGAAGTCAATAATCGATATCATACATCAGTATGTTTTAGAGTGGTTTATTTATTTTCTACTTCAAATGAAGTCGTGATATTCAAAACCCCATGCTTCAATCGTCTCTTATATCTAGAGATAACATCCTCACTTTCTGTTGATGTGTGTCAAACCTTCAAGTGGTTATGACTTTGAGTTGAAATGGTGTCTTCTAAAATCTCCTGACTGTATAAATTGTTTAATTGTCTTTATGTGAGCTGATTAATGTCGCAGGGAGTTATATACAGCATTGTAGTATATCATTAATGTACACAAAGAACCTCCTACGATATTGTTTGAATACTATAACATTTTTCAAAGTTTGTTTGTACGTGAAATTATCTGCCCATCCATCCTACCGTATTTTAGTGTTAGTCTAGTGTTTGTGTTACCTTACCTTCTAAGTCATTCACAATAGTATCAGGTCGTTATGTGTTGTTTGAATTTTGTTAGCGTTGGTTATTCACATGTCTTTCATGACCTTGATACATATCGATACATGCATTTCGTGAATAGTCCAAATGACGGGATAATCAGTTATATCATTTGTATGTTTCGTTTAGAATGATATGCAGACAAGTCCATTTGGGTCCGGTCAAGCCGACGTGGCATCTGCCATGGCAATGCAGAGAAATAAGAACACGGAAGTACATAACTACGGGATGGGTCTGAACAAACTGTTCAGTAAACATGTAAGTGTAGACACTGTAAACACATAGACACCAGCTCCATTCCATACAATTAAACATGATTTACTATGTTTTATTAAGAACTCATCTAATTTTTTAACCTCAATAAATACAAATTGATAGTCTTGTGTCCGTTCAAATGGAACGGATGATCAAAGACACTCTAGCAGGAAAAAACATTGTTCCAACTGTAGCTATTTATAGAGGTTGTAAATGTTGTAAACATTCGTGAAATAAGAAGTTTGTATAGTGTAAATCGTGGTCACTTTGACATAAATTTCAATGTTTTTGAAGAACAAATGTGATTCTTTACAGTGTGCATCTACTGATAAAATGTTCCTGAAATTGGTCACGGAAACCTTGACATGCTAGTCTATTAATCACGTGTAACGTTTATATTTTGGCCTGGATCTTCATAACGTGACATGAAAACTTTTTTTTCTTCCCTTGATTTAGCAACTAGGCCAAAAAGAAACCATGGACATATCTACTGCTTACGAATCTGTGAAGGTAAGTGTGTAACACCATGACACATTATAATAAATACCAGTGTGTCAGGTGTACTGGAGTTATGTCCCTGTATATAGACTTGTGTAAGGTAAATTAAGAATGTCAAATTTTGGATAGTTATTTGGTGAGGTTTAGTTTATATTAGTTTATACATATTTGGTAGATAAAGTGTTACTTCTTTCATTTTGTTATAGTAGATCTCTAGCCTGCCCATCGCTTGGATATCTTAATACATATTCGTTTGAGAAAAATATCCCAAAAGTTCGCTGTGGTTATATATGACAACTTATTTATGTAATCATAGTTTGCAATCTGGAGAATATATTTTGCTTTTCAAATTACTTCTTACTTTCTTCTCTTTTAAGGCTGTATCGAATAAGAGGTTGTCGTGTATGGAGGTGCTTAGCGGAATTTCTTCCCTGGAGGACCCAATACAGGTAAATCTTCATGTAATTTCTGGAAGTGAAAGTTGATAACTGCATATATAAACAGTATCATTGTCTACAATATATGTCAATGATACAAACAGCTATTAACAGAAACAATGTTAAAATACTTATCTTAAGGATATTACCGCAAGGTTGTATCGAACATAACAATATCAAAAATTAATTCTTGTTTTTTTTTTTTTAATTTTCATTTGTAAAACATTCTTTGAAAATACAGAGAAGCTCTAATATTTTGTATTTTTCAGTTTTTTGTATTTATGTGCACTTTTAAACAATTTGGTATTTACGGGTCTTTATTTAGAGTCTGTCCAATGAGTTTTACAAAAGAGCTGTCCACTTGGTGAATATGATGGAGAACAACAAGCAAATGGACAAAAACAACCAGAGCAACGAAAATCTCGCGAAGACTGCCCAGGTAAGATGTCTATTGCTTATCTGTTAAAGTAAAATAACCGAACATTTATGCTTCAAATAATTGTATTAAAATCAATACATCGGAAGTGAATTTAATGATGTATTACAAATAATGTTTATATTGATATTTGAAGTTAAAAGCCATATGTTAATCATAAGGTATATTGATTACCATTGTTTGGTTTAACTCTCTATTTCTATTGTAATATTTTTGTAATTTTTTATTAATCTATTCTAATTCTCAGCCATTTAATTTTTTCTCCTTTGACTATATTCCCTGTCAGTTTGGATACTGTTATATTTGCTTTATTTACGTGCCATTTATTTGTTCCTACGGTTAAATCTTTTACCTTGACATTTTTTCCAATGTAGCAGCAGAAAAGTAAAATAATTCCATATATGTATGTTACGGCTGAAAAACAAAAAAAACATCTGTCCTGTCTCAACAACTTACAGCTGTGAAATGATATAGAATATTTCTATGTTGTTAAATTCATATTTGAAAATATTCACAAACCATGGATTGTTTGACATTCTCTCTAGTAGTTAACGTAATCAGCGGTTTCGTTTAAATATGAGTTTATACATCATATTCAGTAAACTGTCTTTTTTTAAGGAGTAGGTGATATTCATTGTATATCGAACCTACATGCAACATAAGAAAATCTTACAGTTTTAATGATGATTTTTCTTAAACAAACCGACACAATGGGATGTTTTATACAATGTATGTTGTGTGTAACGCAAAAAAAATGTTCTGACAGAGGGAATATTTACCTAGACTGCAATGTAAACTGACGAGATTATATAACACACCGATAACATTGTCATTTTCTGAAATGCGTGATTTTTCAAAAGGACCTGATAAGGAAAGATAATTACAAAAACCGATCATCACTATTTTAAGAAGTTTTAAAAGTTGTTTGTATGAATCTTATAACTTATTCGGCACGAACGAATCTACCGATTACGTTTTTTATTTTTGTACTTTAACATACAAATTATGCCATTATTTGTTACGTTGCTTTTTATTTGCCATTAGTGCTATGAAGCAAATAATAATATTTCTTCAATGAAGTTTTATTGAACATTTTTTGATGGATCATATATAGGCTACACATCAAAATAATATTTTATAGTTTCGACAAATGGGGAGACCCAGTATGTTGTGTATAATCCCATCACAGAGAAAGATTTTTATTTAATTGTAATGCCAAAGAATTGGTGAAGATTAAACATTCTGCATTAGGGACTCGTTGATGATGATCATCTATTTATCCAGGGATGTGTGATGGCTGTCCGTAAAAACTGGCGCTGGATCAACACAGTACTACAATGCTCACAAGTCCACCTCCATAACGCAGCGTCGTATCAAGAGGTAGGATTTTCTATCGTGTCGTCTCACTGGACACATGTCAGGTCAAATTATCATTCTTGTCAACACTTGGCTATAAGAGGCAACCTCGCTTTATTAGGAATTGTACTTTGTATAATTTTATTTCTAAATATAGAATGCCATTACTTATCTGTTTTAATTGGAAATCAACCTAAATTTATCTAAGTGACTCTACATCGTCATAGCAATACGGTGAATTCGATTCTGTATGATATGCTTAGAAGACATTCTACCTGCTTTGTCAGTGGAAATGTAAAATATCATGTTCTATATTTTTTTGTCTCATCTCCATGTAGTTTTTCCACGAGGTTGAGGAAGTAGAATACTGGATGAACACGACGTTGTCAAGGATACACCTGACGTTTGACCGCTCAAAACTCAATGGTGACAAGGGAGACGTCAACTTTATCCAGTCGGAAATGAAGGTAAGGAAGACAAGGGTAACAGAATGCCTGTTTTCCGTCAATGTTCATGCCTGATTGCCCATGTAAAACCCTTTCGTTGCAAAAACTGAACGTTTGTTGGGGACGCCCAGTGCAGACTTCGCATAGTTAGCTGGAATGTGATGTCATTGACCAAATACATACTGGATATTGTTCAAAATAGATTCCATACTTCACGGGTACGTCTCCAACAAGGGACGCAACTCATGTTCTACATATGTCCTTCAGAACGTTGATGACCTGGACGGTATCGGTCGGCTTGTAAATGAAACGTGACATTGCTTAGGTAAACCAATATATGAAATATATATTGTATGATAACTCGAATGTTAGGAGAACTGATGACTTGAATTCTTTGGAAATAACTTCGTTCTATGTTAAAACAACACATTAACCAATGATTTCTTTTTGTCAGATATGCTTTTAATGCATTCAAGCTCTATAATCTACAGTCGAATATCTGTTTATCATTGTATATACAGTAACTTACCAAATGATTATAATAACGTAACGATCTTAACTTTGTGACATTTTGAAAAATAATATTATCCAGATTACAATATGACAAAGAGGCTAACATTAACACCCCTACACATGTGACATGAGCACATGCACGTTTGTCGAATAATTACTTACATACGTGTGACATTTTTGCATAAGCATACGTGTTGGATCAACACTCACACATATATTGCATCGGCACATACACACAACACATAAACTTGTTTTTCCATCATAACACACACTCGTTTGGTATGTAATTTCAACCCGTTTTTCATCAATAGTAAGACACGTGTCATCACTATGACGACAAGTCGATTTTTATACACGTCTCATCATTTCTTCGCTTATGACACTAACAACTTTTAAACAACCAGTTGCAGCTACTACTACTTTGAGTTTTTCTAGTAATTCTAACACAAGATCTGTTTATTTGCTTTAGCAAATTAACACAGTTTTATTTTGAAACATAAAGTCAAAAGTTCAAGCGTAAAATCGACACCGTTTTGTGTATACCATATCTGTACCACAGCAGGATACATTGGTTAATTAGACCCAGGAGAACGGCTGGACGCTTGGATCCGTTCGACCCCGCGACAGCTTGCACCACTCGAGATTGAAGTGTTTCTGTGTTAGACGGAGGACGGGTTCCCTAATTAGTCCAACAATACTTTATATTGGGGTGACCCCATTCTTTAGGAATAAGTCTCCTCAGCTTGGCGATCAATTCAAACGAATTATGTGATCATTTAGTAGCATTCATAGTGATACTATACCTTTGATTCATTCGCTTGGCAGTGATTAATATATGTTAGTATTTGTAGCTTGTCGTAGACCTGTTGGATCTTCACGTGACCTCAGACAGAGATAGAAAATGCTCCTACTACACAATGAACTGACACTAAACTGGAGACACTTGACATATACCTAACCACTTTGTAAATAGGCCTACTATAGTCGATTACGTTAAATACGTCTTATTCCTATTGTCTTATTTACAAAAACTATTTTCAACTCTACAGATATGATGACGAAGTAATCACTGAATTAGATATCATGTCACGTTTAATTTACATTTCTGACCAGATAATTGTTACAAAATGACCGCACATGTTTAATAGTCGTGTGCAGGTATCACAAGATTTATATTTATATAGATATTCGATATTTTAATCATTATCTTACATACAACAACTTGGAATAGGATTTTTGATAGAAAAATAGCCAAGCTTGATAAGTTGCCGGGCTCACTCCAATGATGATTGTCAAGATATTGTTAGACACATGTAAAGTTTAAAATCAGAACGTCAAAAGCCATGTCAATATTTTCTTAATGAAAGGTTGTTCCATTTCTAATTATCTGACCAGATAATTGTTACAAAATGACCGCACATGTTTAATAGTCGTGTGCAGGTATCACAAGATTTATATTTATATAGATATTCGATATTTTTTAACTTTGTATTTGCGTTATGTTCTATGTATTTGTGATGATTTTTTTAATTTATGCTTTAATATTTGTGTGTTGATAAAGGGACAGGTTGCCTCGAAAATTTAACATTTCGGTTGTCCGTACTCTTACTATTACTTCTTACATCATATATGTACACACTGATGATATATGTTTACACTTTAGGTTGAAAATATCTTATACGTACTTTGTAGTTTAATAAAAAAAATTCTTATATGTTCTGTGTTGCAGGATGTCCTGCTGGCTTATCTACAGTGGCAGGGCAAGGTGGAGAGCCTCTTTGACCGTGCCAAGTGCATTGTGCCAGTCCCCCAACGGCTCCGAAAGTGTGAGGATCATCGCCCCGTCATCGCCATTGCTGGTTACAAAACATCAGAGGTATAAGACTTTTTCTGATATCTTGAATTACAATCAATTTTATATATGTTTTGTGGATTAAATTATGCTGCCATTTATAATCAAATTCCAGTGAAATCTGAAAGAGTGTATGCCACGTACACTTACTGTAATAGTTTTGATCGCTACCTCACCAGTAGCTCAAACAAATAAAGGTCTATTTTTCCGTAAGTGATGTGTCTTTTGTTTTTGTTTTTGTTTTTTTTTTTTTTTGTTCTTTTTTCTGTAAGTGGTGCGTCCTTTGTTTCAGATTGAGTTCCAGGAAGGAGAAAGTCTGACGTTATTAGATAACAGTGACAGAAACAAATGGCTGGTAAGAGAATAACATCTGGGAGTCTTGGTTATATTGTTTCTGTACCATGTTACAAATAAGGGACTCTCCATCTGTGTACTGTGTTGTGATTCCTTACTGAGAAATTATCTTGACACAACCAGAGTTTTATTAAACTTACTGTTACATTGTGTGATATGATATGAACACTCCATAGAATCAAAAGTAAGTTAGTTTACCAGCATAAGTTAATGTTCGTACCTCACTCTACCTTTTATAATCCATGTCTGGTAACAGGTGAAGAATTCGAAGGATCAGGAATGTATGGTGCCCTCCATGTTACTGTGCATCCCTGGACCTTGCGGTCCTGCAATGGACACCGTTATGAGGTTAGTCTCTTCGGGAACTTTATGATGAGTATGCATTTCGAGTATATATTCAATTTCGTCTTTCTGAATACTACACAAAATTGACAAAAGAAAAGAAAGTTTTGTCTATATCATGAACACAGAAGATTGTAAAACACACACAAATGAATAGCACCTTTCAATAAACCAAGTGATTAAAAAACAATAAAAACATTTCTGCATCATACAGTCGTAACGTCTTTCGAGGACACTTCAGTAATACTAGGGTCATAAAGAATTGAGAATCTAATTGGTAAAGATAGTATCATTTTGAGATAATGTTTATGTTTTGTGACCAGGTTGAGAACACAACTGCTAGCGCTGTGGACAATGAGCATCAAACGCCTTGGTTACCAGATGGTTGCCTTTATGTTAATGGTATTCCGGGATTGGTCAGAAGCAGAGGTCAGTTGTTTGAGGTCATAGGTCAAGTACTTAACGTCGATATGTCTTTTAAAATTACTATTTTCACGTGGGCATAACTTATTACTGTTGTTATAAATTCTTGATGTTGGTGACATGTGCCAACATATGGTGTACATTTGATCTGAACACTGCGTCAATAAACCAACAATGTATATTATTTACAGGATGGATGTACATTGTAGATTCACATCAAGGAAATAAAGATCATTTGTGATCTAAATAGGAAAATGAAGTAACAACAGCACAATTGATGTGTTTTATTCTGTAGATCACAAGTCTGCAGGCAATGAGTCCCAAGGACCGTAACGACCTGATCCGTGTGATGAACAACATAGAGAATACCCTTTACGACACATGGAAAGGATACGGAGACTTCAAGGAACTACAAGAACGTATCGCAAGACTGCGCATGATCCTGGAGGAGGGGGACAAGAATGGTAAGACTAGTGATATAGCTGTAGGAGGACAGATCGATGTTTAAACATTTCCGTTATCATACTTAACTACAATAAAGGAGAGGCAAAACTTTCATTTCTGCGATTAAAGAAACGACCAGTAAAGTATTTAAGTTGGGTTAAAGATGTCCTTTACTAAGTCGTATATCAGACTAAAGTGTGTGAATTTTCCAAAAGACGTGTCATGATTTCATATTTTTTTCTGAATTATTCACGTTTTCAAATAAACACAAGTAGATGAGCATTACATAAAGTGTACGTTATCTTGTCAGGTACGGGCACTCCTCTGACTGCTGTGGTTCAAATCAAATCACTAGAAACTCTGCTCAACAAGTATAAGGTGGGTATACTATTAAAGTATTGCGGGTAGAATTTCACATAAAATCAGTAGGTAGAATTCTCCAAATATTGATGAGGTTTGTGCGACTGTTTCAAATCACAGTCGGTAGAACTTGTTTGAAAAGAAAAATTAAAAAGTACGTGCG
Organism: Ylistrum balloti; assembly: GCF_031769215.1. NCBI lineage: Eukaryota > Metazoa > Mollusca > Bivalvia > Pectinida > Pectinidae > Ylistrum > Ylistrum balloti. The sequence goes on from NW_026782094.1 coordinate 688,948, forward strand.
ACTGTTTAAAATCACAGTCGGTAGAATTTCTCTAACTATTCATCAGATATGTAGTATGTATACACTCATTAGAGAAGTATGGAGGTTCTAGAGATATTTTTAGTAGAGTTTCCCTTTCAATGTTGGTGAAATATATATATCTTTTCATATTTGCTACATTAACATAGTGTCTAAAAAGTAGTCACTAGTAGAACGAAAATAATCCGTATAGTTGGAAGTAAAAAAGGTTACATCTGGTATAGATTATCTAAAAGGTGGCCATGAAGACGTTTTGGACTGTTAATTGTATGATATTGTAAGGTTAATATGATAATACCATGCTCTTTGTTTCGTTATTAGGATTTCTGGGCCTATTGGGAGACATTTAAAGTGATAGTGGAGTTGGTTCAAGAGCCAAAACACTTGTTGGTCTGTGACAAGTGGGACCAGCTCCGATTCGTGTCCACTGCACACTTTGTCAAGTAAGACTGCTTTTGTTCAACACAGAATTTTGTCAATATTGTGAATGCTTTTTATAGAAACTGTTCACCAATTTCAGGGATTTTAAATATTGTGAACAGAAATTGTATACCGGAAGCTGATATATGGTAAAAATGAAATTTGAATTTAGAAAATGCACTGATAAATAACAAATACATAGTAACAGTCACATCTCGTATCACAAGTGTAATTTTTGTAATAATGCATATTTTTTAACATTCATTCACAGGTTTTGGGACACAACTGTAGATCTAAATCTTTCTGACCTTTCGAGAATGGACACAGCTGTTACCTTCCACGAGACGCCGAAGGAGCCTTTCCCTCCTCGTCCGAAGAAACCTGCGAAGGAGGAGATGATTTTGGAGGAAGTTCAAGAACAGTTTACACAGAACGTCCTGACGATGGAAGAGGCGGGACCGCCAGCTTACCAGGAAGAGGAAGACGAAATGTACGAAGAATTTTACGAGGAGACTGTCACGGAGAGCGTAATGTCGACAGTGGCAGAAGAGAGGCAGACGTTTATGATTACTTCTGTCAAGGACCCACGAACCACAGACGAATACATCAGCCCTCAGGAGGCAATCATGCTGGGCATCATCGATCAGGCGAGCAACCATTACGTTAACATTGTCACCAAGGAAACCATGACAATGGGTGCTGCCATCAATAGGGGTATTGTACAAATATCATTCCAGTCCAGCGAGACAATTCGTGAGGAGGACACGTCGTATGGAGTAGTTACCATAAAGACGATGAAGGACACGCGCCCTTACAAGATAAATAAGGTGATAGACCCAAGAACAGAGGAGGAGTTGACAATAGCCCAGGCAAAGGACAAGGGCATTATAGATGAGGTCAAGATGACGTATACCACAGAGGACGGAGACGAAATCTCCATCAGGGATGCTATACACAGCGGACTTGTGATTGCTGACTTCGAAGAAGGGCAGAACGGAGAAACAGAAGAGGAAACACAGGTCAAGACGTATGCGATACACGGGGTAGTGGACCAGAAACAAAAGTGTAAAGTGTCGTTTACGACCGCCGTTAATGACGGGTTACTGGACAGACAGGATGGCCAGTACGTAAACAACGTCACAGGAGACAAAGTTCCTGTTCAAGAGGCCATAATGAGAGGCTTCATCAAAGCGAGGCTCGTGAAAGACACTTCAAAACTCGACATCGACCCTACAAATAATATCGTCATAGACAGACTCGATAAAGCCAGATCAAAAATCCTTTCAGCTGTGAGAACTGCAAATGCATTCAAAGAATTAACTACGGGTAAAAAGTAAATACCATTTATTTTATATTGACATGCGCCCATGTATGATTGCACTAGTGACGCTTTACCAACAATTATATAGAATAATAACAACTTGTATCAACTGGTGAACAAGAATACGCTTTGGTGTATGGATCTAACTTGATTCTACAGGTTAACAAAACATGTCATCACTTGAGGAAGTATAATATTGACATCTGTCACATTTATGCTCAGCGGATTGAATCGGATTCCTTAGGATGCGAGCAATATTTTGAACTTAAACATCATTATCATTTTTCATTTAATCGTAAATATCAGATGTCACTCAAAAATTACACGCACGTTTATGGTTCTATTTTACTGAGAAAGGACATTATAGAACTAACAAATGTTAATTATGACACTTGTACAAGCATATTCTGTACTTGAATGCGTATTTAGCTATATTACATTTTAAGCATATATCTTCCATTGTTTTATGCGATTATTTTTAAATGTATTACTTAACAATGTTTGATCAGTTTGTAGGGTTTTAATTTCAATAATTGTTGATTTAAAGAAATAAATTAACCCGCTACAATTTCTGTTGGGGTTTATTATACTGCGATCAATCGTTAGAATACATAATATAACATGTAACGGATTTCTTTTCCCGTCATTGACTTATTTTCACCCTAAAATTCACACATAAGGTGACTGAGTTATACAGTATCTTCTAACAACATGTACCGACAGCTCATCCAGGAAGTTTCCGTGCTCTAAATCATACATAATTAACATATCTCAAGCACATGTTTTCAAAACGTGAAACTTCTCTATTCATAAGTTTTATTACTAGGCAGCTCAGTTACAGAATCTTATTTCAAGAGCAAATCTGATGAAATGGCGGGAAAATAAAGGCGAAAGAAAGATTTAAATGGAATTTTCTATTAGTACAAGGAGAATAAGACCAGGTGTTCCGAAGAGTTAGGGTCGACCGCTTCTTGACAAGTCGAAGAATCGCACAGAAAAATCGAAATTTGTAGGCAGAAAAAAGAAATTCTAAATAAGAACAAAACTTGGGGAACTACTGGTGCATTATGTCCTTCAAAGTCTAAGACCCGAGAACCTAATGCTCACATATTGAGTATGTGAAGTTAAGATATACCAATGTATCTTATCCCATGTTCTTGCTTACCAGAATAGAAGAATTTAATATACGCGGAAACATGAAAAAGTAACGAAAACCATGAAGTACCCTTATCTTGAAACTAAAAAAAACAATAAAATTTCATTTCCTGACTGGTTAATTTCACAATTTTTGCAGTTGATATAGGGTTTGTAATATACACGACGTTAGATACACGCCAACTCTGAAAATCTACATAGATATCCCTGATTTAAGTTTCTCTGAAAACAAGAACAACAAATTTGTGAGTTTCCTGTTTACGACCGTGATATACCCGGGAGAAGTATATATATAAACAAATAAACACTAAAAATAGCATCTGGCAGGGAGAATTCTCGAATTAATATTGAATAATTTTCTTCTGAATATGTGTCTGTACTAATTAACATGTCAGTTTCTACCGTAAAGATGATTTAACACCAGTTCGTGCAATTGTAAATTCCAAACATGTCGGACTGTGTAAATATACATGTAATGTGTTAGTTACTGTATTCGACATCATCTATATAGTATTGTGTGTTGACGTTGCCGAATACAGAGACACAAATACCTTAACGTTATCCTTAGATAATCCCGATGTTTACAAGATTATCTCTCGGTCCAATTCTACAGTAAACCCGTATTTATTGTCGCTCTCAAACTAGAACCGGATGTTGTCCTTGTCTCAACATATGATGCGACATTTCCGGCTCTCCGCGTTCGTTTCGTACTTTAGACTTAGCCCCGTATTACGACTTGCCAACTCAAACTTCAAGCAACTATCCTTAGAGTCAGTGTTTAAACGGTAGATGTGACATGTACCCCTCCCACTGAAACAGAAACAGAACCAAATGATCATGTGGCGAGATTTTATTCTAATTTTTGTGTTTTTACTTGGAATAACATTGACATCACGTGCGGGTAAGTACATTAGTTATGATTAGTGGGACACTAATTTTTGCGTAGTATACAAGGGCGGCGTTCTGTAATTTTAAGCACAATACACGAAGTGCGTACGTGATTGATTTGGACATTGCTATTGCGAGAAAACCGATAGAAATCATATCGTGATAACATGTGCGAATGATGTTAAGGTTCAATCTGTAAACAAAATACAGGTATATGGAAAGTGAAAATGGCGGGAAAATCTTTATACGGTAAATAGCTGTAGATGTAACAATATATACCAATCAATTTAAGATAAAAATAAATAAAAATAATGAATCTCTGTCTCAAATGATAAATAAAATAAAATAATAAATAAGTAAATTATGATCTACCGAGTTCCTGGTCCTTAAGACGCAGCCTTGGTGTCATTGTTGGAATTAAGTATATGCACTTAATGACTGCATGTGATGTCAAGTGTACCTCCTCCCCGTAGTTCAGAGGTCTGAAATCACACCAACACTGAGTTTTAACACCCCACTAAGTGTAAAGAGAGACATTGCGTTAAATGTGATATTATGAATAACCGCAACGTGGAGTGATTTAGTGACAGATTTAACACTTGTTACAATTCTGATAAAAAAGTAGAAAAAAAAGAATTAATAGATGTAATAGATAAATAAATAAATAAATAATATTGCGTGTTTGTGCACACAACATTTAATGTCTTATTTTTTTTAAATTCCTTCAAAAATGAAAATATTTCCATCAGTAGTAATATTATTCCATGCACTTAATCGATAATGATATAAACCTTTAGGATTATTAGTCTATATATTGTTGTTTAAGGTTTCATGTCACAACTGATTGAAAAATTAATGGTATCTAAAAATATGCATAAAGTTTTGTACTTCCATTAATTATAAAATCTAAAAGTTTGGACAACAATTTTCTTGCCTTTGTTTCTTTCTCCCGCCCCCTCTTGCTGTAAGAAGGGAAGTGATTGCAATATTTGTTGTAAGATCTTTAATAAATAAATAGATTAATTGATTAATTGATTGCCAATGACAACAGATTAGTGAGCTGATCCGTAATCACTTGTGACGTGTGCCGATCCTTGTGTTGTTATCACATTTACTTTCGGGATAAGAACTCTGTAATCATGTATAAGAGGAAAATCAAAGCCAATGTCTTTGTCTGTAGATTGTAGCACGTGTTGTACATGTACTCAATGCCCTATGACATTTATTTATTTTATTTTGTTTCTGATGTAATCATTTTATATTTCAATTCACTTCTTTATGTATAAGATTCACGCATCTAACCATTTCAAGCTATATATCAAAACATATTTCCGAATGCCAAATTATTTGAAGTTTATACAGGAATGAAAATCCCAGTAAATAGGATGCTGTCAATAATGTGGCCTGGTTTATTATGAAATGTGTGGTTTGAGCCCCACTACCCCACCCCCACCCCCACCCCAGCCCCCACCCCCATCCCCTCATATCTCTCAACTCCCGTATTCCTTTTAATGTCTTTAAGTCGTTCTTGTTTATGTCTTTGGCACGAAATGTTTTCCGAATTGCTATAGATGGTATATGCGACGGGTCTCGCGTATGTTGTTCTATGAGATAGTCACCAGCCACTTCGAGGAGATCCAGCCTCGAAATGACCTTATGTATAGACGGGTCGATAGACACAGCGAACAAATTATACTATTTTATCGCGGTATTTTTTCTGTGTTCATTCTTAAGTATACTACGCAATCGAAAGTAAATCTATTTCTGTGCTCATACTTTCTCTTTTACTACCACACATTAATTTAGACATACAGAGAGCTGTGAACAGTACATCACATAAATAAGACCTACAGAGAAACGTACCTACGATATGTATATTTGGAATACGTTTCAACGTGGTTTTCCAGTGTCGTTTGAAACACTTGAAGAACCGTAAGATAACTTCCTGTTCTAAATCTGAAGTTAATTGCATCCTGTACATCTTTTCTTTTCTTACACGTGTCTGGAGTGCTCTATATAGGTCCAAGTACATACCACATAATTGTCTAGTTTTATGTTCTTTATAGAATAAGCTATGGTAATGTGACGCACTCGATTGTGTCTGAAAACGATCCAGAGCCTTTTTTCGAATTCAAAAACATAATAGTATTATTTATTGATCAGGCAGCAGGTCTCGAGTGACCTTTTACGATAACCCTTTGCGCGTCGTCGTCTGTAATCATATCTTAAACAATTACCAGTTATTACTTCTTCTCATGAACATATGGAAAGATTCTGACAACTTTTTACACAAAGATTTCATGTACAAAGGTGAACTGGTTTTTAATTATAGTGCCCTAGCTCCAAGAGACCCGAAAGGCTAAGCCAATGAGAGCCACAATGGTTTCTTTACAGTCATATATAGTAAAATCAGATATTTTTATGAATGGACGAGAATTAAGGTTCTTTACCGAAGGTATGGATTTCATAGCTTCAGGAACAAATATGTCATTCGGAAAAAGGTGAAATTTTGCGACATTTTATGTTGGAAAACCATATTTTTGTTCGTTTTATTATACTCTCTATCAGAAATATCTCAAATTGGGTTGGTAAGAATTTTAGTGACTACACTTTGATGATATATATATTTTGACACGAGTATGACCTGACATGGGTCAAATGAGGCCATATTGGCTTAAATTTGCTTGGAATTTCAAAAAAAAAAAAAAAAAAATAAATAATAAAAAAAAAAGATGGGAAGAAATAGTCACAAATAGATGGATTGGCCCTAGGTGCATTATCAGCAATGTTAATTCCATAATCCCAGCTTCTCAGATTTACCCGTAGGAAAGCTGTCCATTTACTTCGGTTTATGACAAAATGATGAATTTAACGTAAAATATGTTTGGAAGTTGTGGGATAACAATAAACTGGCCAAATAAAGGGTTTGACATTTGTGAGATTACAATAAACTGACCCAATAAAGGGTTTGACATTTGTGAGATTACAATAAACTGACCCAATAAAGGGTTTGACATTTGTGAGATTACAATAAACTGGCTCAATAAAAGGTTTGACATTTGTGAGATTACCATAAACTGACCCAATAAAGGGTTTGACATTTGTGAGATTACCATAAACTGACCCAATAAAGGGTTTGACATTTGTGAGATTACCATAAACTGACCCAATAAAGGGTTTGACATTTGTGAGATTACCATAAACTGACCCAATAAAGGGTTTGACATTTGTGAGATTACAATAAACTGACCCAATAAAGGGTTTGACATTTGTGAGATTACCATAAACTGACCCAATAAAGGGTTTGACATTTGTGAGATTACAATAAACTGACCCAATAAAGGGTTTGACATTTGTGAGATTACAATAAACTGACCCAATAAAGGGTTTGACATTTGTGAGATTACCATAAACTGACCCAATAAAGGGTTTGACATTTGTGAGATTACCATAAACTGACCCAATAAAGGGTTTGACATTTGTGAGATTACAATAAACTGACCCAATAAAGGGTTTGACATTTGTGAGATTACAATAAACTGACCCAATAAAGGGTTTGACATTTGTGAGATTACAATAAACTGACAAAATAAACGGTTTGTTATGTGACATTTGCGATTATGTGGTGAAAACGTTTTGCAAAATGTAATAATCACATGATATTGTGTGATTTTCAAAAAAATGTTTTAAGAAACATTGTTGGGAAACATACTGAGAATATTATAGTCATTGAAGACAAAGTCAAATGGTACGCAGTTTCCGACAGTGAATACTTTAGTGCTATCTTTGATTCCAGTATACATATATAAGTACATGTACTTGTAATATGAAGGCAATTTTAGGATCCTTGTAAATGCGTACATATTCTTTTACGATATTACTAGACGTATTTTAACGTTCACTTTATCAAGTTGTCATCAGGCACCCAGTCTATATATATACTGTATACATGATAATATTCGCGGGATCTTAGTTTCAATATATTCACAGCCAATAACGCAATTATATGTATCAAATGAACCCAGTGAGCATTACTACAGCGAATGAATTAACTGTTATGCCTGTACACACCGACACCTGCTTATAGATATGCATGCAATATATTATCCGTTAACTTCTAGGGGCAACCGCGAAATATTAGCCTCGCGAAACAGAGCCGCTATATAGTAGACAAGATAATGCTAAATCTATGCAGCACTTATCACTTTTACTTATATCACTTATGGTTATCAGATTTACTCACCGAAGACATGATACTGCCTGCAGGCTAATCGATTTGAGAAATACAGTTTTTTTTATAACTTTATACTCTATTCCAGACCTAGATAGATGCATTGACATATCACCATGTAGGTCAGTTTTTAATTGATCATCAGCACTTACCTGCCTCGTGTCGGAAATTTAGAAAGAATATTTATTAAGATTCTTTTGGAAACTCAAACTTATAAGATAGTTACAAAGTTTTAAAAATGTTTTGATAATGTCATGTTTTACACGAGAAAAGGTTTGATATTTGTGAGAACATAATTATCTGTATCTGTATCACGGCTTTAGCATTTGATAAGTTTAAACTTGGAGATCTAACAGATTATGCAAAGAATTGCGTACACAGTTTCTATATAATCTTATTATATGTTATAGAGAAAGTACCCCTTTAATATCGAAGACGGAGAAACGATTTTCTGTCTTAATGGATTTCTTTTAAATTAGAAATGATCTTTCTATTTTGACAGTTCGTCATGGTCCAAATCTTATATGGGCGATGCACCCTGCAAGTGGAAATGGGGTTTCTCGGATAATGGCTATTGAAGGTGATCCTGAAGAATGGGTCTTGACAACAAACGTGACTGTTCGCCATATAAGTGCTCCACATTCGGGATGGCAATTCCGAGGTATTGCGTTCCATTACGACATGGGGATTCTGTTCTGGACGGAGAGTAGTAACAAAAGAGTGCAGGGACTGACTCTAAATGGGAGCGTTTCCACCACGACCCTGTTCACCAGCACGTCCAGCGAAGTAGATGGTGTGGTGGTGGACTGGATATCTAATAATTTATACTTCGCGGATGCTAAGTATAACTGGATAACACTAGTCGCCATCAACAGTACGGAGAACTTCTATAAGAAAATCGTTAATACAGGTCTCGATAAACCTCACGGCATTGCTATATATCCACAGAAAGGGTAGGTATACTGCCCTAGGGTGGAACGAGTTTTGGAGTTTCCTCAGTTCTTTGGGATGGGATTCAGGGTTATCAGATCTTCCTAGATTGTGGCGAGTTTTAGAGTTTCCAGATCAATTTTTGTCGGTGCAGATTGAAGTTTCACCAAACATATATATTTATGTAGCGGTCGTGTCCATCCTCCCTATTTCGGAAGGAGTTCAAATGTTTTACTTTGAATTAAGACTAGAATGTTAGTAAACCCCCCTAACAAGTCGTCATAATAACAATCCAGTAGACCTATTGGTAAAACAGTTTTGAGTTTGTTTTAATGAATTATTTTTTTCTGATTTTCATCAGAAGTTTTATCAATTGGTTAATTTGTGAATTCAATTTGACCATTGACAACCTGTCTTCGAAAATTTAAAAAGAAAAAAAGTTGATAAGCATATTTTAGATATCACTCCTATACACACATTGTTATTGATAAGAAATGAAATTGGTTTTAATGAAATTGGTTGACTTTCCATGTTTTCTGCTTGATACGATATTAAGATTTGTTGCATAAGTATATTAAGCCGTGTAACAACATTTAAGACCAGTTTTTAATATTTGGTGAGTGTTCTATGGACAAGAACCAATTCCATTAAAATCACTTCTGACAGTTAGCACAGTAAATAAATACATATATACAATTTGTTGTTTTGTAGTTACTTATTTTGGAGTGATTGGGGATACCAACCGAAAATAGAAACTTCCGACCTCATCGGAAACAACCGACGCACATTGGTATCTAATGACCTTGTACACCCACGTGGTCTAGCTGTCGACCAATCGATGAACAAACTATACTGGGTAGACAGTGGAAAGGACACGATAGAACGGGTAGACTTTAACGGAAACAACAGAAAAACACTAGTTCAACTCCAGGGCACCAACTTTTTCGGAATTGCTCTTTATAAAGTAAGTTTAGAAATACAGCTAGGGTCATTATCCCTCCGGGAACCTGCAGATTTGCGTTTGTTGTTAAGCGACATTACTGTTAGTTTCAGACATCAAAATAGGTCTCGCACATTCGTACTACCAAGAAACATGTAGATATGTAATCCATTGTTTGTAATGTTATGCACGTTTCATGGTATTTCTTTTACCAACAGTGTCTTTTGTTGATAGACAATGCATGAAAAAGCTCTATACTGTTACATAGCCTCATCTTGTGAGAATCGGTTATCAGGTTTAGAAAAATCCCCCAACTTTTGAATTATTGCTTTATGGATAAAAAGTTCTGATTCCAGAAATGGCTTTACACTGAAATGTTTATCAGTTCGATATCAACAACAATATTATAAAGGAGTTATGTCTCATGCAGTGTTGTTTATCTCACAGAAATATATCTTTGTGACGGAACAAGTGGAAGGTCATTTACGAATTTACGACAAAAATACCGGCATTAAATACATTGATTATCAGCTGGGTCATCGTCCTTACGGCATCGTCATGTACCACGAGGACCTACAACAAGGCAACAGAGGTAGGATCCTTTGTGTAAACTTTTCAGTGTTTTTAGAGTATCATTTTGCTGGTTTCTGTCAAAAGAAGCTGATGTGTTTTGGCCGATGTAAAGACCCATTGATATTGTCATCAATTTTTGAGTTACATGCATAATCAGATTATTTTTGTGCGCAGTTGAAATGGCATACTCTTTGTCAACTTAGTTTGCTATTCATTTGAATTTTAAAGATGAAATACGTAAGATACATATATGTATTCAATTTAAATATAGCCATATAGATATATTTCACCAGTAACAAAACTTGTATTTGTGAGTTTAAAGCATTATCGTACACACCTAAAGTTAAGAAAATTCGATGTTGACATAGAAATCATCATACGAAAATGAAATATTCACTTTCACTGTTTTTTTCACTGTTGGTTTTTCAGATGAATGTAAATTACTCGGTTGTGAGCAAATTTGTATAAATAATCCTCCTTTCGGTGCCTCCTGTTACTGTGGCGACGGTTACACCCTTAAAGACGATCAGAAAACGTGCGTAGGTATGTCACTCATGTGTCAATGTATCAGGCTTTTTTTCAGTTTAAAACATTCCCTCTTGTTCAGTGTATATAGTTGTATGTATCCGATATTTTTACTAATTAATTATCGATTCTCTATTAAATGACCTATGCTCTTTCTAGGGATACAAAAGTTATCTGTTATTAAATTTCACGCATATTTTCGCAAAATGATTATTTAATTATATGCAAAACGCACATGTATAACTTGACTATATCTTTAATGCTTTTGACTTTTTTCATAATGAAAGATAAACAAAATCGCTTTCTTTGAAATCTATATTAATGGATGTTATATCATCGATATACTGTTGTTATTTATCTTCGAAAAACCATAGTTAATATTGAACAACACGTGGTCAAATATTTCAATGCGATGTTCCAGAAAGTGACTACTTCATTCAGCCTGCTCACATTTACGCCATTGGGGACGCCATATGTCAGTACCCTGTTAACCTGGCGGATATGTCGTTAGTCGACGTCACAATGGATAAACAATGCTTTATGAAGAGCGGAAAAGGGTTCACGGCGCTAACATACGACGCCAATGCAAAAGTACTCTACTACACTGCCAACATCACCAACAGTATCGGTACCGTCCAACTTAAGAAGGGGGCTTACACCGACACCGTCATCCGGGGGCTTGGTGACGTCAGAGGTATGCCCAAACAAGTTTTTCAAGATGCATGTAATATTCATCCTGTTGAAATTCATTTAAGATAGAGTTTTGGAAAACTTATTAGAAATACAGATTTCACACGTAAAAAAGTGGAAATTTGAATTCTATAAAGTATTACATTTACGTATGTCAAGGTAAGTAACACTGTCTATTTCTCCAAATGGGAATTCATTTAAAACAGCGAAATCAAGGGTACAATAACAAGCAATAACGAGCACAGAACATAGTCCATATAGCAAATAAAAATACAATATTTCCAAACGAAGTCAAATTGACAAGCAAAGTTCTACCATTGTGCATCATTCTGTAACTTCCGAAGAATATATGAAAGAAACATATCACCTTTTGGTACTTAAGCGTTACATGCCGTAGAACCATTTAAAGGTTTTATGTTGAACTATCATCCAAAATGCAATGCCAATTTCATACATTTTGAAAACTTGGCAAAGTTCAGACCCTAACAGATTAGCCTTGACCATTTCACATTTCTGCTCCCCGCCCCCTTCCCCCTCCCCCTCCGCACCCTGTTCGATATCCGAAAAGCAGTGAAAGAAGATGCAGCTAAATGTAATTGCATACTTTAAATATCATACGTTAAGATTTACGACATTTACATCATCTATAACTATCACTTGTACGCTGTAACCTTTTTTTTTTTATTCAAACAGGTATGGCACTTGACTGGACGACGTCTACGCTGTACTGGACTGACCGCCAGTTCAAACATATTATGGTTGCTAAGACAGACGGTCGTTACCAGAAAACTATTATCGACACTGATCTAGAGGAACCACTAGGCATAGCTGTACATCCTGAACGGGGGTACGTGGCTCTATAACATATATATCTTTAAGAAAATTCTAGGACATTATATGGTTTTTGGATAAGGAGAACAACGTTTATTCCAAGTCTTTCTTTTATTCCTAAAATATCATTGTAATCCGTTGTTTTTATGAATATATTGAATAATTGTTTTTCTTTATTTTCTTGATACTTTGAAGCCTCACTAATGATGGAACTTTGCCTGTTTTATAGGACGATGTACTGGACTGACCCCGGAAGACAAGTTATAGAAATGTCCTACATGAATGGAGACTCTAGAGCAGAGTTAGAAATCTTCAGCGGAGTCCGGCATCCGAATCATCTCTGTATAGACTTCCATACAGATAAGTGAGTTGTTGAGGATTTTACGAATAGAACGATGTTTAGGAATTTACATCTGTTTGGGAACAAAACAAACAGGACAGGCATTATACAGGACATTGCATTTTTCTCTCTGGTTATTCCTGTAGTCGCAAAGGAAGCTGTAGCTGTGTTCATACTATTTATAAAACATTTACAAACATGTTGAAATCAGACAATATTTCATTATTGGCCGATAACTTTGAATTTTGTTTCCATGTAAACCTATCGGTACAAAAACAAATATTTAGAGCCCGCCTTACAATCATACAGATTATTGTAAAGTTTGATTAAATTCTGTCCTTTAGTATTCGAGAAGCATGGCTCTAAAGATATATATATATATATGAAATAACGAGACGGGACGAAAAAATAACCAATTCGTTTGGAGATGATATTAAAATATATTTATTTACAACCGTAAAGATAACAACAAGACGATACATACATAGAATTTGATGGAAAATATGAAATAATGGAATTATTTTAATTATTCATTTTAACAACTATAATCTGGAGTTGTCCCAACACTTTCTCTCCGATATCCATAATCAATGGTTTATCCAGTTCAGTGTAGCAGAATATACTTGGCATGTTCCGAGCGTTTATGTTTAGTTATCGTGAACTGTTACTGTACTATCTTTTTTCACTTACTACCACGACCAATGCTGCTATCTTGTTTTTCAGACTTTATTGGTCGGATTCCGAGCTGTTCCAAATTGGAAGTTATGACCTGAAAGATGGCATTGTTGCAATTGCTTACTCCCAGCAGTCTGCAAAATTCTTTGGCATCAGTGTCTACCAGGTAAGGTACATATAACAATTAAGATATTGCTGTTTTAGAATATAATCTACATCATCGAAGGATATTTCCTTAGTTAAAATTATAACTAAAACTGTTCTCCACGAGCAGGACTACATCATATGGACAGATACAGACAAGATGAACGGCATTCATGTGGCAGACCTCAACACAGGAACAAAAAAGCGCGGAATTCTTCACCCTCAGGTGGGCGTGTCTGCAGACCTCATTACATACGACCTTTCAAATCAGCCAAACTTAACAGGTATTACAAAATACTGCAATCCCTTTATCCGGAAGCACAGCAAAAAAAAAATGTAATTTTAATGTTTGTGGACCTGACATTAGCGTGCATATTTGATTATCGCAACATCACTCGACAACAACTCTAAATGATATTTTACTGTTCCAAAGTCACAATATCAGTCGACATTATCGTCGTTTGATCCTAGTTATTGTAAGATTAGAAAATGCGTTTTCTCCTCCGGAACACCTGTTCTTATTCGCATTGTACTTTTATTGACTGTGCGTTTGGCTTACGATTATGTTAGCATGGTGATATTTTTTTGTTGTTTTTTTATTATATCAGACATACAATAGTGTTCGACTTTTTCCGGATGTGTTAATCGAAAACCCTTACGATACATATAATAAGTTTAAGCAAGTAATTTAAGGAGAAATGAGACATGTTACGTTCGTTAAACGCTTTTTGGACAAACCCTTGTCATGTTACATTGATGAATGCGTGTTTTTGTCCATTGAAGGGTCTTGCGCAAATTCACCGTGTGACCAACTTTGTCTTCCAAACTCACCGACAACTTCCTTTTGCGCATGTGGAATTGGATTTGAATTAGATGACGTCGATATGAATAGATGCACATCCAGTAAGTATATATATCTGAAATATTAGACATGAAAGGAAATTTATATGTTTTATATCTATTTTCATTGTTCATTTTTTATTCTTCAAATATACAATTTTTGTTAGTGAAAACACAGTTTTTCATTTTGTGTTATTGTCTTCCAAACCATATTCATGATAACTTTTTCATGAATTTAAGCTTATGTATAAAATACCTGACACACAACTAAGATTGATGATAGTTTAAAAAAAGTAAAAAGAACTCGGTCTTTTTTGTTTTTTGGTTTTGTTTTTCGTTTTTGTTTTTCAATTTCTCCATTTCTTTGAAAGTTCTAATACATTGTATAGTTATCAAGGTTTTAATTTAAATGTTTGCTGTCTAACGTACCACAGCATTAATTCGGAGTCTTTTCTAACCTTTTCATCTCTTTGAATTTTAAGGCTTGCTGTCTGACAACTTCTTGATAGTGTCCGATTCTCACCAGAGACACATGTACCAGATCGGGTTAGAGGATCAGAGTGTCCACGCTATTCCACTCCCAAATCTGTACCGCCCAATAGCTCTGGATTATGACTCGCTATTTGAAAAGCTTTACTGGACCGACAATATGGCCAAACTAATTAAGGGTGCTCACATAAATTCACAGACGGAGTTCACACTTCAGATTCTTACGAATGGTTTGTATAATTAAATTTAGAGGCAGTATTGTCGTATATCATTTCCGCGTCTCTGTAAATCTGAACATAAAAATCCAGCCTTTAGGAAAACACTACACTGTGTTTTCAAAGACTGAATAATTGCTAGTTATGTTATTGATGAGCATTAAAGATGCTATATATAATTAGTGACAAGTCGTTGTTATTCTGGAGCTAACGCTGTCATTGTCAGTGTACATCTACATATATTTATGCTGAAGGAGCACAGCAGTACTTTAGCACGTTTTGAATACTACAAAATTTCTTTACTATTACGTTCAAAATATGAGTGAATGTTTGAATAAGCAATTTTAGATGTTGTATTTATCCGTCAGCTTAGCGTCAACGTCGGATGGACGAATATGCAACAACAAAGTTGTTAAAGTTTTCAATGTCTGACTTTCAATCAATGCTCAGGATATATATATAATACGTTTCTTTGCCTTTAGATCGAAGCCATGTGGGTATTGCAATGGTACTATGAAGAATACTTAATTTCGATATTCATGACTTAATTCCGATATTCATGACTTAATTCCGATATTCATGACTTAATTCCGATATTCATGACTTAATTTCGATATTCATAGCATAATTCCGATATTCATAGCATAATTCCGATATTCATGACTTAATTCCGATATTCATAGCATAATTCCGATATTCATGACTTAATTCCGATATTCATAGCATAATTCCGATATTCATGACTTGATTCCGATATTCATGACTTAATTCCGATATTCATGACTTAATTTCGATATTCATGACTTAATTTCGATATTCATGACTTAATTCCGATATTCATGACTTAATTTCGATATTCATGACTTAATACCGATATCCATGACTTAATTTCGATATTCATGACTTAATTCCGATATTCATGACTTAATTTCGATATTCATGACTTAATACCGATATCCATGACTTAATTCCGATATTCATGACTTAATACCGATATCCATGACTTAATTCCGATATTCATGACTTAATACCGATATCCATGACTTAATTCCGATATTCATGACTTAATTTCGATATCCATGACTTAATTTCGATATTCATGACTTAATTCCGATATTCATGACTTAATTTCGATATTCATGACTTAATTTCGATATTCATGGCTTAATTCCGATATCCATGACTTAATTCCGATATTCATGACTTAATACCGATATCCATGACTTAATTCCGATATTCATGACTTAATACCGATATCCATGACTTAATTCCGATATTCATGACTTAATTTCGATATCCATGACTTAATTTCGATATTCATGACTTAATTCCGATATTTATGACTTAATTTCGATATTCATGACTTAATTCCGATATTCATGACTTAATTTCGATATTCATGATTTAATTCCGATATTCATGACTTAATTCCGATATTCATGACTTAATACCGATATCCATGACTTAATTCCGATATTTATGACTCACTTACATACAAATAAAATCTAAACTATCCTTTTCCTGTTTTAGACTTTAATCTTTTTCTTTAACCTAAACGTAGTGCAAATAGCCGTGTTTGTGACGTCTTTTTGTTGACCCACCTTCTAGTGTCTGTTATTGACGGGATTGCTGTGGATTATATCAACCGTCTTCTGTTCTACACCAACACTGGTCTCAACACCATTACTGTTATCTCCCTTGCACGGACCAGACTCAGCCGGACTGTTGTATATGAAGACCTCGACCAGCCTAGAGATATTGCCGTTCACCCACTTGATGGGTTAGTTTTCATTCAGACATTGCATTTCAACCCATGGATGAGTAGATACAATTGTAATTTGAATATTGAAGTTGTTCTTAAAGTTTAGAAATCCATTCCCTTGCTTCCGTCGATAAGAAGGTCAGTTTAGTGAATGAAGTTTCAAGCCCAAACCCGGTATAAACGCTAAACTATGAATTACCAATGTTACATCACAGTTTATAGAAAATTAGGAATTATGTTGCTTCATTCATTCGCTTGACTATTTAGCTGTTAATATTACAGTCGGATTTTCTGGACCGACTGGGGACGTCAACCAAAAATCGAAACTGCCAATATGGACGGATCAGAGAGAGCGGTTCTAGTCAACCTCACAGAAAAGTCTTGGCCAAACGGAATAGCTGTCGACTACACAGGTAGATGGCTGCAATATTCGCCTGTTTAATGGGAAATCCTGTTTCCTGTAAGATTTGGATTCTATCTTATTTTTGGAACTGCAGTAGGCGTGGCTACAAGCGCCAACCGATCTGCTTCATTATATTGAATTATATATCAACATAGATTGGATAAATATTTTGTCAGTTTGTCATTTTTTTTCTATTTTTTTAACCGTGGAAACAGTTTTGTCAGCACCCTCTTTTCTCACTACTTTTACAAATACATTCTGTAATTTTTTAAATATATTATTCATGTGTCACTGAATCTAATATTTTCGACAAAAGGGGATTACTTACCTCCATAGCAAACCCCTGGCTAAAATTAGATTAAGAGTTTTACTGTTTGATTCGATAAAACGATATCGCGGCTGCTTGAGCGTCGTTTTGATAGACGTAAGCTCCGTGATGTTAATAAATTAATTAGGTGTTATTCATCAGTAAAATCTATGTTTTGATTATTTCTCGTTGAAGATGACATTACTTACTTTTAATATCTTTTTAAAGACCTCTGTGTAACTATTTTAAGTTTAAAGTTAAAGTGGTCTTATTTACTTAGAGTTTGAATTTCTTTTTGCATGTCGGATTTTTTATTTATCTATTTATTTACTATTTTGTAAACGTGCTAATAGCCTATGATTTGAAAAATGTCAAAGAATGGTTATTGACTGCTGTTAAGGATGAACTACAAAAGGGATGAAGACCGCCCATATAACATATTTCGGTATTCTATCAAAATGCGTCATACAGTCTAATGTTTGTGATGTGCTGTTATATATATATAATAGAATATTTGCTTGTTTCCCCTTTTTATGAAAAAATGATCTAATAAAAAACTATTCTTAATAACCGAAAAGTCCATTTTTTAATTATTCAGAAAGGAAAATCTATTGGGTGGACGCTAAATACGACAAAATTGAGGTTATCGACATCAATGGCCAAAACCGGAAGACAGTTATTGAAGAACCCAACAGTCACTACTTCGGGATAACTGTTCTTGGAAACTTCCTTTACGTCACAGACTGGAAACGAAAGTAAGTTCATGGAAATCTGAAGAACTGTTATGTCAAGCATATTTATCATATTGCGTTTGTTACTCCTAATGTAGCAGATACGTTGATTCGTGAAAAGCTTGTAAAAACGTACTTTCTATTGTGATACAAATTCGATTATTACTGTTGATAACGTTACTAGTTTGTATTTTTTTTTCAGTGCCGTTTCCCGACTGTTAAAGACTGGAGGAAATATGGAGCAGATCGGACCGTCTAGTTTTTCTAGGCTTAATGGTATAGCTGCCTACAGTAGTGACTCCGTGCTGAAAGGTAAGTAGACGACTTAGACGGATGCATATATATGTAACGACAAAGATAACCATCTTAAGATAATACATTTGTAACTCAACTATAAGAACAAAATCAAGCTTCTCACTAGTTTTTGATGATGAAGTCTTGCGCTTTAAATAACTTTAGAGTTAAAGTCGGCAAAATCAGATAAAAGAAACATAGGTAAACAAAATTCACCTGAAGAACAAAAGAAAGAGTTCAACTCAACAGATTCTATCTTATGAAATAATATTGGAAGGTCACCAGCTATATTTGTTGTGTCTTTTACGGATTTTCTTATTTACAGGAAGGAACGCATGCTTCGACCACACATGTGACCATCTTTGCCTTCCGAAACAGAACCTTAAATATACATGCGCATGCGCAGACGACTACGTGTTATTGGGTGACCGGTGTATTTCATCAGGTAGAAATTATTACATATTCTGAAATAAAATATTGACATGGTCATATAACATATTCAATCAATATTTCGTCTTTTCAAGGTATACAAAAAACTTGAAATTTGTACTATCTAATTTCTTATTGGTTAATAACGTATTCAAACTAATCTGTTACAGGGTAGTTTTCGAACCGGTGGACGTTTTCAAGTATTAGATTAAATATATAATGAGTTATTTATGTCGCTATGTTTTTTTTTTTTTTTTTTTTAGAAATTCCAAGTAACAAGACGACTGAGCCGGCGACTGTGACAGTATCAGGTTGGTGGTTTGGTTGTAGTTCTTGAATAGATTTAAGCGAAACTAATATATTTTTTCTTGATGGATGATAATGATTACTTTTATCGGCATTGTACAGAAAGAACAGAAAGACAAAATGTTTCTATTTACAAGGCTTCACAAATACAAACAGATTATAGATGAACAGGACATACGCTATCTGTTATTGCAATGGCTTTATCAGAACCCAACACCATAATAAAAAACACATAAAATACACGAAGTGAATACAAGACAAATAAAACAAGATGGTATATCGTCTTCTTAATCGAAAACACCCGCCTTATAAGTTATCTAGCAATCGTTTGTATCTAACTGTGAAATTACAAAGAATATTGTCAAGCCTTATTGTCCGCTCATTTCATCAATGCTGCGGTTGGATTTTAGTATTTTCTGAGCTTGACTGTATTGCAAACATTTCTGGCGGATATATGTGACCGACAGGGGTAAACCTTTTTACAGAAAATACATCATCAATATATTTAAAAGTGAAGCTGAGTGATATAGCAAAGTGTTTTTCCTGTTTTTACCAATTCTGCGATAAACTCTGCCTCTTTTTGAAATGTTACTCGTAGGTCAACCAGGATAGAAGAAAAGTAATTTATGAATTGATATAATGAATGTGCAAATAAGTTGAAACAAAAAGTAATTGTTAGAGATTTATTGACCATATCCGTTATATTTACCCACCACAATTGGTAATCAAGGCCACGACAGACTACATCAGCTACTAATCTCGATCTTTTCCAACAATGACAACTTTCCACAAAGTTGTATGATAAACGTGATGATTTTAAGTTTTCCTATTTTGAATATTCCATTTCTGGATAGCAACAATTCTGAATCCGAAAACTAGGATGTTCACATTTCGCAGTTTATTCAAGGGCTTGTTCCAAAATATCACGTTTTTCTTGCAAAAATGTCGGAATCTAACAAACTAAAGCACCAACACAGGGTATCATGCAAAGCAGGTTGGTGAAAATTATAGAAGGGAGAAGTTTAATTCTTCTCAAAGTGCTTCTAATATGGGATTATTCTAATAGTGCTTTATGAAGTTGTTACATTATTGTAAAGTATGATAGTTCGATTGTTTTTATACTTGCTTTGTTTAATAGGGGACTAAGATTTACTTGGCGGGTGTCGTCGAAGAAGCAGAAGACACTTATTCCTCCACAAATACTTGGTCATCATTTCCTTTTATTGTTTTAAGAATCTCTGCATATACTTTTCTCTTGTTTATAGTTTGCTCAAGTTTCATTTAAATTGAGTTTTATTTAAGATGCTGGTATCGTGTCAGTGATTATTTTGATGTTTTTTGATAACGTTTAATATATCGTTTATTTTAAAATCAAAGCCATTTCAAAGTTCCAGATGTGAGTAAACCATCCGTGGGTACGGTGAAAGGGCGTTCAGACTCTGCCAAAGGCTTGCATGTCGGAGCTATTGCAGCCATCGCCAGTGTTGGCGTGTTGGTCGCCATAGTTGCAACAATAGCCAGTATTTTCCTATACCGCAAGTGAGTGCAATAACATTAAAGACAAAGTAAGGTTTTAAATGTTAATACTGTGTGACAATCTCGTCCGATGTGATTTTGAAATACGACTTCTCTTGCTGGTATAGTCAGGGCATGTCTATCACCGATGTGATTTGTCACTGGTATAGTGAAGTCTTGTCTATCGTCTAGTTATGAATTAAACATATTATTAATAAAATGAAGACATGTTTTTCGTCTAGCTAGCCGATATGAATTAAACATATTATTAGTACAGCAGAGACGTGTCTATCGTCTAGTTAGTTGATATGATTTTAAAGTGTTACTAGTACAGTCAAGGCGTATAACACTTATTCTGTCATCTCATTCTAAGCCATCTTTCAATAGAAGTCATTTCAGTAGTAGCTTTAAACTTCATGAATCAGAAATCACACGTATTTTGTATATAAATCTATATACGTCAACGTTCACTAGCTTACTCTTGTTGTTTCATTAATATCAATATATATAACTTATCTCATTATATATTTAATCTCATCATATATTGTTATTTGATTAATTTAGAAATTACGTTAGGAATATAATATTTTCTTCTTTCTTTTACAGATATAAAGATCAGTTTATTCACCATAATCGTTTAGTTGAGGACAACCAAGTGGATTCGTTCTATAGGATCACATTTCCGGATAATAAGGATGAGCCAATGGTAGACTCTGGTATAGTAAATCCAGGCTACAAACAGACAGATAGATAAAGAGTAAGAATCAAAGTATAAAAGTCTAATGGACCAGAATCCCATCATTAACTTTTATAGTGTTTGGAAAACGGCTGAAATTTGATGGAATTAGCTACAGAGTGAGCGCTAGTGTTTTGAAAATATTATGTTGCCAGGGAATAGTTCTGCACAGATCTTGTCAACTTGAAGTCCATGAGGATAACTAATGCATTACCTGTCAATTTATTCGACGGTGAACATTTATGACCTTTCTTTCATGTTCTATGACCTACATCGAGAGTACCAATATCGAGGCAATAGCATTAATTTCTTCTCTGTTTTCATAGTCAATGGCTAATTTGAGGCGCCTCGATTAGTCCTTGTTATCTGAACTTTTGTAAAGTTAAATGTAAATATTATATATGTATATATGAGAAGTTGTAAATGTTGGACAAAACTTGTATATCGTATGAAAAATATTCTGTATGTAAATATTTTGTGAGTTTTAGAAAAAAATATGTGCACGTGATACAGCATATATCTAGTCATGATTCCCTACTTACCATACCATGGTGTTACTTTCCTATGACTAACATTAGTGTACGCTAATGTATTTCATTTTTCATCACCATTTACTGTTTCCTTTCTTCCTTTTGAGTTTAACATTTTGAATTGTAACTAAGTAACTCCCATCGAAATGTTTTCTTTTGTAACCAAGCAAGGACTCGACAGCAAAAGGGAGAAGATGAACTATGGAATTCATAATGGTCATAACTTATGCATCAGTCTCTAACTAATGACTGTTGTTAAAGTCATGTTATATAACTCAATGTTTCATTAAAATAGAAAAGCGAACCTTGGCGTGCACTTTCTTCTCTGTATTACTATTATCAAAATGTTTATAACGTAAATTTACAGCCATGTTTGACATTGTCAAGTCATTTATCTGTTTTTATTAGGGGAAAGTTCGAATCCAAATTTTACTGATGAAAGGTGTGGTATCTACGAATAATTAGTTAATACACAAATGTAGACGCAAATTTGATTTATAGATTAGATACTTTACATAAATTTGAGGAAACACTAGTCACTATTTGTTACGATAGTAAGACTTTCCGAGAATCAGATAAGAAAAGAATATTTTGAAATGTTAAAATATTTTGATAAGGATTTGAACCAGTAGAGCAATATGGTTAATACATAGTGTTATGTGTAGGAGTAGCAGGAACTCGGGTACCATTACGAGTGTTACTGAAATACATGAAAAAAAAACATGTAAAAAGAGATTGTAATTCATTTTTGGAGTTGAAGTGATCTAAGAGTCACTCTCTTGAATACCTATGAATTATACTTACGTAATTACTTCAGTTGAAAAGTAAATAATAACCAATCCTTTGATTAGAGACCGAAAATTCGGATTTTAATCTCTCTTTAAATCCACTTCTTAATTTGTGACCAAACATAATTTACATCATTCTCTGGTCCCAAATAAAGAAGGATTGTTCCAGCCGATGATGTAATAAAGCAACGTTATTCGAATGTGTGTTCCCATCTGGTCATTCTCGCTTTTACGCGGCTATACACTAAGAACTATGGATCCTTTTGATGCCATTTTGTAAACCGTCAATACCATTATTTGCATACTACAGAATGAAAAACAAATTATGTATGGTAACTAAAAGAGAACCCGTTGCTTCAATTCCTGTATCTGGCAAAGTTAAAAGAATTCATATATTCATGAATGCCATTCAATTTTGATATTACACTAAG
The DNA here is from genome assembly GCF_031769215.1 of Ylistrum balloti. Lineage (NCBI taxonomy): Eukaryota > Metazoa > Mollusca > Bivalvia > Pectinida > Pectinidae > Ylistrum > Ylistrum balloti. Next base: position 712,405 of record NW_026782094.1, read on the forward strand.
ACAAAAAATGTTGTTTTAGTTGTATTTTAATAATTCATTTACCAATGATATATACATAATTTGTTAGTTGAGAAGTCTATATAAAATACGTTGCAAATCAATCCAATCTCAAGAAACGTTGTTCCCATGTACAAGACACACAGTTGTGGTATACCTTCATTCTACAAATCAATCACAAGGTCACAAAAGGTGTCAAATTTCTAAGTATGTAAGTATTATAAATATATTCATTTCCACATCTTCCACTTGTCTCTTACTCATAACAGTGTTAGTCTAATCCAGTCAGTGCTTTGTTTGATATGATTGGAAACAGGATAACATTTCTGACATGATTCTGTAGAAGTTGTTCATCACACCATTGGATTTACAATTCAGACGAAGGAACTAAATCCATTTACAGGAAATATGTTAGTCAGTTGACACGTACTAATAGACTGTGGTAGATCTCGTACAAGTACTATCAGAACTTTTTTGGATTACAGGACTGATTTCGTTAAGTTTCATCAACATATGGATGCTGTAATTAACATCGCCTTTGAAACAAGCTTCATCAGGCTTAGAGTGTTTCCATGTCATAGATCATCAGGTTTGACGTTTCAAACATGAACAGTTCCACCCCAGATTGGTTGCGTGTGTTTTCAGAGACACAATGTCACACAGGACGAGAGAACCAAAAATGAGTCCCAGCATAATAGCCCCAAGCATCCCGAGACCTTTGGCTGACGATCGGCTGTCAGCGGCGCTGATTTTCTTGTTACGGAAGGAAGATAAGTCTGTCTTGTTGACAGTCAATTGTTTCTTTGTCGCCTCCATTTCTGGTCTGACCGTCTCTTTCTTTTCATCATCCGTCATGTCTGCTGGTAGGGCATTGTCTTCCCAGTATTTCATTTTGTCGTAGTACGCACAGTCACAGGGACAGTACTCGGTATCTGAAAGGAACGTCGTCGATCATTACAACTGGTATGGTAAAAGGCAAAATGTATCCATCGTTACTAAATAGTGTATTTTCAAAACATTATTGAATTAATGTTTACGGACTACTGTAGGCTGTCTTTTTATACTTTCCTGTATAGTAACATACAATTGTGTCAATGATTGTGTTTATTCTAAATTCGATTGCAACATATAATTGGTGAATTGTATCGATAAAACCAATTACATATTTGTAAGCTTGAAATAATTATTAACTTTTTGTAAACAAATATTGTTTTGTGTTGTATTGTATTCTATTGTATTGTATAATGATACATTGTTCAGGGAATGAACAAATTAAAGAAGAAACAGATCTTGTGACTAATGTCTTAAACCAGATGCTTAATTGCACCTAATATTACTTTTATTCCGCTTATGGAGTAAACATTTTCGCAAAACGTACCTAACGCTTCAGAACATGTGTTGTAGTACTTTGTTGTCAGAACTGGGTCACATGTATCATCTGAAAAAAAAACGATGTTGGCTTGATGACAGTGAACCTAATGATATTGCGCTTCAGGTTCAAGATTTCACAATTCATTACAGTCATGTTGATAATTAGATAGGTTTTATGCTTTTGATTTGCAATATTACATAATACCCAAGAAAATCTGCAATTAACTTCAGATCTCTAATATCACCTCAATGGCGTACAATATAGCATTTAGATATATTATACCAACAGTAAAAAGTAGCATTTTCGCCTTGGTGACATAACACATTACGATGCAGATAAATAAGTAAATAGAACGGCAATTACTTGATAGGTCTCAATGAACATTTCAAAATGTGTCGTTATTATGACCGCTTGTGTTTCTTTGAACTTCTTTTCAATTACTTCGCAAACTAACATGAGCTAAAGCTGCTCAATAACCTATTCCACGCCCCCAACCATGTGATTAGATATGTACCAATATGAATAGATAATTTGAAGAAGTTAATTATATATCATATATTATGCATGTTGCAATATGAGACCTCCGTGATTAAGATGACATTTTTACAATATATCAACTTCCTGATTTATCGCCCTTTCGTTTTTACTTAATGCTAGAATTTTATTCACATCTCGCCATTATTTTCTTATAATGTATTCAACGAATGAATCCTAGGCTAATTAAAATGATCGTCGTACTGAACACAAGTCGAATCTGCATCATGCTTGCTTCTCTAAAGGTAGTGCTGGTGTCTGGATTAGTAAGACTATCTGAAACGTAAAAAACAAATATTTCATACAATGTCGCATTTTAAAACCAGGTATACATGGAAGTATTTGCAAGAACATTGACAATTTCAACTAAACATTATGTATGAGTATGGATTTTATACAAATCAAGCGTCATGGAAGAGTTATGTTAATTTATGACGTAGTGACGCGATTCTTGGGCTTACAACTGTTCCACCAAGATCTTAGTGATTGATCTCTGACTATAATATCACAACATAATTGGTAAACAACGCATTGTTGACCTTCTATTTTTATGAACATGTATTTAATTGCCCACACTCTCTGTATGATGTTGTGATATGACTGATTGGCTTTATAGTGTGATATTATAGAATGCTTTAGGACACCCTTTACGGTACTTGGGTATGACTTGTCCATATCAAAACTTCATTGCCTTCCTTTTGTGATATATCCATATCATTTGTCGGCCTGCCACTATGGTTACTCGATAAAATTGGTGGGTCTTCCATTGTGATAACTCGATATAATTAGTGGATCTTCCATTGTGATAACTCGATATAATTGGCGAGTCTTCCATTGTGATAACTGGATATAATTGGCGTGTCTTCCATTGTGATAACTCGATATAATTAGTGGGTCTTCCATTTTGATAACTCGATATAATTGGTGAGCGCCTGAATAATGGGAGTGGTCATAGTAATAACCAACCTTGTAAAGCAGTCTGTGATTTACCGTTGGAGCTGTAGAAGAACCTTGGCCTAGTGACGTCATCACGTTTATTGTATACAGCCGCTCGTATGTCGTTATCACTATCATCATACAGGATGAAGTCATAGTCAGATACCCTGAAGTTTTAAGTACATTATGACAACAGTATAAGTCTTTGGTATTAATAAACATTAGCATCAACATCACAAATACCCTTAACGTGGGATTAATGGGTTTGAATACTTCATATTTGCAAATAATTTTAACTAATCAGAAAGCTGAAAATATCTTTAACACTGTGAAACAATATTTATTTTTTGGTGTTCTGTTGGTCTAAGCAATAGTAGTCATGAGATAAACAAATCTTTGTAGGAATTATTTGTTGGTAATTAGAATTCAACGAGCTCAGTATCGGTTCAATTTCCTATCTGTTCAACTATGTGAGAAACATTTTTATCAATATAGCTTTTAGCTAATAGTCACTTAGTAACAAATTAGATAACCGAAACAAAGATGGGGAAAAAAGGGAAAAAAGTATTCAAGTCTAAGTATTCAATTAGTTTATGCCCCTCTCTCTCTCTCTCTCTCTCTCTCTCTCTCTCTCTCTCTCTCTCTCTCTCTCCCTCTCTCTCTCTCTCTCTCTCTCTCTCTCTCTCTCTCTCTCTCTCTCTCTCTCTCTCTCTCTCTCTCTCTCTCTCTCTCTCTCTCTCTTCTACTTTGAAAGTTCCATCTCATAACCATTCTATTTGCCCTCGAATTCTCGCGTTATAATCATGATAGTTTGTTTTCTATAGCACGAGATTCAAATATAAGATACGGGAGATAACAAATTCTCAATCGCGATAACTGTATTACAAGACTTCAGAAAGAATGACAGTAAGGAAAATCCATCCCCGGCCACATCGCTATACCTGTACTGACATAGTGAACGATGGACAAATCCTCTTGGAGATCAGAATGGGGAAATCAAGATATTTGTTTGAATGCCCCAGAAAAACAGTTCCTCATCTTTGCAAGTTAGCAATCTAATGATGATTTTCCAATGCTATTCTTTTATCGCTTGACTTTAAATGACAGTAAAACTTGTTCCTTACCATCGCTCCCACCCCTCTCAGATTGTACAAAAGAAACACGAGTCAATAACCAATAACAAATTTAAAGTAAGATACAGTAGAGTGAAGTAACGAATTAAACTGTATGATACATCTGTTTTGTCCTTCTATGTCTAAATGTTGAGGCTTAAGAGGCGAATATGGAAAATCAAAAGGGACCTTAACAGATGTGAAAATCGAGATGGGGAGTTCCACTATAGAAAGAAATTCTAGGTGTCATTTTTGGACAGGTAGGATCACCCGAAAAAGGTGTATATTGAGCGCACCCTGACATCATGATTTTCCGAAGTAGTTCTGAACATTTTTGCAGGTCAATGGAACAAAACAGTCAAAATCAAGCAACTAAAAAATAAATAAGTGTGACGTTTCATTGATTAGAGGGCCACCATCATCAGACAAATGACCAGTGTGATGCTTATCATCATTGACATATGCATGACAAGTACGTACCCGGTATCCAAGGTGACATTACGATATCCAGGGATATCCGAGGGGAAAATGAAAGAAGGCTTCTGCTTCATCCATGCTTTCAGGTTTGTTGATCGAGAGGATGGATCAATTCTGATACTATACTCAAATAGATCAAAGAATATCCAAACCTGTTGAAACATAAAATGCTGATAAAGGCATAGTATGTTATGCTATATGTATGATAAAGTCGTAATACATTATCGTGATTCTTAGAAACAATATCACATAAAAGCACAGGAAGTCAAATATTTGTTACTTTACCTGGAAAGGGCAATCTATTCTTCTGCTGATATCGATGTTCTTGCTCCGAAACATACCGGAACCGGAAACGCTGCATTCCACACCATTCATGTTGTACAGATCAAACATATTCACACGGCTACCTCGAGGGATATGCATTTCCGCTTGAAGTGAAGAAAATAACTTTGTTAGATCAATAATAACATTGATAGATTAATGATTGTCTCAATCATCGCAGTTTTCATTCTTTGATATCACGTGTTTAATAATGTCTGCGACATTCTGTAACTGAAGTAAGCAGTCAGAGACGTTGTTATTGTTACTTTTTATAGATACGACGGAATTTGATATGCAATGAACTAAGAAGAAACTGATACAAATTCTTAAAACTATCTTCATTGAAATAAATAAGTATGCCTATCTGCTTCTCCTGGTGTTTTCATCCTCCAAATGTTATTCGTTATTATTTGTTTCAACCCATATATGTTTTTGAAGATTCTATTCTAGTTTCTAGATTTCTTCCCTCAGCATCTGAATCTAAACTTTTTATTGATAACTTGAAAAATGTGTCTCTTGAGAAAACATTATTTCATCATTTAGGTTCCTCAGCCATTCCAATAGGCTTAATTCTTTGTCTCATTGTACATTAAATGTCAACAAATGTAAAATATCCCTGTTGATAACTTATTAAATATTAGTATTTCTACATTTTTGCAAGTATTACATGCAATTCCAAGGTTTGGTTATCAAACATAAACGTTCAATTGTAATAAATAAATAACAGGACTTTGTTGTTATCGTTTCTGCTGTGGAATAATGTGGATTGGTAAATTAATGATATTGACATTTTCTGGATGATATGTTCTTCAGCCATCAGTAAGGTTTATCAGGTGCGGATTGCATTCTGCGTTCCTAAATGCTTCTACCTGACCAAGGACGCATGGAGTGTGTAATCAACATTTATCGATTTCTTGGCGCTATGGAATACTTGCATGAGTCTTTAATTAATACCCATCGCGTCTAAAGACGTCATCAAACGATTAGAAATGTCACCAACATTACATAAAGATAATTCACAAGTATATTATTAAGCTTTTTAGCTTAAACCAACTACATGTACCTTAATTGGGTGGTCCATTATCGAATATACGTGCTTAAACAACGACTATGGTTTTCAATGTTCATATGGAAAACGAAGAAATTAATTTGGAGTTCAGGAAAATTTCTTTCACCAAAAATCGACAAAAACAGATTTTGATGTTGGATTCAGATAACAAATAGCAAATTGCTACATGCATGCAACGTAAACGAATCTTCAAAACTCTAGTTTGCACAATGTCGTATCTTACAACTGGTAATAGGTAATAGTGGCTATTCTCAGTATTTAGAAAATGGTAATAGTTTATTGCTTTCCAAACATATTTCAATTCTGTTTTCTATAGAGAAGTAAAGACAAATGTTCTACGATCCTAAGGTATAAACTGTGATTTAACGCTTAATAAGTTGTCGAAGAAATACGTTTCCAGCAATAATTCATGCGATTCGTATTGGGGAAAAGAAAGCGAATGAATATTCCGTCAGAACCTGTAGTGTTTTGTTATATATATATAGTGGATTTTCACTCCATAAAAGCTTATCGAGAAGATATTTTGATAACAGACAGATACCTGATACTGTATATATATATATATAATTCACTATGTTTGTACACCGACTGTATCTCAAGTTTTCGGGTGAATTAATTTAAACACTTTTTGATACAAAAGAATGGATTTATGCAACATCACATAAATCTGTTACCATTCTACGACAGAAGATACAACGTCTTTGTATCTATATTCTATATATTTCATATTATATATTATATATCTATATGTTTAATATATAGTATAAGCAACGGTTAGAGGTATGAAAATTGGTAAATCTGAGAAATTATGTCATATGTTTGTAAATAAACTTACTACTATCAAACGCGAATAAACACACAACAGCTCTTAAATTAACACAAAGTCAGTATGGTATTACAGACCCTATTGTAACAAAATATGACAGAATTTGTGATAACAACACAAAACAAAATATATAACACCATATCAACAATCAACATACGGGAGAACACCTATCATAATATCAACAAACAGATATATATACTATATTATATCAACACACCGAGATAATATTGCAAATTAACACACAAACATATGTACAATAATTCTATATTGTCAACATACAAATATATACTATAGTGTCAACAAAGGTAAAAATATATTCCATTTCGTTTAAGGCATTTTCTTTAAAATCTCAAGAAGTGATCAAAAGTTTGAAAATCATTTTATTTTGTAACAGTTATTCCGCGAGGTAAACTGGAAACGTTATCAACAATGATTTTGGAAATGTAAAGCTGAAATACGCATTCGATAACCAAATTTAACTGGTCATTGAATGGGGAAAAATCAAATGTGAATGAAATAAAATTACCTATGATAGATGCAAAGGAACACCCAGTCAACATCAGTGTTAAAACAACTGTACTTAACACCCAAATCCTGGCACCAAGGCGGGTAGTCCACATGTCCAACATCCTCGTGTTTTGCTCCGTGCAATAACGGCAGGCACTTGTACATAGCCTATCTGTATGGGAATTGATTAGGAATGCGTAATCATGCTTCACAGGTATTCATCACCGGTAACTCATTTAAAAAGGGGCGTTCCAGGGGAGTAACCCTCTGTTCTCTTATTCCATAGTTAAACACGGAATATCCTTAAACGCATAAGTAAACTCACAAAGAAAAGATGCTTTTTCAATCTTTGATATAAATGTCCAAATCTCCTCATGAATATATATCCATAATAAAATCACCCAGTTCATATTCAGAGCTCGATAATTTTTTTTTTTGTTTTTTTTTTTTTTTTTTTTTGTTTTTTTTTTTTTTTTTTGTTAATTTGATATTTTGTTTTGTCAACATATATGTTTCTTTGAGGGCGGGAGTATGTGAGTTTAATGGATGTGTTTTTAGAAGCCATTTGTGTAAGCTTGCTGGTGACAGATCGGAAATAATGCCGACTATTGTTTTTGTATTCAAAGATCCCATGACTGATTTCTACACTGCGATATGGCTTATCAAAACAGACAACAATGATCTTGCTCAACCGTTTTATTGCAGTTGTAGATATATTGTGATGTCTTACCTGTAGGGTGCCGTTCACTGACAAGCAAACGCGTAACAGAGGGTCTCCAGAGATGCAGGGTGATGAATACTATGGGGAAGTTTTACGGTCATCATTGTGGTCTCATTGGGAAAAATTATGTTTCGTCCTTTAAGGAATTGTTGTCAGTAATGCTAAATGCCTATATGTTGAAACACAGGAAAATTGTCAGAAATAAATATTGCAGTTGATTCGAAAGAAAGTCTAGGGCTTGTTTCCTCTATCATGATTTAGATGTCGAGAGCTCAGAGGGGAAATATGCAAGGAGTTTCAAGAAATCCAAGTTGAGATTGATGAAGACTATGAGAAGCTATGGGAAGTCTTACAGGTAAAAATAGGACTTCATAAAATATGTTTTGTCCATATGAATATATGCATGGTGATTTCGTAATCATATTTCTGCTTCTGATATTTGGAAAGTGACATAATGTAAGTTTATTTCCCCAGACCATTACGTTGTTTGCATTTCCTGTTACCGTGCCATTGTATACATGTATAAAAGTTATACGTGGTACAAAGGGTTGCAGAAACGTTAGAAACTCCGGAGTTACAGACAAAACCAGCCCAGCGATTTAATTGTTTTCAATTCATTAAATACGCACGACGGAAACACTTGCTGTGTCATAATTTCCCGACTAGTGGGTGGGGGCTGCACTATGTTGTAGGGATCCAACATACGAGAGAAATTTACATCCAATAACGGATTTTCCTCATATAATCACATACAGCCTCGCCAGTCGTCACGTTTGAGATCAATAGTGTGCCTATACAACTGTTCGTGTGTTATCGGTCAGGTCAAGTGCGTTTTTCCAATATACAATAATATAACAATCGGCACCTGCCAGGAGACAAAGTAGCACATCCGACTCGCGAGATTTAAGATTAATTCAAACTAAATAAAAACAGTTTCCTTCTTGCATGGAGACAGATTTACGCGCTTTATCTTCAATCTGGTGCAGACACGCGTTTACGTAACAATCACATCACCTATGTAATGTTTGCATATGCTTCAAATGTTTAACATTTGTTCAGGTAATTATCTAGTGTTAATGAGATTAGTAAGCTATTCAGCATTGACCATATGTAATTTTATTTCATTCACATTTGATTTTTCCCCATTCAATGACCAGTTAAATTTGGTTATAAGAACGTATGTTAATTAACAGTATAGTAAACATTATTTTCTAATACTTCGGATCTTCATGTCGTTGAAAATTTGTTGAAAAAAAAAGAGAAACATTTACAGATACATAAGAATTATAAGAATAAAGAAAGTGTGAAATCATTGTGAGACTGCTTCTTAGTGCAGTACTTTATCATACAACATTTAATTGTATTGCACTTAACACTGTATAATGAAAACCTTAACAAACTCTACATGGTGATTATATTGGAATACTGACATATGTATTACATTTACATCGACATGGAGGGGGATAGTATAATAAGCCCACAATTCAACGAAAATCTTAATTAGTCAAGTACATGTTCAGAATCGTAACCGTGTTTAATTATGTTAGTTGCTATTTTGTTAAGTGTTCAACTACATAGCTTGTTGTAATTTATCATAAACTTCTAGGTCAGTGTCCAACGTAGCATCTGCAAATGGTTTCAATACACTAAGCAGGCAAGATGGGGTTATTCAATTCAGACATAATTTTGGGAAAAAACTAATAATATTTCTTACTAGAGGAATATCAATATCAAAAAGTCTATTATGAGAAACATGATCATAATCAGTATCATAATTTGTGTAAGGTTCAAGTGAACCACAAACATTAGCGGGGTGTCATTATTTAGAGTACTAGAGGCTTCCTGTCTGTTTCCCTCCATCAGACCACACAGGGACGTATCGTTGACAAATCACATTGAAGACTAATACATCACTAATTTCATTAATATATAATAACAAGTATGAACCTAACACTGAACCTTTGGACAGCCCTTCCTGTTTTACAGTTAAATCCATCTATAACTACTCTCTTCCTCCTATCAATAAGGTAAGATGCGATATATTTTTTTTTCAATATATCAACTAGACCATCATGTCAAATCCTATCGAACACTTTATCAATAACACAGAATATCATTCGTGCTTCTTTCGTTTAGTCCAAATGTTTAACAATGTCCTTCTAGATGATTAATAGTTGAGTTACAGTCATAGCCTAATTGATTCCAAGTAATTATATCATTTATTTGAAAAACAATTATCTTGATTTGAAAAACAAGTATCTTGCATAACGTAAGAATTGCATAGATAAGTCTGTAATTGGATGGATCACCCTTTTCGCCATTCTTTTTTTTAGGTGTTACATAAGGTGGGGAATGTCCTTGTAGAGATAGATTCATTAAAGAAATAGTAGCTTCACAAAGGATTGAGCAACTCCTTCAATGAATTTGGAATGATATCAGAACAGGCAGAGGTGTCATCATTTAGAAGATTGAGTTCATAAATAACATCATGTTTAGTTAAATCGATTGGTGGGGAATTATATCTAAGAAGACGACTAACAGGTGGTAAATCTTGAGCATTCTTTTCAATTACAGAGAAAGATGTGAAGTAATCATTGAAATATTTAGCTTTTTCAATGGTGTGTATATGAGATTTCCGTTTATTACCAAAGGAGAGTCGGTCTCGTATTTGTTATGAAGATTCCATGCTGATTTTGCAACTCGTCACAATTTTCAAGGAGAAATAGTTTTATCAACAGGAGAAGATAATTAATTAGATAAGTATTTTGCTTTGGTCTCATGTATTAAGAATATTGCTACGTTTCGAATAAATCTAAATTTGCCACAGGCAGCCGGGGTATTATTAACTTTTGCCTTGGAATGCTGACGATTTCGATACAATATGTTTGGTTCTTAGAGTTCCCAAATCAGGGTTACGCTGTTTTGTTTTTCTGCTAGGTTCATAAAAATTATGTTGCCTAACATACATGGTTTAATAAAGGTTAACTTCGTGTGATTGTAAGACCTGTTGTCACTATGTGTGGAAATAGGTCATATCATCAACATATATTCACCCTTGAGAGACATTAGAATATAATAAGCTTGTCCGCTGAACAATCACTTGCCCTACATTTTCATTGTTCTCGATTCATTAGCTACACGCACCCTAAATAATAAATCAGCGACAACCAATCAAAAACTCCAAAAAACATTAATTAAACATATTTGGTTGTGTTTAAATCTTATGACTTATTGTTGTAGTGGGGATTGGTATAAATTTGTCACTGTAAATCAATTGACTACAGAAATGTGTATTCATCTTTAATGCAATAAGTTGTCCATGCGGACATTTCATTTAAATGATATTACTGTACATGGTAACATTTTCAGATATTAATCTAAATGTACATTTTGCCATTCCCAAAGAATTGATAAAAACTATACACTTTTAAATTTCTGAAAAAAACTTGTATAACAGTACATAAAAACATTCCCTAATATCTTGTAAAACAGTACACGTTAACATTCCCCAATAACTGGTATAACAGTACACGTTAACATTCCCCAATAACTGGTATAACAGTACACGTTAACATTCCCCAATAACTGGTATAACAGTACACGTTAACATTCCCCAATAACTGGTATAACAGTACACGTTAACATTCCCCAATAACTGGTATAACAGTACACGTTAACATTCCCCAATAACTGGTATAACAGTACACGTTAACATTCCCCAATAACTGGTATAACAGTACACGTTAACATTCCCCAATAACTGGTATAACAGTACACTTTTACATCCCCAATAATTGGTATAACAGTACACTTTAACAGTCCCCCCACTTTTACCCCCAATAACTGGTATAACAGTACACGTTAACAATAATTCCCTTTAACAATAACTGGTAAAACAGTACACTTTACATTCCCCAATAACTGGTATAACAGTACACTTTTACATTTCCCAATAACTGGTATAACAGTACACTTTACATCCCCCAATAACTGGTATAACAGTACACGTTAACGTTCTCCAATAACTGGTAAAACAGTACACTTTACATTCTCCAATAACTGGTATAACAACACGTTAACATTCCCCAATAACTGGTATAACAGTACACGTTAACATTCCCTTATAACTGGTATAACAGTACACGTTTACATTCCCCAATAAGTGGTATAACAGTACACTTTTAGATTTCCCAATAACTGGTAAAGCAGTACACTTTACATTCCCCAATAACTGGTATAACAGTACACTTTTACATTCCCCAATAACTGGTATAACAGTACACTTTTACATTTCCCAATAACTGGTATAAAAGTACACGTTAACATTCCCCAATAAGTGGTATAACAGTACACGTTAACATTCCCCAATAACTGGTATAACAGTACACTTTTACATCCCCCAACCCCAATAACTGGTATAACAGTACACGTTAACATTCCCCAATAACTGGTATAACAGTACACTTTTACATTTCCCAATAACTGGTATAACAGTAAAACAGTACACGTTAACATTCCCCAATAACTGGTATAACAGTACACTTTTACATTTCCCAATAACTGATATAACAGTACACTTTTACATCCCCCACCCTCAATAACTGGTATAACAGTACACGTTAACATTCCCCAATAACTGGTATAACAGTACACGTTAACAGTCCCCAATAATTGGTATAACAGTACACTTTAACATTCCCCAATAACTGCTATAACAGTACACGTTAACATTCCCCAATAACTGGTATAACAGTACACGTTAACATTCCCCAATAACTGGTATAACAGTACACTTTTACATTCCCCAATAACTGCTATAACAGTACACTTTTACATCCCCCAATAACTGGTATAACAGTACACGTTAACATTCCCCAATAACTGGTATAACAGTACACGTTAACATTCCCCAATAACTGGTATAACAGTACACTTTTACATTCCCCAATAACTGGTATAACAGTACACGTTAACATTCCCCAATAACTGGTATAACAGTACACGTTAACATTCCCCAATAACTGGTATAATAGTACACGTTAACATTCCCCAATAACTGGTATAACAGTACACGTTAACATTCCCCAATAACTGGTATAACAGTACACGTTAACATTCTCCAATAACTGGTAAAACAGTACACTTTACATTCTCCAATAACTTGTATAACAGTACACTTTTACATTCCCAAATAAGTGGTATAACAGTACACTTTGCCATTCCCCAATATTCTAACCTTCCTGATACCTATACTTTCACGGAGAAACCTGCCATACTGAAGGAAACCGAAGGTGATCAACACGGTACCACAACGTATATTCAAACCATGAACTATACGTATAGAGAAAAAGATGGAAGTGATCAAGCACGCTGGTGAATATTTCTTTCAACAATTGACAAATGAATTCAACAGTGAGAGTCAGCACTGACATTGTACGCAGGACATTCTGTCGCCTTCTTACATCCAGCTTCCTCATTAAAACCCGTGTGTAATTTATATTACCTCGTGGTTTTTTTCGAGGAATGGGAGTTGATTGATACTTTGGGAAAGTTAATACAAATTCGTACTTATGCTCATAAATATAACAGCTGATTCAGTTGTGATATACATTGGTCTCATCATTAACACGTTTATTGACCAAGATTAGTAGACAGATACTGTTTTGGAATACTTATTCGTGTCTTTTGTAGGGGTATTCATGCATTTTCCTGTATATTGCCCTCGTTTAATCGCATTAGAGTTTGGTTTAAGACATGTCGGAATTTTCTTGTTGTTCTGGTAGAGTCATCATCTGTTTATCGGTAACTATAAACGACAATGTGTGTGCTGTGTACTTATAAATTTGTTTTTCCGTGTTAGTAACCATTTTCTAGCTTGTTATTATGCGGGGTGATTGTCACTGCTAACGATCAAATATTAGATTACAGTGCAATTTAGTCTATCGACAATCACAATGATTCGATTCAGCCTGGATGACAATGGAATCATGAATCGGTACTTTAATTATTCAAACAGTAGCTTCATTTTAATTTGCACGTTTGATCTACCGAAAGAAAGCTGATAATCAAAATCTATTTTCACATTCTGCATAATTGATAATATTTTCATGAATGATGCGATTACAGTCTTGTCAATAGAAATATAATGCCAAATCAGATTTGAAATACGATGTTCAATTACATCCAATAATTTAAGAGTATTTGCATATCCCGAACCATGGTGTATGTCTTATTCGCTTTCACTACGAAATTTTAACCGAATTCGATTTTCCTGACTCCGTCTGGATTCCAAGTTTCCATGCCAGAATAACTGACTTGTTCTAAGCTAAATGGCCTAAACAGCTGTAGATCACAATGTAACAATTATTCTGAACATACTGTAATTTTATTTTATACCGCCACCTAATCAGTGCCAATTTTGGAATAACGGGGTGGCGATAAAATGTGTTTTAAGAACGAAAGTCGAATGATTCAAATAGTTTATAATGTGTCAACATCCTGCTTAAGTTCATATGTTTCTATTAGTGCATCTGGATAAAAAAAAAGTATAAAAACGTTTACTGTAAAATAGGCTTATGTGCAGTTGAAATAAACTATATACACGAATGCAGATAAAAAACTCCAGTTTTATTTCTAATCATTTTTTTTTAATCAGTTTCAATTTTCACTTACATTAGAACAATTAACGGATGTAGAGCCACTTTCCAGGACGCAGAGCACCGACGCGTGTATTTATATGTTAAATATGGCGTCGACAGGGTTTGATCACGACCATGTCCAGAAGATTTATCTTCTCGTCAAACTTTATATCAAACGTCGACTATTTTTGGGAACCATTTTATCTCTCCGTGTATTTAAACTTTGTTGTGTTCTGCACGAACAGGAAGCAATCGTCAAACCTGTCTTATCAATATAAACACATTTTCCAGTTGCATTGAAGCCCACCCAATGTTGTCTGTGTTCTTTAACTACTGATCAAACGTCAGGGTTGTTTTTGTTTTTTGGTTTTTTTTCCCTTCTTTATATATTTTTTGTTTTTTTTTGTTTTTTGTTTTGTTTTTTTGTTTTTTTTTTTGTTTTTTGCTTTTTCTTTTTCTTTTGTTTTGATGTGTGTTTTTTTTTAAAATTAGAATCTAATCGGCGAGAATTTCATTTTAAGATAACATGTAATTTGTGATACATGCTTTATAACGTTCATGCACAAAAAGCTCTCCCCATGCTAACGCAAATCTCATATCGATGTTAATTACTTAAGAACGTTAGACCGATGATAAAGTCAAGATTGGAATTATGTGTAGTTCCTAGTAGTGTGTTGCATATTTAGCAATGTATTTTGTAACTTACCTGTTTATCATTCCCTATTTGAAGGCAATTTCCACATGCATTCTTCTTATTTCTAGTAAAATACATTTGCTCGAGTAAGACAGTGGAACACTTCCTACAAATTTCTCTTTTTATCAAAAATGAAATATTATCGAAGCATGTTTCAGTATTGTTGTGTTTCAAGTTGCCACAAGTCATGATTATACGGACATGCCTTTTTTATATAAGATTCTTAAGCTATTATTTTCTTTGTGTTGTAGAAAGCTCAATGACGTGTTAAACATAACATCAAAATTTCGCGACGAGGCATGCAATTTAACACAAGAAGCAGGCGCAAGAGTAAAACATTAGCAAAGAATAAATATATTAAACCAATCATCTTTAATCGTATGTGTATTTGGCAGAGAAGGTCAAATTATTTGGGTAAATTAAGTGTTGTACAATGATGTTTGCTTATACACCGATATTATGGGACAATTAGAAGGACAAGTTAACCCCAACATTGTCCAAACTTTTTATTTTGCCAGGAAAATTGGTCTTGAGTGGTCAATGAGGATATAAATACATGGTCCAATCCATCACATATAGAAATCATTTATGGTTTCATATTTATCCTTTATTACAGTACCAAATAAATAAAACATACTACACACACACACACACACACACACACACACACACACACACACACACACTCTCTCTCTCTCTCTCTCACACACACACACACACACACACACACACACACACACACACACACACACACACACACACACTCTCTCTCTCTCTCTCTCTCTCTCTCTCTCTCTCTCTCTCTCTCTCTCTCTCTCTCTCTCTCTCTCTCTCTCTCACACACACACACACACACACATACACACATATATATACAACCTTGTCGATATTTAACATTAATGAATTACTGGTGTGTTGACTTACAGTACAAAATCATGTGGGAATTAGTTCTCATTGGCGTTATATGTGAGCTGTATTATATTGATTACTATGTACAAGACTAGGAAAATATATTTATTTACAGTGAAATCATTAATTTTGGTTAAGGATTGATTTTCATTGGTTTCGCACGGTCTCTCAGTCCACGAGTTCATATGCCCACGAATTGCTAGAATAAACTTAGCCATACCTTTCAGCGAAATAATTTGTCTACGAAAAGCAAGAAAATAAAGACCCTCAAAAATATATGATTTTACAGTAGCATGGCCCAAACTTTGTCTAGTTTTTAACGTATTTAAACTGATATTGATCAAAAACTGTCCAGCCTCACAAAAGTAATTCTATTTCTACCAAGGATAATATTGGTTAGTTATGGTGAGATTGACTCGACAGGTTGATTTGTGTTTCATTGTGATGCATAGCGTCTGCCTTAATTAACATGTTTGCGTAAACACAGGCAAATCGCTGATGGAATTAGTCGATACTTCAGGCTTGTATTAACAGAGTACTAAACTGATACAATGCTGTTTTGATAGTCTAATATTCTGTGTGATAATATCTACTAGTCTTTTTTTCCGATAAATACAATTGTGGTCTACATCAATTAGCCAAAGATATAAACATGCATCATTCTAATTACGTAATGCTGTCTAGCTATGTATTTCACTAATTAATCAACACGTTTACTAGTACCATAATCTTGTCATCTCCAATGACTTTTCTTTTCAAAATACAAATTTCAAATAAAATGCACATTAGCCAATTAATCAATCTGAATGACATCTTGTCGCTGTTCCCTCCTAATGTCGGACGTTTCCTTAATACTTGGGATGTGATGTACAGTGACCTATGAGACGATTACATCAAACCGAAATTAATCGAAATTTATAGCAAAATTTAGAAAAAAAAAGACAAAATTATCTATCATTGAATATTCATGACATAATTGTTAAAATATGACTATTCAAAATAAAGTTCATGGTTATATCCTGAACCGCGACACAAGATAAATTACTTAAAACGTGGCTTGTAAGGTTATGTCAAGTATCGGGGATAAATATCATTACTCGGAAATGCAACAAAAACATTCATTTATCAATCTGCCGTCACTTCTCATATTTAATTATCACCACATCCACTTTATTCATATACATCAACTGTATAACCGTAACAGGTAACTTTATAAGAAATATTTCGTTCCTAAAGAAATTTTACTTTCCGACGTCTCTTTGAGCACACCTGCAGCTATGGCATTTTTGCTGACCATCCGTTTAATTGAAGGAAGGCTATATATATGCTACAAATCCATGTCATACCAATGTCATCAAAATGTTGTTTGTTTTTTTTTTTTTTTTTTGTCGATCAGCATTGCATGGTAAGTCCAATGTCTGGTCAGTCTGTGGTCATCATAATATAGTAAAAAGATACTATGTCTAGGCTATGTCTGTTTCAGTGGGATAGATCCATAACAACGTACAGTTGAAACTCATTGTCTCGAAATCGCTCAAGTCGAAATTCCGCTTGAGTCGAAATAATTTTCAAGTCCCGAATTTTATATTTCTATATCTTTAATTTCAGTTCGGTTGACTCGGATTTCATTGAGTCGAAATTTCGGTTGAGTCGAAGTGATTTTTTCAGTCCCTTCAGTTGTATCGTAGCAATTATTTCGTCCATCAGTAATCAACATCAGGATAAGGCAATCTTATTTTGGACACTTCGGTTGAGTCGAATTTCGGATAAGTCGAACTATTTTCCACTGTCCCTTGAATTTCGAGATAACGAATTTCGTTTGAATATCATTTATCCCACTGTCAGTATCGATATGACCATTACTTCTGATCTATATACTATCATCTGTCCATAAATTATATATCTATAACTAGATCCTTGTCTGCAGACATTATTAAATAAGAACTAGGCTTACATGATAACAAGGAAACCCCACCTATACATATGCAATCTTTTGAAAGGAGAAACACTTGCTAATCATGCGACGGTATTACAATTATTAGATTGCCCTGTAATGATTAAAATGTTGAATTTGAGTTCGGATTATGATTATGTTGACAGGTTGTTATGTTTGTGTTGTTTTGCCTCTTCGTCTGACTTAGACCTTTTTTGATTGCCATTAGTCAATTCTTAGATATCAACAATGTTATCCTTTAGTATCACTTAGAGTTCTTAGTAGATAGAACATTTTTTCATGCATCAGTTCAGTTAATTTCTGACATATTGTATTTAATCAAGCGATAATGAGATGAGGTATTTAAGTGTATGTCTTTTGTATACACAGTTTGACAATACTGGTAAACTTCAGTCATCAAAGTTTTACGTAACCTGCATGCACTTTTTATTTATTGAATGAGAAGAAATGTTCAGTATATACACATGAGCAAGCCGTTATTTTGCTGTCATCTTATTCTGAAATTTATTCAAATTATTGAAGAGTGCACCTTAGCTGTTTTTGTCGGTTTTCTACAGTCGTCACTTGGGTATCATCTGTTTAGGTTCTAGCATCACGGACAAGTCCTAGAGGACGACACAGCGATGTAGTGCATTAATTAATAAATTGCCATACTTTACCGAGTTCTAAATTGTGTGAAAACGTACTATTATGTTTTTAGCGATATCTTTTCCTCGTTTTCCTTTTTTCCTCACTGCATCGATGATATCATCAATATTTATCTAACCCAACGTCAAAGTATCTGTCCAACAGCTGTCCGTTCTCATATAACCATATGTTTTCGATGTGTCTTCTCTATTCCTGTTGATTTATTGACATGCCATCCACTACGTTGTTCGAACGTCACACTATGCTTCTCCTTTCATCGATAGCCAGTGTTTTTTTGTCCTTCAATCAAATCATATATCGATTAATCAATTTTCCATCTATTTTTTTTCAATGCATTGTTACCAACAGGTTTATTTTAGTGTGAAAACATGTATCTATTGTTATCGGAAATACAAGCGATCTATGGAAAACTCTGGCAAAGCCAATGTAAGTTCAGCAATATCACAAACAATCTACTATCTATACAAATCAATAAAAACAATTAACATTGACCCACATTATCGAAAAACGAACAAGGTGAGCGATGAAATGCTGGTTAAACTACACAGGGATGTTGAAACGACACTGACAATGGCAATCAATTTTACCAATACGGAACACAAATGGTGATATTTAATATGTCATCAATACAAAGATACAACAAAGGTTTTTATCATCACAGTTATACAGACCTTTCATGATAAACTTTTTGTTGATAGAAACTCGATAGTGAATTGGATTGTGAATTTAGATATCCCTTATGAGGCCTCTGTGGGTAAAAGATATAACCAATTATCAATTGATAAGGAATAACATGGTAAGCCGAGCGGGGTATTTCAAAAGCACATTAACTAATTGATATTTGCATCAAACATTTCGCAACAAAATCTATATTAATAAAGATAAAAAGGTATGACGATGTAAATTACCGTATAAAATTTGCATAAAACATCTCAGTAAATGATGAATGTAATAAAAATGATTACGTATTAATTAAAATGGTCTTGTTAAATCATAAATTATAGCGTGTCAGTTGAGACGCACCAGACACAAACATCAACTTGATACAATCACATCGTTTTAGATCAAATGAAATGATAAAGTTTATTGGTTCATGAATATTTCTGTTCTCTTTTGGTTTGTATATATTTTACTGATAATTACCCGTTCATGCCCCACTAGACGTTTGTTGTGAGACAGGTCCCTCTCAGATCGGGTTGTGATGTCTGTTGACAGTAATAAACGACTTACTGTACACTCCCTGACGAATCAAAACTTTTCTTATGCAATCTTTACTAAATCGACTTTAAAGATTACAAAGTAGTCATGTTGCTTCAAAACACTTGGATTCTCCATAGATATTTTTCTTCATTTTCTGTCCGTTTTTTATCATTATTATTATTATTATTATTATTATTATTCATTTCCCACTCATGATACCCGTTCTAAAGACCCTTGTTGTAGAAATGACACTATGCTGAAACTGACCTGTTTGGATAGTGACGGTATATAAGTATTTTGCGTCGATAAAAAGTGTAGTACAGTAAACTTCAGATACACAACTGATGACATTTCATGAATTTTCCATAAATCACATTTTAATTGACTGAACAACCAGTCGTTATTAACTGACAGTAGATTTTTTTCCCACAAAATAACGATCGATACAGCTCAATTCTGGGACATTAATTGATAGTTGCTGGTCGCGTTATAAAGGTGATCGCTATTCAAGGTGTTATCATGTAGTAAAAATGCTTGGGCTTGTTCCAAAAAGGTTCTTATATGCATATTCAAGTGGCCGCTAAGACAGGTTTGACTGTAATTAAAATATCAAATACAGGTTTTTACTGGTACATATGTAGAGTAATATATTACAAATTAAGGGCGTGATAGTGTTGTCAGCTATCACACTTATTAACACCATATCGTACAAGCAAAATAAGATACGGATGTTTACAACAATGTTGTCCGTAAGAAGTGTCGATATATGTTTTCCCCTGCATATCTGGCTGACTTACTCATGACAGGTGCCCTGCAGAGATAAAACTGTTTGTAAATATTTTCGCTTCACCCTGTTGCTATAATTTGTTAAGTGTACTCTACCTCTACAAACACCTAGGATATCTTGAGCTGTACTTTGTACCCTAACAACTAATTTTTATATCAGCAGTGTGATACATTAAAATGGAGAAAGTCCTTCTTGTCAGTGTGATTCTTGCTGTTTGGCTGATATTAGGTAAGTAGTCGTATTTGATGGTGTCAATATAACGGACATGAAGAACGAATCCGACACTTCAATTATCAAAAGTTGAAATCCACAGGATAACATGGTAGTTTTTTTTCAAAATAGTCTTGTACATTTTGTAAGTATTTCTGAAAGTAACAGTATCTTATATAACGGTTATTAATGTATTTGACAATCAGCTGCGTCATATTGTCTGATTTTTCTCTTTACTAAAGTGCTCACGATTTAGCCATGAAAATCAATGAGTAATAGTTCATTAAAACCACAATTAACATAATTGTTCTTCAAATTCAAATAAATGAGAAAAATCTTAAGTGGTCGTCTCTATCCCTTGTACCATTCCTATAACGTAACATTAAATTTGTACGTTCACCTAGTTAAGATTTCTCTCCCATTTTATTGTCAATTTTTATCTAGTTATTTGAGTACTTCTATACCGTAGGGTTATAAGAATATATATAGATATGTTGTAAGTAAATGTGTGAATGATTTAATGCACCGCTTCTGAAGGGTACACGTGGTTATGCCACCGTGACTTAAACATGGAACTTAAACTTTTGATGAAATAACTGTTTTATATGTTAGTTTTATCTTCAGTATTTTAAAACATTTGGTATCAGCGCTGGTGTTTTGTTGTACTTTTACTTTCAATGATAATCTGATTTTAAGAAATAAGATGATACATTACTTATATAGTAAAGTCATAAAGTTAGATCAGGTAACATCTACCCTAATACAACAGTATATGGTCTTTATCACTTATACTGGGTGTGAATGTGCAATGTGTGTTTATTTATATATATACGTGGTTTAAATATGAAGAGACATTTGAAGCACCTACATATAAAGTAACATGAAAAAAGTAAATAAAACATGATATGCTCTTGGAACTATGTTGCTACTGTTCGCGTTGTCAATGACCCTCAAGTGACACCACATACTCCTTCCGGTTCAACATGTTCAATTGAACTCGTGATTGATCTAAGGATACATACGATATAACTTGTTTTGAAACGTTTTATGAAAATTTCTCGTTGTCATTATTCACTTTGTGTTTTTCTTGGATGATGTCAGGTAAAAAAAACCAGTACGGATCAAATGCTCTCATTGTCACAATATGATATGCACCCTTTGTATAATCAGTTCCATTTACATGCTGCTACGAATATGTTATTTTTCGCTTTTGTGCATTAAATGAATGAGTGACGCCTGTTCCGATGAGTGAATACTGCTTTTAAATATAAAAAAAAATGATATTGAAATGTTCCGTAGTTCCAATCAACTCAAACAGTGATTATTTCTAGAGGTTAATGGACGCCCGGGTAGACCAAACTGTCCACCAGACAAACCGAAGGTGTATTGCTTTGTTCAACCTTGTGACGAGTCATCATGTGGAGTTAAAGGGGCATCTTGTTTGTAAGTATCCTGACACATTATACGGGACAGATATACCATTGTATTTTAAACAAAACAGTTGAACTATGAAACAGGATGCCCTACCATGTAAAACGTTGCCTATACATCATTCACAGATATATTCCGTGCCATTTCAG
This sequence comes from Ylistrum balloti, assembly GCF_031769215.1. Taxonomy (NCBI): domain Eukaryota; kingdom Metazoa; phylum Mollusca; class Bivalvia; order Pectinida; family Pectinidae; genus Ylistrum; species Ylistrum balloti. The sequence goes on from NW_026782094.1 coordinate 734,897, forward strand.
TGGCATTTAACTGTTATGGAAATATCTCGGCAAACGATTCGAAATGACGTTTGTTTTTTCATAGACGTAAATGAGAGGATAAAGAATTCATTTTTTTTTTTCATTTTTGTAAAATGTTTTCGTTGATGAACACTTTCCATCTCGTCGATTTTAGTTCGAGTTCGTGTGGGGGATGTGAAGCCATTTGGACTGATTCTGAAGGTAGACGCTTGAACGACAAACAATGTGAACAGCCCTTGACAACAACAACAACCACTCCGAAAACAACAGCGGCAAACAGTCCAGTGTCATCTTCAACAACTAGTAATGCTGTAATTTCCACTGAAGGTGGTTTAAATATAAAAAAGCAACCCCGACGGAGACACCAATCCATATCAATCCGAAAGCAATGGTACTTTAAATGATATATTTTTGCAGCTTCAACAATGAAAAAAGTATAGAAATATCTGTGGACTCCACTGTTATTTTAGATATGTGAACAGAACAGTGCTTAACTATTGCATAAATGATTCGATAAATCCACTTTGAAAACAAGATTAAGAGGAACCTCAACGTTAAGGGGTTAACGTTGATACCATATTGTGTTTGCGTGCAGAAGAAAATCGATCGCATACAAGTAGTCAAGTATTGATTGCAATATGTCTCGAACCAGACATAAACAAAATTAATTTGTCATGTACAGTATACATTTTATATCGACCGACTGTGGAGACGTTTCTATCACTGACATATACCGAATGGGTCAAATGAACATTTTGAAAACTGTGCATCACCTGTTATAATTAAGATTGCCGAGCTACGCTTTCGAAAATTGACTTGTTTGCTTAGTCAGTGAATTTTATAATTTAGTAAAGATATACCATGATATATTTCAGCCAATCAATATTTCTTTCCAACTATGCAATATATTTTGTGATCGTCTTTTTAACATTAAAACTTCATCTTGAAATTGATTTGATTATAGCGACAGATAAAGTATATGGCTCCTTCATATTATTTGATTTTATATTTGAATGTTTTATTCATTTGTGTGTACAATCTGTGATACAGCATTTTCGTGTACCATGGGGTCATTCACGAGCAACGAATTGTACAAAACAACAGAAAAATAAAAGATATGTAAACATAATCAAAATGAGTTTGTTTGATTTTGCGAGGTACCAGTACATTTATGAAGTGCTCGGTTTTTTTTTCAGTAAGGATGGCCTTGTTAGCAATAGATGCGATTTAATCATCTTGACCAGCAAGTTGACCACCACACTCATTTTAGCTGAGAGTGTCGCTTTAATATCAGTATGTGATATGTTAATGTCAATCCTCCCTGTTGGTTTTTTAATTGCCGATATTCCAATGTGTCACAGATTCCAGGGGAAAGTCTTATGTATGTGATATGTTGTATGTGATATGTTAATGTCAATCCTCCCTGTTGGTTTTTTAATTGCCGATATTCCAATGTGTCACAGATTCCAGGGGAAAGTCTTACTTTTTTTTATTGAGATACCACATCTACTAAGTGCTTACCTCACGATATCGATTTTTTTTAAAATGCAATCTACACCATAGCACCTTATTCATTTAGAAAAATGGACAAAAAAATGTTCTTTCGTGTTTTTACTGCCTACACAACCACATTTGTATTTCGAAATATACTTTCACAACGTCCATGAAGATCTATGTAACAATTTATACTGACATCGGTTCTGTTGAGTAAGAATATGTAGTGGGCTTGAACATCGCACTTGTTAACACAAGGACATAGAATGATGCTGACATTATTAGTCCAAGGATATAGAATGATGCTGGCATTGTTAACAGAAGGACATAAAATGATGCTGACATTGTTAACACAAGAAAATAGAATGACGCTGACATTGTTATCAAAAAGACATAGAACTATGCTGAAATCATTAGCACAAAGACATAGAATGCTTCACAATAGAGTATTTTTAAGCATCACGCTTATTCATAGCTTTTGTGGAAGGCTGTTTATGCTGGTTTCGTTTAAGGAACAGATGGCGATAAGCAACCGTAGAAGAAGAGTCTGCTGTTTCCTTGATTTCCAATCCTGGTGGGTATATGCAATTCACGTGGGCAAAGAAACTTTTGTTATTTGAATACCGCATTCATATATATGAACGTAAAATGAAGGATTTTGCAAGCTCTTTGTAACCTGTTTAGATATGATATGCTCTTCTATACACCTAGTCTCGTATTAAAACAAAAAACAAAACAAAACAAAAACAAAAACAAAACAAAAAACAAAAAACGTCAGCAAACAGAGGGGCACATTTAGTTATCATAGGCATGCAAAAAGTTTGTTGGAAGATCTTACAGATGTCACCGATGAAGCAGAAAACACTCACTTTTTCGAAACTTCTTCTTTTGTCATAGAATGGTCCGAGTGTAAATCTTTCGTTACTTTTTATGTTCCCCTAGTTGCATAGGTAATTAGTTTGAGTAAAGATTTCATTGGCTTTGGTATTTACTCGTGTTATGCAGCTCCGCGCGTTGACATCTGAAAAGGTCGTATATTATCTTAATATAATCTACCAAACCATATTCTTGACGATTTACTTGGACAGGGAAGTAAGGTACCTCATTGAAATATATATCAAACTATTGAATGATTTCTTTGAACATCCGCTTCTGTCGTTCTAGTATCCCATCTTTCAATAAGGAATCGTATACTTTCCTAGCAATGTTGATCAATATGCCCTCTGGAACAGACATGGGCGTACGATGACAGAATCCCTGCATCAGTCGATTTCCTCTACCATCACTTTGAAACCAAAAGGATGCTGTTTCCATATAAATTTTTTTTTCGATTTCTGGTCAGCAAAATTCCTGATTGTTTCACTTCTGACGCTGCAGCCGATTCTATACTGTGGGGTTTGTTCTCATTTCAATGCCACAGGGACATGATAACTCGATATGAATATACTTGCACTTTTTCAGGAGTCTCCATCTAAATCTTTCTTTTGTTCACATTTTGCCCTAGTTTATGGACTTTGAGTTTGAATTACGAGTATGTTGCCACGTTGGTACTTATTGATATATTTTTAACATTGCGCTAATCTACGAAGTGTTAGAACATTTTAGTCATTGTTTGTACGGGGAGGGATTGATAAGGAATGGCTATTTCTAAACCTCTCACAGGTAATAAAATGTTTATAAGCTTTATGAATAAACCAGGGCAGGTTTATATTCATCAATAAGTTAACAAGTTATCAAGTAAAACAAACAAGGAAAGAATACACAAACCAAAACAATGTTTATTCCCTCTTCATGGTTCTTAAGCAAAGCAACTGCTTACTTTGCTTAAACACATATGTAAACAATAAACATATATAGAGATAAGGACAATGGTTTGACATGAAGTTTTGTGTATCTACCACCTGACATATAAAGAGACAATAACTAAGCAATAATGATCAAAGTAGGACTAGCCCGATGCAAATTAACAATCGCATATAAAAGCTATTATTCAATCTGACAATCGTCATCCATTGCTAAATGTAATATTCCTTTGACTTTCTGAAATAACACACGTTATCTATACCTAAACTGGCTGTCATCGCGCACATGTAGATAACTAACGCGATTTATTTAAATTAAATTGCTTCAGGCAAAGAAAATGAAATGACCTTGTATTCTATAAGTCAAACGTTCCATCAATTTAGACTTATGATTTAGAATCGGGATATCACTAAATTCCCTTGAAGGCATATGTTTCTTTAAATGTATTACAAATCAACTCATCTAGTCCAATCTGTACAAAGTAATTATGTTCCTTCTGGAAACAAAATTAACAATAAAGACGAAAATATGGCTTTTTCGCTGCATATCACCATGATGGTATCCTTATAGAAAGGAAATATTATAACATCTACAACACAATTAATTGAATTACTTCGAAACGATATTATCTGATCAAGTATTGAACATAAGGAAAAGCAACAGAATGAACATATAATACCAAGCCTTGTAGCTCCCTCTGGGACACTTTACAACTTCCCTACTCAAAACCCATTCGATTCGATTTCAACCTCGAAAAGAATACTGACGATTACAATCAAGGCATTGACTTTAACCTATGTCAATAGAAAAGATGGAGTGAAATCCTAAACTATTGCTGTCTTTGGTTTGACGAGGTAAATTGTTTATCGCATATAAGATACTTAAATATATTTTGAGTGGCAAATTTCAAAACTCAAAATAAAGTATTTATGATAGCGATGAAATAGAATATAAATTAAGATGAGAATGTAGTATATATACTTAACAAACATACAGAAAATATTTCAAATACTAAGTGACAAAATACTCGCCGTGTTTCCTACAAAAGTTCTTAACTTTGACGCTTGATTGCAATGTTCGAGCACTCTGGGCAATGAATCTCCGTGGGGAATCTCATTGAAATCAGCTAAGAACTTACGACACGATATTGACGGGCGTATACAACTTCAAACTACACATTGCTATGTAAATGGATGTTACTAATCAAACAAACAGCACGAGCAATAATCTCACCTGATGAAGGGTCACTCTTCATGTGATGGCTGTAATGTTGAAATGAGAGTGTTTGATACCAAAATGAAAGACAAAATGAAACCTAATGTTCATGAATTGAGATAAGCACGTTAAATATGAGTAAACTTTTAGTATTGCACTTTTTCAGAGTAACGTCCATGATAATACTTTCGAGGATAAAGCATTGTATTCGCTGTATATTCCATGTATACAAAATGACATTTCATGAAAAAAGGTACGATGGCTTTTCAACCCAACAAGTTACAACTAAATTTTATGATTGTATAAAAGGTTAAAAATGAAAACTGCTTGAAAAAATTACAAGATAATTAATGTTTTTGAAAAACGCGGGCCAATTTCCAATTGAACTCCATCTGAAAAAAAACAACAATAAAAAACAAAGTGATCAAGGGCTTACATAGATATCCCGCCCCCAATCCTGATCATCAGTTTGTTTTTAGAGGTCAAAGGTGACCTTCAACCAATGACCGGAAATGACTCGGGTCTGTCGTCGGTTGTGTGATGCTATGAAGTGAACAGGGACCAAACCTGTTGAGAGGTTCAAAAGATATCTTAAATTTATCACGTGCACGTGAACGGAAGCACGTACTCGCGCTCAAGCAAAGTGATTATCATGTACCCTCTTACCTAAATTGGTTGGTGGGTAGGGGAGGATAGGGAGGATAACAAACAGAACGAATGGTATCTCACTTGTTTTATTATGCCTGGATAATGACTTAGAGTTAAGCACCAACATAAATACCCACTTACACTGACAATGATTGCTCAATACCAAGTTTTTACATTGATTCTAAACACGAAGCTCCATATTCGACCTATTAACATTCTGATCTCCCAGAGTTACTGCCCCTTTGTTTCCCTCTGTCAGTAACATGTTATAACGATAAATAACGATTTGATATTATAACGAGTGCAATCAATGAGTGGTAGGATATAGTTGCCGGCTATAGACAATGCAAAATGTTTCAACAACTGATTATAAAAACTTTTTTTCTAAGAAAAGGACAATATACTGTGGAATCTAAAAATAATAATCATCATGATTAAACATTCAAATTTCCTGTAAATCACCCGTAAATGCACTTAAGTGAGATAAAGATACCGGACATCTTTCGTCCTTTTCCGATTCCTAAAAATAAATCGTGACCTTTAATTAATGTATATAGATATATAGGTTTATGTATAATATAACAATTGCAAAACAAGTTTTTTTTTCAAATTAAATTATGCTGATTATAAGGATTTAAATATGGGAGAAACTGGCGTACATGGTGAGTCATGTGACAAGGGTTAGGATACTAGGATGTATACCAGAGGCCTTATAAGCCTTTAGAAAATACCACTTGCAGGGGTGAGCGATGTTTAAATATGCTCTTTCAAAATCTTGCAAAACAATCTTGTACATGGCTTTTGATGTAAAACATTGTCCACACAGGGTACAATTTAGAGAGAAAATGTATAAATACACTTATGGAAACAATGAGAAAATATCAACATTTCAACATAATCTTAATCCCAATTCAAATTCAATACAACCAGGGCAACATATATTAAGATGGAAGATTTACTTCTGAAAAAGGACAAGGGGAATATGACCTTATAAGATTTTCTAAATGACATGATTTGATGAATTAACATCAAATTGTCGCACATAATGTAACGTTACATCTAAGATCTCTGATTATTGTACATACCAGGAGGGAGGTTAAATGTATTCTTAAGGACTTTGAAGCCTTTCAAAAACTTTCTCCAAAATTTAGTCAGCTTTAATGTAATAATTGTTGTGTTCAAACCATGGTAAAAATACAAAAATTAAAGAAAAAATCATTATTCATTTGTCATAGTGCCAATGTTAAATCTCTAATGCTCAAACATACATGAGATGAATAGGAGATACATGATCTATGTATGTATATAGACTTATTAAGAAACCTTTCAAAAACGTACCACAAAACCTCTCTTAAGATGAGAAGCTGACAAATGGAGAACAGCATAAATACATGTAGCTTATAGTTTGTATTTACACAAAATCGAATAAATATCTGGATAATATTGATGTACATTTCAACATGTGATAGATATATATATCTTCATTTGTATACTCATAATAATGCTATCACTTCAATACTAAATAAAAAAGTCATGAATATTTTGGCAGGATCCATAATTACTGTTAGTAACATAAAATATACATAAAACTGTATAATAGATTCATTTCTTCATGCACAAACTTCGCAAATGAGGGTCTAAACTGAAAAGGTGTATATAATTTCAGACTGGTCAGATTTTCGTCATTGAAGAGTAGTAACTGAAAATCATACCAATTAATGTTTCAATCAATATTTGAATTAATATGAAATATTATGGTTCATAAGCATAAAACGAAATTTTGACTTTGAGGAAAAAAATTGCTACACAAGTATGTTGACAAATGGAATGATCCAAATACCTGAGATAATAATACATGTGTGAAATAGACTGTTCTGTTGAAGGGCGTTATTCATGATTGGTATCTCATTTACAAATTAATACAGTTTCGGAAAGGTGATTTATATCTATAAACTAGACAATATCTCTAAGACATTAATGCCCCACTCCCATATATAACAGGTATCATTGTTTGAAGAATTTTCAGAAGTTAACAAATATGACCTTTTAACCTGGACATATGACCACCTTAATATGACAAGTTGTAGAACATGGTGTTATTATAATATGGAGTAGATATGAATTAGCTTTGTTGAAAGGCCCTGAAGATATGTTATTAATTCAACAAATGATGGGACATAAAGAACAGACAAGTAACAGCTGCCCCGAACATAAAATCAGGGAAACGAAATGTTAAGTACAATACATAATATATATATGCAGCGATAACAGGACAATAAAAAAAAATCTAACTTAGTCATTTGTTTTACTGGTAACACATTTTCACATTAAGACACATGATTCTATGATTGACTTCAAGTCATATTTTTTTCAAATATAAATTGGACATCCTTACTGTATCAGTATCTCACAAAATCAAGTGACTTTCACTTTCATATGTTCAAATATAAAGAATATTAAATGATTTTTTTCATGTGAGACTTTTGAAAACAGATTTTTTTTTATTTTTGTAATATTTAGCAAAGCAAAAAATTAAAACTTTCAGAACATTTTCATAAAATATGAAATGAAGACAAATATATAATATTTCTTCTTTATCACAAAACTAAGACAAGTTTCATTTTGAAAGGTTAAAAGTAAATATGAGGAGGACAAAATCAGATGGAGGCAGTTAATTTGTTGTACCATATGCAATTCATGATGTAATATCCTTGTCCATATGATGAGATCACAAAAAATTGATTTCTGACAGCCAATGACAAACACTCAATGGTATACTATACTAGTGACATAGATGCAAAAATATTATACGGGCATTTTCATTAGATAACAAGTAGATTATGTGAGAAATCAAAAACAGTGATATGTAAAGTCATATACAAAAACCTTAAATTAATTTTATACTGAATAAAGAAAGTATATAAAGCAAGATAATCAATCATTTAAATATTTCTAAAGTTCCAATTACTCGGCTGATAATACTACAAAGGATCGACCAATGTATAATAATATTAATTCTTTCCTTGTGTAAAACACAGATTTCATAACTGGCCATATTTATCAAGAAATTGGAGTTAAGAACGTGTGTAAATAAATTATATGTTATAGTTAATAGTAAACCTTACTCTGTCAATAATAATTTCTTTAACCCTTTCAATACAGTACATGTAAACAATCGTGGGATTATTCACCTATGTGTCATCTTGGATATCAGTTCCGTTATACAATACTATGTCCATTATATAGGTCCCAATATGGGAGGGAGTTGCAAACTGATTTTTTCCAATAGAATGGCAACCTCTAAAGTATGAGAGGATAGACAATACATAAATCATGTCAGAAAGCAAAGAAGATGTCACTCAAACATGTACGACAGGAGAGGGAGACACTAGATGTTAACATAATACAGTTACGGAATTGTACAATACTACACAATGTGCACAACATATGATGTCTTCACAACAGGAAAACTGGACGCAATAATTAAAGCAATTGCAATCTGTGCACACGTTGTGTGGTTCTATCACACATATGTGCGATTCTATGACTTATGAATAAGTGTGGGATAGGATTTATCTATTTTCTACATAAATAAGAGTATAACTAATTATACTTCCTAATTAAGCCATAGATCTATAGGTTGAACACCTGTTGATCTATCAGATACAGACTGAACAGTTATACATATTCATAAAGCGTTTGTTTACAATGTGCCACACATGGTCAGTCTTGGTGTAAAGACAAGCATCATTATGTATACATTATATATGTAAATATTAAACGGGCGTCTATTTTTGTCTCAGCGATGAATTATCTAAAATACCATACCATTAGTAAGAAAATCTGATTTTCAATACTTCTGTATTCTTTTCATTTTCTATCATTTTGTAAACAAAAAATAGATACTTAGATAAATCCTAAGTGTTTTGTTTGTTACACGGGATACCTAGCCGGTATGGATTGGGACCTGTCATGTAAATATACCCGTATACAGGTATTTTGTGTTGATTGAGGCGCACAACTTGCGATTGACTGAGGTACATGAGTTTCCTGTCAAATTTTGAATCTGTAATACCAGTTAACCATTTTTAGCAAAATACATGCAATCCTTTTGTACAGTTGTATGCTAAATACTGTATAGTACATGTGTGCAGACGATGTGCACACAATGCACGTACGATGTAAACACAATATGTGCATTAAGTTTGTGGTGCATTGTGAGTTAATTACCTCAACTGTAGGAAAAAGGGCACTAAGACAAGTTTGTTGTACCTGGTGAAGTCAGTTTCTATAAAACTTGTAATCTGAAATGTTTTTTTTTTCTAAATCATGTCTGATAGAAACCAGATATAATGATAAAATTAACAATATGTTAGCCACTAGGTAAGGAAGACAAACACAATAATTATATCATAATAATTATGATTCGTAAAATCATATTTCACTCAAAACTCTCAGACTTTAAATCTCTGTATGTACCCGCACACAAAATACTAAATTTCATCACGCTACAAGCAATATACGCACATATTCATAATCATCACTTGAAAAATATTAATACTCCAATATCCCAAAAATATCTTGTAAACAAAAACACATAAAAAAACATAGAATCTAATACATAGTTAAAGAATTGTATGAGAACCAGTATTCCCAGAGTTGTAAATTATAATCTTTAAGATTATAATAATGAAGAAGATGTATTTATGTAAGGAGATGCGGTTGGCAGAGATTTATTATAAAGTATAGTCTGTGATATATAAGAATCTCCAGATCCGTTCGATATAAAGTCCCGCACAGTGTTGTACAAGTCATATATCACAGCAAAACCGAAATACAGCGGAATTAAAAACTGTAGCCACCGTAATGAGCTAGGGATTGGCAAAGGAATCTTTAGAAATCTGAAAAGAAAACAACAAAAAAAATTTTCAGCATATGAGGTAGAAAATACAACAAATAGCTGTGACAAATAAGGCTTGTACTTTAAATGTTTACAAACATTCAGCTTGTTTTTAAAGAGTATCAAAGTTATGGCATGATGTTTAAATAACAAACAGCATTGGAGATAATATGATTTGCATCTACACACATCAAAAATGACATTTAATATAACAATAAATAGTTACTATATAAAAGGTGAGAGCAACCTTGCTGTTATCAATGGAGGATCTAAAGTTCTTCACCTCTCGCTTGGATACCCGAGGGTATGCAGAGATTGGTTAGAAGGGGCAAGCTTAAAGGATGAATCAATCCAACAGACTGGAGTTCTTCAATGTTTTATGTGGTAGTTGGTCCTGATGAAGCCCAAATTTGAGGGTGGAACTGGCAGACAAACTACCAAATAAAACATTGCCGACCCGCCTCGAGCCTGTTGGATTGATTCATCCTTATTTATATCAATAGCACTTAACACAATATACATTTTGTATATCTGATACATTTCATAAAACAAACGGCAGATAAAGAAAATGACATTGACAATACTATACCAAACAATCAGATGTTAAGATGATGAAATTTGATAACATGTTTTATTAAAAATATTTGCTTTTATTATAGACATAAAAACACCTCCTATTTGTGTCATATCTAACATTGGCATTACAATGTACAACTTTTGGATATCATATTGAAAAGAATAGATCTTAATTAATCTTAATCTATAGCCTCAAACTATAGTACAACATCCTTATTAACATTAATTCTAGAAACTCTTCTGTCATTTGGCAATTTCACACATACTATCACCAGGGTAATCTTAAATAAAGTGCAATACACTTGGTAGAATAATTTTTAAAATGTGTCGAAATGGTTACATGTATTTAAAATAAAGAGTAACTAGACCAGTATTACCCACCTGATGTAATGATAATGTATAACTTAATCGTACCTTTTATTGTCCTTCCTTCGTGCTCGTAATAACATTAAAAATACAAACACACCAGCTTCCAAATTAAGAGTAAAGGATGAAAATTTCTCCAACATGTCAACAAATCCCTAGAAAATAAAAAATAATAAAAAAGTTACTACATAATTAATTATACAGTATAAAAAAGGTGGACCATACATACAATGTATGATATTACATAAATTGTAAAATGTAAATATATATCAATATCAATCCATATAATCATGATTGTAAAATACATTATTCACTTACAATGTTTCCATAATAGAATTTTTAAAACTTGTTAATGAATATTGGTTAAAGTTACCTGAGGATCCAACATGGCGACTGCAAAAACTATCCCAAACACAGCTAGGGAAAGGGCAGAATGACACCAACTACAAATAAACATATATCGTAGAAATAAATATTGATACAGAAACATTTAAAAACAGCTTTTATTGGACACAAAATTTAACAAAGGGCATTAATTATGTAATTACCAGGATTTGGGCTTGATTTTGGTACACTGCACATCCTTTTGTAAAGTATTACCAATGTATCCACCTAGTTCCATTATTCTAGTCGTTCTCAAGGACACAATTTTTTACTTTTCTGAAAGTGTTTATCTTCTTAGTTGTTCATTAAAGAACTAATGTGAAATTTTGTATTTCTGTGTTTGGAGCAAAAACTTTTTATTGCTCTGAAAAGGGAGAGAATTTCTGAAGAAATATGGTTTTGGATTGTTTTCAATAAACAGGGTTTTGGATTGTTTTCAATAAACAGGGTTTTGGATTGTTTTCAATAAACAGGGTTTTGGATTGTTTTCAATGAACAGGGTTTTGGATTGTTTTCAATGAACAGGATTTTTGGATTGTTTTCAATAACAAGGATTTGGATTGCTTGAAGAGATAAGAGATTTTGGATTTTGAAACAAGAAAATAAATACAGAAGGACTTTGTTACTTGTATATAATAAGGACCACATCAGGAATGTGACTTTTGAATATTACATTTGCAGTGTTCAGATTCAGGCTATGACAATTAACATTCCAGCAAGATACAGATGAAGGGTAATAACTTGTTGTATAACTTACAAATGTTGAGTACAACATCCCGTGACTTCCTTGGTATTACCGCTAAAGTGTGATCGCTTCCTCGCCGAGACTGAGTCAACCCAACCCTGTACTGATAACAAACAACAACAACTACGACATCTAAAAACAGAATACAACTTTCTCCTCTATGAGAAAAAAGCATTATAGATTTTCAAATATTATCTTGTATGTGTACAAGGGGAGGTGTTTGTAATTCTGGGTGGAGTGGGATGTTAAGTGTAATTCTAGGCAGAAGGAACATGTGAGTAATACTGAGTGAAATGAGAGGAAGTCGAGTGGACGCCCCCCAGGGGATACTGAATGGAATTGTGGAAATGGAATACAGGAGGATATATACAGGCAGGGAACATTCTAGAAAAATGGGGAGGTTGTATAATTCTAGATGGTGGCAGATATTTATGTAAGGTTGGGTGTATAGGTGTAATTGAGGTGGGGAGGGGGATTAAGATGAGGATGTAGTTCTGTGTGAATTGTGAAATTATTGTCATTGTTATATAAACAAGTGTCCGATTATACAGCTACTTACAGGTATGATGTAGTACTGCTCCAATGGTGAGGAAGGACACAGTGATGCTGACCATGATAAATATCTCTACCAATAAGGCCACGTAGTAAAAGGAGGGGTAGTTCTCCTCTATTATCTGTCAAATAAATAGATACATTGTAGATCTGTAGTCATAGTGACACAATAAAAGGAGGGGTAGTTCTTCTCTATTATCTGTCAAATAAATAGATATATTGTAGTTCTGTAGCCACAGTGACACAGTAAATACAGATACATGGTAGTTCTGTAGCCACAGTGACACAGTAAATACAGATACATGGTAGTTCTGTAGCTATAGTGACACAGTAAATACAGATACATGGTAGTTCTGTAGCCACAGTGACACAGTAAATACAGATACATGGTAGTTCTGTAGCCACAGTGACACAGTAAATACAGATACATGGTAGTTCTGTAGCTATAGTGACACAGTAAATACAGATACATGGTAGTTCTGTAGCCACAGTGACACAGTAAATACAGATACATGGTAGTTCTGTAGCTATAGTGACACAGTAAATACAGATACATGGTAGTTCTGTAGCTATAGTGACACAGTAAATACAGATACATGGTAGTTCTGTAGCCACAGTGACAGTAAATACACATACATTGTAGTTCTGTAGCCACAGTGACACAGTAAATACAGATACATTGCAGTTCTGTAGCCACAGTGACACAGTAAATACAGATACATGGTAGTTCTGTAGCTATAGTGACACAGTAAATACAGATACATTGCAGTTCTGTAGCCACAGTGACACAGTAAATACAGATACATTGTAGTTCTGTAGCCACAGTGACACAGTAAATGCACAAACATGGTAGTTCTGTAGCCACAGTGACACAGTAAATACAGATACATGGTAGTTCTGTAGCCACAGTGACACAGTAAATACACATACATGGTAGTTCTGTAGCCACAGTGACACAGTAAATACACATACATGGTAGTTCTGTAGCCACAGTGACACGGTAAATACACACTAGCCACAGTGACACAGTAAATACACATACATGGTAGTTCTGTAGCCACAGTGACACAGTAAATACACATACATGGTAGTTCTGTAGCCACAGTGACACGGTAAATACACATACATGGTAGTTCTGTAGCCACAGTGACACAGTAAATACACATACATGGTAGTTCTGTAGCCACAGTGACGCAGTAAATACACATACATGGTAGTTCTGTAGCCACAGTGACACAGTAAATACAGATACATGGTAGTTCTGTAGCTATAGTGACGCAGTAAATACACATACATTGTAGTTCTGTAGCCACAGTGACAGTAAATACACATACATGGTAGTTCTGTAGCCACAGTGACACAGTAAATACAGATACATGGTAGTTCTGTAGCCACAGTGACACAGTAAATACACATACATGGTAGTTCTGTAGCCACAGTGACGCAGTAAATACACATACATGGTAGTTCTGTAGCCACAGTGACACAGTAAATACAGATACATGGTAGTTCTGTAGCTATAGTGACGCAGTAAATACAGATACATGGTAGTTCTGTAGCCACAGTGACACAGTAAATACAGATACATGGTAGTTCTGTAGCCACAGTGACACAGTAAATACAGATACATGGTAGTTCTGTAGCCACAGTGACGCAGTAAATACACATACATGGTAGTTCTGTAGCCACAGTGACGCAGTAAATACAGATACATGGTAGTTCTGTAGCTATAGTGACGCAGTAAATACAGATACATGGTAGTTCTGTAGCCACAGTGACACAGTAAATACAGATACATGGTAGTTCTGTAGCCACAGTGACACAGTAAATACACATACATGGTAGTTCTGTAGCCACAGTGACACAGTAAATACAGATACATGGTAGTTCTGTAGCCACAGTGACACAGTAAATACAGATACATGGTAGTTCTGTAGCCACAGTGACACAGTAAATACAGATACATGGTAGTTCTGTAGCCACAGTGACACAGTAAATACACATACATGGTAGTTCTGTAGCCACAGTGACACAGTAAATACACATACATGGTAGTTCTGTAGCCACAGTGACACAGTAAATACAGATACATGGTAGTTCTGTAGCCACAGTGACACAGTAAATACAGATACATGGTAGTTCTGTAGCCACAGTGACACAGTAAATACAGATACATGGCAGTTCTGTAGCCACAGTGATACAGTAAATACAGATACATGGTAGTTCTGTAGCCACAGTGACACAGTAAATACACATACATGGTAGTTCTGTAGCTATAGTGACACAGTAAATACAGATACATGGTAGTTCTGTAGCCACAGTGACACAGTAAATACAGATACATGGTAGTTCTGTAGCCACAGTGACACAGTAAATACAGATACATGGTAGTTCTGTAGCAACAGTGACACAGTAAATACAGATACATTGTAGTTCTGTAGCCACACAGTAAAATGAATGTAAATCATCCATATAGCTTCACATAACCCCACAGTAAAAGGACAGTAATGTGTCTCTATATCCACACAGTAAAACAACAGTAATTTATCTTAATAGCCACACAGTAAAAGGAGGGAAGTTCATCTCTATTATCTGACAAATAAATACATATACATTGTAGTTCTGTAGCCACACAGTAACAGGAGGATTATTTTGTTCTAAAGTCACATTGTAAAAAGACAGGAAATCCAGTTCTATAGCCACACAGTAAAAAAACAGTAATTCAGTCTGTAGCCAGACAGTAAAAGGAGGTTAATTCGTCACCATCTTGAAATCTTGAAATTCAAACTCACTTTGAATTATTCTTAATCTGATCAAGAACATGACCACCCTTCCAGTGTTTTTTCTTTTCTTTTTTTTTAGATATAATTTTAGATAAAACGATTTAAACCAAACCAAGATAAAGTGAATCGATAATCAGTTGGACTAGTAATCACTAACTAAATAGTTGATAACTCACTTTTGTAAGAGGTATTGTTGAAATTTCTCCAACTGCTGCAGACCTGTAAGACAAATAGACTACTATTAAAATGTTTAATAAAAATGTATTTTTTTCAATTGAAATAGATATAAACAAAGGACATTCTCTGTAGAGCACCATACATTAATTAGTCAGATCTTTTGATCCAAGTATTGAAACACATATGGCTACATTTTATTCCTCAAGTGGAGCAAATAATATGTTTATAATAAAACCTGAAAAAGGTAGACATTAGTTGGTCATCAATAGTACAGACTTCTATCAGTAGACAAGGATGTGGAGATACCTACCCCTCCAGTGATATAGGATTGTGACAGTACAGACTACTATCGGTAGACAAGGAAGCAGAATTACCTACCCCTCCAGTGATATAGGATTATCACAGTACAGACTACTATCAGTAGACAAGGATGTGGAGATACCTACCCCTCCAGTGATATAGGATTGTGACAGTATAGACTACTATCAGTAGACAAGGATGTGGAGATACCTACCCCTCCAGTGATATAGGATTGTGACAGTATAGACTACTATCAGTAGACAAGGATGTAGAATTACCTACCCCTCCAGTGATATAGGATTATGACAGTACAGACCACTATCAGTAGACAAGGATGTAGAGATACCTACCCCTCCAGTGATATAGGATTGTGACAGTACAGACTACTATCAGTAGACAAGGACGTAGAATTACCTACCCCTCCAGTGATATAGGATTATGACAGTACAGACTACTATCAGTAGACAAGGAAGTAGAATTACCTACCCCTCCAGTGATATAGGATTATGACAGTACAGACTACTATCAGTAGACAAGGACGTAGAATTACCTACCCCTCCATGACATAGGATTATCACAGTACAGACTACTGTCAGTAGACAAGGATGTGGAGATACCTACCCCTCCAGTGATATAGGATTTTCACAGTATGAGCTACTATCCAGTGTCTTCCTCTCTGCAGATAGGTTCTGGTTTATATTACAAGGTGAAACAGCTAATTGTGGGACAATGTCCAGCACTGCCCAGCACCTGAAACATTATGTCAAAAGGTATACCAGAGCCCCTAATTATTACCTCCAAGACAGAAACACACAAAATATAATATACATGTATATAGTTCTTTCAAAATAATATCTCTTGCCATTTCTATATGAAATTACTACTGCGTTTGAAGACAGTTTAGATAAAATGCAATCTTCACTGTTTAAATTGACATGAGAAAATGATGGGAAGCCAGCAAATATAAAAAATGTACAATGTAGGACAATGTATATCAGAGACTTACCATAATACATTTAAAACAGTACAAGTTGTCAAGCCTAGAATCACAGCTAAGCGGAAATACTTAACCTGAAAAGAAAAATCCATACATATATATTGTATCATCATTAAATTTACATGTACATTAATCTTTGAGGTCTTAGAGAATTTCAGTGTTTGGAATGACTGTCAGGCTAAAAATGAGAGTATCCACCCCTTAAAGTGAGAATTGTAAGATGAAAATATACATTTAAAGGAATCTTGAACAACAAAAATTACTGTGTTAAGAAAAATGTCTACAGTGGAAATATATATTGTCAATCACCACATTTGAATATTTCCAGACATTCTTCTCGAGTCAACACTTGTATTTTGATACTCAGGTAGACAGATACAATGTCCTGATTAGACACTTGTATTTGGATACTAAGGAAGACAGATACTTGTATTTGGATACTCAGGAAGACAGATACAATGTCCTGATTAGACACTTGTATTTGGATAGTCAGGAAGACAGATACAATGTCCTGATTAGACACTTGTATTTGGATACTAAGGAAGACAGATACAATGTCCTGATTAGACACTTGTATTTGGATACTCAGGAAGACAGATACAATGTCCTGATTAGACACTTGTATTTGGATACTCAGGAAGACAGATACAATGTCCTGATTAGACACTTGTATTTGGATACTCAGGAAGACAGATACAATGTCCTGATTAGACACTTGTATTTGGATACTCAGGAAGACAGATACAATGTCTTGATTAGACACTTGTATTTGGATACTCAGGAAGACTGTCTTCAGAAACAAGGTCCTGATTAGACACTTGTATTTGGATACTCAAGAAGACAGAAACAATGTCAATTATGTAATTAATTTTTCATAATCAGTAAAATTCCTCTCATTAAATTTCACTTTTCAGAGACATACAAATTTTTTTCTTCATTGAACAGTATCACCAATGGCCATGAAATATGTCTGATAGAAAATAATGTCTACAGTCAATGACATGTCTTCTTTAACTAACAGCTGATTTTGTTTCCAGTCATATATGCTCAAAGACTTATCACTTCCCTTGAAACAAAGCATTGTATTCAAATTAATTTTCTAAGGAAAGTTTCTCACCTGATTAGCAACAGGACTGATCTTACTATACATCAACGGCATGGTGTTTATCACTCCCCCTGACGACAGAATATCAAAGAATAATTATCAGTAGAATTCACATCAATTAAGTTTGTAACTTTTAATAGGTCTAAAGCATCAGGAACACCTTGATTTACAGACCTGTTAAACCAGATATTCTGCTTTGTCTATTCTATATTCTTAAACTGTTTCTGTAAAAATTTTTATTTTAGATTCCCAATGGGGATTATGACATATTCAAAATTTCATGTCTCATAAGCCTATGATACATGTAAGTACAACACATAAAAAATATTTCAAACTCATCTTCCTTTGACTTTTAATTATATTGGAAAGACAATTTGGATTTCTACAAAATAATCCAATTTAATGGCATGTCTAGAATTGGATGAAAAATTTGAAGTTTCCGTCCTTAACGGCTAACATACACGTACATCTGAATTTTACAATAATCATCAAATGCCTAATAAAGTTGAAAATCAATCAAGTTTTACCCAAGGCAACAGTTCCCATTAGGAAGGGAGCTCCGATGGCTGTGAAGTCATTATGTATGTCTCTGTTGACCTCTGCCCCCACATAGAATGTCGCTATCACCTAGGACAATGGAAATTACAAGTTCACAGTTAATTGTTTGATGAGAATTGTTTACTTACAGATCAGGTTTAAAACACTTCACACTTGAATTTTGTTCCAACAATTAAGTTGAACAACTACTATAAAATTTGAGTAGTTTTTTTTTTCTGTGGGCTCTAATTTCATGGATTTTCACAAAAACAAAAATTTAATGGGCGCCTGATTTCTAGGATAGATAGTTACTCATTAAAGAGTCAGGAACATGTTGTAGAACATTGAAACAGGATTCCATCTGCTGAACAGCAGCAGCTAATGGGTTGGTTCTTTACCAAGTATACTGGCCAGATATTGTGTATAGCTGCCTACTTCTGAAGACAACATTTTCGCTCTTTGTGATACATTAACATGATCAGGAAAATTAAATCTGTGAAATACTGAGACACATGTGTATTCAATGTGTTTTGAATTCAGATTGCAAATTTTATTAATATGTTAATAATATAATTGATCATTTTAACAACAAAATTTTGACCCATGAAAATAACCAAATATATGGTATCTTATCTCAAGTTACAGGTTGGGGTTAAAGTTATAAATTACCTGTAAAATACTCCAGCATGTATGCTCTACTAAGTGATAGAATGAGATTCTTAGTTCAACAAATAACTTTAAACAGCACTGTAATAATTATATAACTTACAGTTCCCAAGAGCAAAGATCCTTTGAAAAAAGTGAACACCGAGACAACTGGCTGAACAAATCTCAAGGCAAAAACGATCGCCAGTGTGAGAACCCAAACAAATACTGGGATCACATAAATAGGCCTGCAAGGAGGAAATATAGATGTTAGGATGAGGCAATATTTCACTTCATCTTACCTTCTGTCTGACACATTTTATATCTACATTGATCAAGTGATATAACAATGCAGTAGCTGAATGTCTTTCTACAAGTGTTACATTATACAAATAATGAGGATTTTGCAGTTGCTTCATAAAAAAAACTGTCAAAGAATTTGTTTTCACTTTAACAAGCATGTTGCGTCCTAACATTCTAAAGGGTGTATGACGAAGGCGACTGGACCTGATTCTTCAGGGTTTCAGTAAATGTTTGAATTATTTTCACGGAGTTTGTTTTTGATTGAAATAAGATATAAACAACAGAGATAGGAGATAATGTAAACAGCTGCTTACTCTACACCTATCAGTTCTGCATACGCCTCACTTCCTGCCAAGGCATAGCTGATCTGGAGAGCAATACTGCAGAAAACAAAGATCTTAGTTAAAACATCAATTGCAAAGATGTCAACAAAATAATTATATCAGAGACAAAAAATAATCATAGCACAATAAACATAATAGAATAGGGGTCAAGGATCACTTACAATGTATGTTAAAGTCTCATCAAAATATACTTAATGTAAAGAACTAGCAATAAATGATATAGAGCAGAACCATGAGGATGTCATTCACTTACTACTGTTACACCAAGAGGATGTCAAACACTTACTACTGTTACACCAAGAGGATGTCAAACACTTACTACTGTTACACCAAGAGGATGTCAAACACTTACAATTGCAGAGTCATATGGATGTCAAACACTTACAACTGTAGAAGGTAAAGGATGTCAAACACTGATTATTGTAGGACTAAGTGGATGTCAAAAACTGCTAGACAAGGAGGATGTCAAACAATTACAACTGTAGCACCAGGAGGATGTCAAACACTTACAACTTTAGCACCAGAAGGATGTCAAACACTTACAACTGTAGCACCAGGAGGATGTCAAACACTTACAACTCTAGCACCAGGAGGATGTCAAACAATTAATACTGTTACACCAAGAGGATGTCAAACACTTGCAATTGCAGAGTCAGAAGGATGTCAAACACTTACAACTGTAGAAGGTAAAGGATGTCAAACACTGATTATTGTAGGACTAAGTGAATGTCAAAAACTGCTAGACAAGGAGGATGTCAAACAATTACAACTGTAGCACCAGGAGGATGTCAAACACTTACAACTGTAGCACCAGGAGGATGTCAAACACTTACAACTGTAGCACCAGGAGGATGTCAAACACTTACAACTGTAGTACCAGGAGGATGTCAAACACTTATAACTGTAGCACCAGGATGATGTCAAACACTTACAACTGTAGCACCAGGAGGATGTCAAACACTTACAACTGTAGCACCAGGAGGATGTCAAACACTTACAACTGTAGCACCAGGAGGATGTCAAACACTTACAACTGTAGCACCAGGAAGATGTCAAACACTTACAACTGTAGCACCAGGAGGATGTCAAACACTTACAACTGTAGCACCAGGAGGATGTCAAACACTTACAACTGTAGCACCAGGAGGATGTCAAACACTTACAACTGTAGCACCAGGAGGATGTCAAACACTTACAAGTGTAGCACCAGGAGGATGTCAAACACTTACAACTGTAGCACCAGGAGGATGTCAAACACTTACAACTGTAGCACCAGGAGGATGTCAAACACTTACAACTGTAGCACCAGGAGGATGTCAAACACTTACAAGTGTAGCACCAGGAGGATGTCAAACACTTACAACTGTAGCACCAGGAGGATGTCAAACACTTACAACTGTAGCACCAGGAGGAGTCAAACACTTACAACTGTAGCACCAGGAGGATGTCAAACACTTACAAGTGTAGCACCAGGAGGATGTCAAACACTTACAACTGTAGCACCAGGAGGATGTCAAACACTTACAACTGTAGCACCAGGAGGATGTCAAACACTTACAACTGTAGCACCAGGAGGATGTCAAACACTTACAAGTGTAGCACCAGGAGGATGTCAAACACTTACAACTGTAGCACCAGGAGGATGTCAAACACTTACAAGTGTAGCACCAGGAGGATGTCAAACACTTACAACTGTAGCACCAGGAGGATGTCAAACATCTGTCTCCATCCACAGCCCAGAAACAATTCACCAAGGAGATGGAGATTTGGTGGCTTTACTCCATCATTACATGACATGACTCCTTGCTTTTTTCTTGTGGACTTCCTCTCAATAACTTTATCATTTTCATTGTCATCTGCAATAAGTTACAATCTAATGTCAAAATTGTGTGCATCTTATATCTGAGTATCTGAGACATATCTATTCATGGTTGGTATGTGAAATCACTGTCATTGGTACATAAAGTTGATAAATTACTGTAACTACAATGTTTTTATCATAGAATAACAGATATTTCTAAGAAAACATTTGATAAATTACTGTAAATACAGTGTATTTAATATATGATTTCTACGGAAAACATTTTGTCTTTACATTGGCTGGCATATTATTAGTATTGTATCAAATAATAATTTGTCATTTTCTATCAGCTTATAAACTTTTATCTTATAAAATGTATAGGAGAGAAATATAACAAAAGTGTTATCATACTGAAACAGCACAGAATACATCTCTTAGATTTGTTCTCAAAACTTTTTATGTTGCCTGTATTACTGTATGTCTGAAATTCATACAGTTGAACTTTATATAAGGTCAAATTTATACCACTGTTATAACCATACACTTAAACAAGTAAATGTATGCAACATACAATGTAAAGTATAATTATATGTAAAGGTGAAATTTTCACTGGATGTGTATAGACTTCACAAGTAAAGGATAAATATTTCATTGAAGGAAAGTTCTCAGTATACAGCATGACAACAAATGAAACAGGAACTTAGAGACCGATGTTTAATTGTTAGAAATAAACCAAATGAAAATACTATTGTTACTTTCACATTCAGTGAATATCACTCTTAAAAAGTGAATTACAAGAATTTCTACAAAGCCTTACCACTTTCCTGGTCCTCATCAGAGGCAAGGTAACCAGCATCATCTGTTAATTCATTCAAGGGAACTAATTCTTCCTGAAACAGCATTACAGATAAATCTCTTCGTTAATCCAACGTAGAGGATTAGTTACAATCAATAAACAAACATATCCATCTGAAGGGCCACGTGACTAAAACAGTTACCTTATTATTGTTTTCTATTCTTCCATAAAGGACAAAAGAGATGCTTTTTCAAATATCTTTTTATGTTGTCTCATTTTTTTTGTTTTTTATTATAATTTTGTACTTTTATATTTAGTAAGTAATTAATGATTTTCAACTGTTGCCTTGACAGGTGTTCAAAATCAATTTGAAACTTAACTTTAAAGAGGACTCAAGCATTATTCAAAAACAGAAATGCACATTTCTAATATAATGTTATTGTATACTCTTAATTGCACCGTATATATTAGTTCTGCCAGCATCAATTTTCCTTAAGGTATCCTCCCCAGCCCCATGCAGGTGCACATTCAATATAGAAATTGTAAATACTATATTGAATAGTGAGTTTGCAGCTTCATATTATGATAAAATGGATAAGTGAGTTGCAACTAGTCATGATTTGAGAATATAAATTAACTAACACCAAGTTGTGTGACTTAAATTAATAGAGAAGCACACAAATCTGATATATCCATATTGTTAAAATTTACCATATGATGTAATACAAATAACAAAAATTATATTTACACATTAAAGACAAACAATACCTTTCCGATTTGCTGTTGCGTGGCATGTGCCAACTGTAATAATTCCGTGAAGAAGTAAATCAACAACATCTGCAAGAAAATACATCCACTAAGTGAAGCTTAATATTTCTATGACTATACCACTGTTATAATATCACCAAAGTAAAATTATTAGATGATATTGCATCAAAATTTATCTGAAACAGCCATCATCATTCTTACATAATTTGACAGCACAAAATCTGTCTCTAAAATATAACTATGGAATTACTTCAGATTATGAAAGAAGTGCCGACTAATCAACACAAAGTTATGTTTATGGAAATAATGGTTTCAACTGACTAACCTGCATGCCTGCCCCAATGAGGAAGGAGACAAGGAATGGATACAGTCCAGCCTCATTTAGTGTCACTGGAAGTCCTGTCAAAGTTTAATTAAGGTCTTCTTATTTACACTATTCTTGTTTCAATAAAAATAATTAAATATGGCTTCAAGAACAAAACAAAAAAGAACAAAAATAATATTTTACGTTTAACTGTAAAACTACCTGAAGTTTGAAATATTTCTTATGGAAACTAAACAAATTGTGTTAAAAAAATCTACTTTTCCTATATGAACTATAGTTAATCCTACTTCTGCCCTACAGAGAAATGTGAGAACCTGGGGCCATAATATTCACAATTTTGGTAAAGCACCTTTCTACGTTTCTATCCATGAAGAATGTTTGATTCTACCAAACCTAGATGATGAGAAGAAGATTTATAAAATCAAGCAGTCATCTTTTGTTCATAATGCTAACCAAGTTTTAAATATTTTCAATGGAAATTAAACAAATAACACTCTCAACTTTGGTAAAACAACTTAAGACACTTTCATCTATTCCAAGCACTACTTGATTCTACGATGCCTTGGTGTTGAAAAGAGGATTTTTTAAATTTGGGTCAATTTGACTCATTTTGGCCAGCCCCTCTGACCCTGTATAATTCACTTTTTTGGCTTGTCTTAGGCCAGAGCAGGTTTCTGCAAAATTTCATCAAAATCAGTTCTGGGGTTTTTGAGAAAAAATTGAAAATGTTAAAAGTTTATGGACACACGACTAAAAGTGATCGCAAGAGATCACCATGAGACTTTGTCTTACATGTAGGTGACCTAAAAATTATTAAATAGGTCAACTTGAACTATGGACACTTACCCAGAATACCTGTTCCTAAAATAGTTGCTATGGTCACAAAATCTGAAAGAGAGAAATTTCTTTGATTAATTAATGTAATTAGATATCAGGTTTCAAATTGTGTTGTTAAATGTGTTTACAAAAGATTAAAACAAAAAATACAAAAGTTGAAGATTTATGACATCTCTAAGACCTTAATTGACAGTCAAATTAAGTAATTAATTTTAGTAAAATGAAGTTCTTCATCACAGAAAATAATGAATGAAAAAAATTATCACTGCCCACTGTACCCTCACCAGATATGAAATAGCAGCACTAGTTGTATAAAGTATATATACAACTCTAACCCTTTCTGTTCCTGTCACTTTAAAATCAGTCATGGATATGTATTTGAACACATTATGATCATTTCAACATAATACTAGCCTTTTATTTCAAATGTTTCTTTGATATTCAGATAAATATTACATGTCAAAAAATATACATTTAAACAGATTGACACATTGCAGATGCCATGCACCAGCTTACTTTGATGCAAAATATGGAAGGAAAGAAAACTGCAACTACTTTTTTACCTTTGACAGTTACAAAAACATTAATATCTTTAAAATCAATGTATACCAACAAATGAAATGTTTTTACACATGCATTATTTTGTAGATTAGAACATGTGTACTAGTTAATACATTACATGATTACACTTATTTTAGTACTTTTTAAGGTAAGTCCAATTCCAAAATATTGATAAGTCTAAAATCTGAGTGAGCACCAAAGGAAAAGCGTGATTCCAAGACTCAAATATTTGAGTCCTAAAATCACAAAATGTTTAAGCATTTCATAATGCTTCATTATATAATAGTTCATAACGTTAATATTATTATCAAATCCAAGAAATGAAAACCCATTTATATGTAATGAAATGAATACATGTTTGTATGTAAATTGTATGTATCTGCAGTGGCATACAAAAAATATGTACAAGAACATGTTATTTCCCATGCAGATGTGAGATTCCCCATGTACTCTAGTTTCCTCCCAGACCTCTACCAGCACTTAGATCTGGGACAATAAGAGTGTTAAGTATAAGCTGAAATAATTTCTTTAGCACCTGTTGTAAAACAAATAGATTTTGTAGTTTTAAATCCATAGATCTGTAGTGTTTTGACTGCCAGTAAACATTATCTACTTGGAAATAAAATGACTAATAATATCAAATGAAATCAAAAATTATAAATATTTTCCTACAAGTGTATCTGAATTTAACAAAATGTGACTTTATTAATTGGACTACAGAGCATAACGCAAGTAAATCTAAGCATGTTGCTAAATGTCTACTTTCACTTTCGGCAGTTATGTACAAAACATGTGAAGTTTATGTAAACAAATGATACTCACAGCATTGGAGATAAACCAGAATAGTTCCTTTCCCTTCAGCGGCCTTTACTTGATTATACTCTGCCATTTTACTATTTTCAGTTGTTTTGTCGGCTTAAAACGGTCTATTTTGTCATGTTAAAAGATATATATTCCATTTCCACGTCCACGTCCTTTCCTTAGCGGCCATGTTAGAAAATGTGCATACACGTAAAATTACTCCGCGTGCAATATATGGGTCTAGTGATGCTTAAATGCAGGGTGGTCTGAATCAATGGTCACAATCTGACCTCCAAAATATCCAAGGAAGGTCGCAAAAAGAAGTATTTCGAAATTTTATGATAATAAAAGATTTTATAGTAGTTGTGAAAAAAATGTGTATTGATGTCCGGTTGAAATTACAGATGTTGTTCGGCTGCCGGCGTGTTTTTATCGAAGTCCACAAGAAAGCCACCAAATTTGGTAAGTGCTGTTATATAGCATCAATGTCAATCGCTTTGCCCGAGAAAAGTTATGAAATGATGTACCATTTGGTGAAAATTTCACCGTATCTTGTTGGAATATAATCGCAAAGTGATAGATATTCGCATGGAAGGTGTGACCTACATTGTACATTATCACCGAATTCGGTGTCATTTTGATACCAAGTTGTTTCGGCACCCAGTTGTTTCAGTATTTAAAAAAGTCGTTTTGGTACTTGCAAAATGATTCACATATCTAAGTTTGCATTTTGAGTGAACAGTATTTCAGTAACGTATTGAGCAATTTTTATTAATGAAAAAAAAAAACTTAAAACACCAAATTAAATACATAAATCAAAACATTTTTAAAATACCCAAACGACTTATTTTGGAAGTACCGAAACAACTAGGTGTCGAAACGACTTGCCCCTTATCACCGCCCTCAACGTTAAGGGACGCACAGTAACAGTGCAGGGCCTTGTTTAAAGCAATACAATAGAAAACAAAAATAACAAAAAACAGGAACCCTCAGTTTTATGAAATGTAAGAGTACCGTTACTCACATCATTTATGAAATAAATAGAATAAATCTTCATTAAGTTTGGGTGTCCTTTTTCAATTTTTGAAGTCAGTTTTTTCAGGGCCAGGGAAAATCCGTAGAAAATGTGATTTACTCATCCAGACTAGCTACAGTGCTCAAAGGTGACACACGATTCAACCACTAACATTGTTGGAGTCATGTCAGCATAACCCTACAATATACCTCGCATAAAGCCTTTTTATGCTACCTGAAAATCCGGGGGAGGAGGGGAGGGGGAATTGCACATGTTCACCAATTTATATGTCTGTCCATTATTTTGTGTATGGAGAATAACTTTATCCACAAGGATCATAAAACTTGGTATATACATTGATCATACTAAGTTAATGTACACTTTACCAAATTCAGGGCCTGTAACCCTGTAATTACAGAATTATTGCCCTTTAGTAATTTGTTTGTGTCTGATAAAGTTGTTTTTGTGGAGCATTGATCAATTTAAACTGATACTCTTTACTTTTCTTTGAAAGCAGACTTTAGAAAAAAAAAAAAAATAGAAAAAATGGCAGTGTACAGGTAAACAGTGAAGTACATGTACTGATGATGTACAGGTATGTTTATGCTGATGTCATAAGTAATTAAGTACCCATATATATTGATGTTCTCAATCTGGGATCCCTTAACTGATGAATGACAACCTCTTTATTAAAGTAATAAAAACCTTCCTAATACTAATCCCTCTTTATTCTGAATACTAAACCAATTTTGTGTCTGAAATGATTGAAATATCCTGAAAATCGCTTCCAAAACCCGGCCTTACCTGAACAATCAAGACCCCAGTTCTGATAAGCGATCATGAAATCAACACTTGTGGTGACACTAAGCTTTGTGCCCCCGGCGTTTACACCTGTCACGAATAGGCTTTGTATACAATACCTACCCTGATATGGAAGATTTCAATAAACGAAAGTTTTTATCTCCAATGACATAATGAAATCATATCAAATGAGCCTATCATTTCACAGAAGGGAGAGGCGTTACAGATAAAGTGAAAATAAGTACTGACACAGAAAACCATCTAAATCTTTGGTAATTGAATGATATTATCTTAACACATACAAAAGAATTGTTGAATGTTGTTTATGAAGATATGTTTTTACCCTGATTAACAAAAATATATATTCATTAAATACATTGATTGGTAACACTGTTGAACTAGCCGACCATCCAATTGGGGCTATATCAAGTGTGTAGTGTTAATTTCAAGATCGCTGTGCAGTGCACAGATTTCTTTTCAACTTAAAGCTACATATATACAAGTACCACAGCTTTATTTTACTGTATTCAGTTCAGTGCATCGTAAATGCTATAAGTCAACCAAATGGTAAATGTAATGTACAGAATTGATTCGGTTCAATCATATCAGAGTCTGAACCAGTCAACCTGCTTCACTTCTACCAGCTGAACCCACCCTAAAGTGGACAGGTTTTCCTGTCTCATGCATGGTCAGTTTGGAGAAGTTCCACTCTACCTCTAACATGTATTTTAATGCCTCCATTTTTTAATCAAATGCTTGTTCATGTCAGTATTTTTCAGAAACTACAGTAAAAAGACTATCAAAATGGCACTAACAGAGGTTTCTTCTAACAAAATGTTTGGAGGATGGCAGAAAGTGTTCAGCCATGAAAGGTATGGTAAATTGCTCTATTTAAGAAACAATTGCTTAATTTACTTATAAGCATCTAATTATATTTTATGATATTTTTTAGCCCACCATCATCAGCTGTCCATGATCCATCGTCCATCTGTCCGTAAACGATGTTTGGTAGTTTTTATTTCTCATGAAGTACTGGATAGATCTTTCTAAAATTGCATATGTACTAAGTTCCTACATCCTTGATCCCTAGATGTGCCTGTTTGATTTTGGGACTGATCAAAAAAACAAACTGGCCGACAAGCAGCCATCTTAGATTTTGACATTGCAAGAGTGTTATTGCTATTTCGTGAGAACTACTGTATAGATCTTTCTCAAATCTCATATATAGGTTCCTTTTGGTACCTAGTTGTGCCCGTCTAATTTTAGGACTGATCAGAGGAAATTAAATGGCTGACAGGTGGCCATCTTTGATTTTGGATTTTGAAAGTTTGTTATTGCTATTTCTTATGAAGCACTGGATGGATCTCTCTCAAACTTCAAATGAAAGTTCCCCTTGGTTCCTAGTTCTGCCAATGTGATTTTGCGACTGATCAGATGGACATCTGAGATTTTGACTTTGAAAGTGTGTTATCGAAAACTACAGCAAAGATCTTTCACAGATTTCATGTGTATGCTGTTCTTGATCCCAAGTACATTGTGCCTGTTTGATTTTGGTACTGATCAGAAAAAAACAAAATGGGCAACATGCAGCCATCTCAGATTTTGCCAAGTCAAGAGTGTTATTGCTATTTTTTTAAGCCCTGAATAGATATTTCTCAAATATCATAGATATGTTCCCTTTTGTCTCTCCTTGTGCTCATTTGATTTTGGGACTGATCAGAAAAAACAAAATGGCTTCCAGGTGGCCATTTTGGATTTGGCATGTCTCATCACTATTTCTGCAAAGGAATGTTCAAATGTCTTTACATTAATAGCAAAAACAGAGAAAAGAAGGGAAAAGATCCAACTTTCAAAGAGCATATGAAGATCAGGCAATAGTGGGCACCAAGATCCCTCTGGGATCTCTTGTTAAAGTTATGTATTCTCTGTAAATTATAAGATTTGGAAAACTGATGGAATGTCATTGATACTTATCTAAGTTTTGTTGTGCAAAAATCTGTATACAAACTCCTACTTCTTAAAGTTACACAATACTTAAGTTGATTACAT
Organism: Ylistrum balloti; assembly: GCF_031769215.1. Classification (NCBI taxonomy): domain Eukaryota; kingdom Metazoa; phylum Mollusca; class Bivalvia; order Pectinida; family Pectinidae; genus Ylistrum; species Ylistrum balloti. The sequence goes on from NW_026782094.1 coordinate 764,525, forward strand.
TTAGGTGTGAAATGGTGAAATGAGATGGTAACTTTTAAGCAGCAGCTGATTCAATCAAAGAAGATTTGTCTTATTTTAGTTATGAACATATGAGGCGACCATTTGAAATGTAATTTATATATTGGTTATTGGATAATTGTGTTAAATGTTGTAGTTCCGAGCTGAAGTGTACAATGCGGTTTGGTGTGTTTATTCCTGCCCAGGCTGAAAATAGCAAGGTTCCTGTAGTGTACTGGCTGTCAGGTAAGAAGCTTTTATCCAAGGCACATGTTCTAGGAGTGTTCCTGTAAAACTTGGCAAATTTCCTGCTGTAAGGTACAATCAGTGAAACTAAGGTTCAGATAATTGCTATAAAATTATAAAATTACACAATACCTAGTATGGACTTGTAGATATAGGCTGACAGGGACATTTGAAAGAATCAGACTTTGATCTTGTAAATGTGGACTGACTTAAGTACTTGTGAAGTAAGTATATGAGGCAGACCGCCATGTGCTACATTCATTGTACATGTAAATAGACAAACTTTGATGAACCTGTAATTGAAAACAGACTGAACATAGGAAGGATGTGAACCTATGAATATAGACAGTATAAACTTCATTGAGACTGATCAATGTAAGTAGACTGTTAACATGTGGTTGAAAGTAGAGAACAAACTAACCAATTAATGAAAATTGATGTATGAAAAATGTAGACTTTAAATTTACATATATGGGATACATATATATATATATATATATTGAACATGTAGGTTTACTGTGAAAATTGAATATGTATATATTAGCTGAGTGTGAAAACTATATTGAACATGTGAATGTATTTTGACTGTGAAAATGTGACTTGATTTATGAAAATGGAATGACTGTTAATATGGACTTACTTTGAAAATTATGAATGTTTGCTAACTATGAAATTATAACATGTGAATGCGGGTTGACTGTAAAACTGGAATATCTGAATGTTGGCTGACTGAAGATTGAACATGTGGATGTTGGTTGACTGTTAAAATATGACATGCGAATGTGAGCTGATTGGAAAGGCTGATTCTGTGAATGTGTGTAGACTGAATCAGTAAATGATGACAGACTGTCACCCTGGGTCTAATGATAACCTCTATACTCTGAATGCTGGCCTTTTGATCCAGACTGGTTGTAAAAATATGGTTTAAATGTGTTGTTTCCTTTAGGATTGACATGTACAGAGCAGAATTTTGTAACGAAAGCAGGAAGTCAGAAGTTTGCAGCAGAAAATGGGCTCATGATTGTAGCTCCCGATACAAGTCCAAGTAAGTGAGCATTTTTTACAAATATTTGGATTTTGAATAATCCAATAATGACCTAAGGAATGTTGCCCAAAAGGGGAAAGTTTGCTCCTACTTCAAAATTTGGTTTGAAGCATTCATGAGTGAAGGAGAATTAATTTTGTATAAACATTGGATCCTGGCCTCCTGGGTTTGGAGGAGTGGGGCCCAATTGAGGAGATATAAGTTTTAAGAAGTCCGTTTTCTTTACTAGGATATTGTCCAAGTATGTTCTGAAGCAATTTTTACAAATAGTGAATCTGTTTTCTGTTTACCAACATGACATGGACCCAGAATATATTTGTCATATTTTAAATTCTTTGTTAAATGCCTGAATAGTTGAATTAGTCAGGTGAGCAATGCATGCCTCTTGTTTGAAAGGTTGATTGAATTTTTTCTCATGGGTGTAGGTTTTACCATGATATTGAATTCAGTAAAGGTAAAAATGTTTTGAAATCTATTTGATTGAAAGCCACAAAATTATTTCAAAATAATGTTAAAAAGTAATTGAATGCAAGTGCTTTTATAAACTGAATTATAATTTGTTGTATTAATCTAAAGCAGCATTTTAGATTTCTTTGATGACCTTGTTTTGTAGGGGGGTGTAATATTGAAGGAGAAGATGATTCCTATGACTTTGGATCTGGGGCTGGTTTCTATGTTAATGCCACTCAGGACAAATGGAAAACAAACTACAGAATGTACGCCTATGTGACAGAGGAAGTAAGTTTTATGAGTGGGAACTTTGTTTTGAAATGAAATAAAGATTTCGGGAATCTGAATATGATTTCAAATTTTAACCTCTGATGAGAAGAATATAGAAAGCAGTGTCAGTTTCACATTGATATTACTGGTGGATCTAAATGTGAGATGTTTGTAATAGGTTGTATATTGCTTGAAGTTAGAGTGAGGAGTTTTATTAAAAAAACTTTGAGCTTATATGGTTTTTTTTTCAGTTGCCAGCCTTAATCAACAACAATTTTGCAGCGAATCCTGATAAAATGTCCATTTTTGGTCACAGGTAAAACATGGCTTTTTTCCTTCTATGTCTGAGAAAAGCTCCACATTGTTAACATGTTCATGGCATTTTGTCTACTCAACAGGACTTGATGCCGGAGAAAGATATTCATATAGAAATAGAATGCATGGAGCTTAGGTGCTCGGCAATAACCAAAGCTAATGTTATTGTAAATTACAATTACAATATTTTTGGCTAAAAACAAAGATAATTTTTCACAAATAAAATTGGCATGAACTAAAATTTCTTTATTCCTGAAAGTACCTGGAGTACACAAATTTGTGTGTATATGTGATATGGTTTTTATTTCTGTGCGAATTATATAGTGAAACACTGTTGTGCAAATAATTCCATCATCTACTTAGACTCTGTTTTGATGCTAAACCAGAGGTGTAAACATTCAAAATGTTGGAGCATATAGCTCTCTTTGGAAGTGTGTACCATTTAGTACCATTATCACATATATATGACAGGGCATGTAAGCATTTTTATGCAGGGGTCCAACTTCAGATTATTTTCATATTGAGTCCTTTTCAGCTTTATTGCTGAAAACGATGGGTCCCACAATATTAAGTTGAAGTATTTCCAGAAATTCTATGAGTCCCATCAAAATACTATGCATGTAGATTTAACAATGATCATGGTGATAACTGCTTGTCACTTTCTGCAACCATTCCATATTATTGATATCTGTCCTGTTTACTTGATGGTAGCATTGAGGTTTATTTGTTAAAAAAGTAGTAGGTGTTTCATTGCTATCATAAAGTGATGTCCTTGTATCATCAATATAAACATACATTGTATTTCTCTATTTTATAAACTTTGTGATGAAGTACGTCAGTCGATTAGTTAGTAACTGTAAATCTAGAAAATATGAATTACCCTCTGATTTAAATAAGGTCTCATTTTTGTTTCACTTTTTATTTCATTTAATACTGATTTCTCTAATAGCATGGGAGGACATGGAGCATTGGTGTGTGCCTTGAAGAACCCTGGGAAATACAAGTCAGTCAGTGCATTTGCACCTATCTGTAACCCCATGATGTGTCCCTGGGGTCAAAAAGCTTTCTCTGGGTACCTCGGTGATAACAAGGATGATTGGAAGGTATGTTACTCTGTTTCCTTGGAAACAAACATTTGGGGGAAGCGGCAGATATCGGTTTGAGATAAGCCATTCAATTTATGAAATAAAGGGATTTCACTGTATGTAACAATGTCTATCTAATCTTATGATGATTACTATGTCAGTTTTCTATTGTAACTGTTATTTTTGAAATTTTTATCATAGATTTTGTAATTTATGGAAATTTCTAACTAATAAAGAAAACTAATCATACACAAAATTGAAATCCTTATTCAAGAGAGTTTTATATCATTCAATCTGATTTGTATTGTTTTTTTTTTATTGTTATTTTTCTATAACAGGCATATGATGCTTCAGAATTGGTAAAAGCTTACAACGGCCCTCCTCTGGAAATATACATTGATCAGGTCAGTTTGTTTGTATATATTTACAAATTCCACAAAATTTCATTTTATCATATGTCTTTGATACTGAAAAATTAAGCCGAAAATATATAGATTTTTATTGATCGTAATCTTTACTTTCCTGCGTGCTTGAGTAATTCTTCATGAGGATAGTACATAAAGACAACTTCGTTATAAAATACATTACTTAACGGCATACTAGAACTTTGTTTTAATTTCACACATTTTTAGGTAGAGACCTAGTTACTTACACTATCACTATTTGTCTGAAAAACTTCCCTTTGTACTAAATGTAATATTTCTTGGCAAAATTTGTATTAAATTTAAAGAAAAGATACTGAACCGTAAAGTTTGTCGACAGCTTTTATAGGGCTGTTCCAGTCTTATTGACACCATAACTCAAAAAATAAATCACTTACAAATATTCCTATACAAATCCTGGAGTCCGGGTTTAGGATAGATGTTTTACTGAAATATTCCTATACAAATCCTGGAGTTCTGGGGTGGGATAGATGTTTTACTGAAATATTCCTATACAAATTCTGGAGTCCTGGGGTGGGATAGATGTTTTACTGAAATATTCCTATACAAATCCTGGAGTTCTGGGGTGGGATAGATGTTTTACTGAAATATTCCTATCCAAATCCTGGAGTTCTGGGGTGGGATAGATGTTTTACTGAAATATTCCTATACAAATCCTGGAGTCCTGGGGTGGGATAGATGTTTTACTGAAATATTCCTATACAAATCCTGGAGTTCTGGGGTGGGATAGATGTTTTACTGAAATATTCCTATACAAATCCTGGAGGCATGGGGTACGATAGATGTTTTACTGAAATATTCCTATACAAATCCTGGAGTTCTGGGGTGGGATAGATGTTTTACTGAAATATTCCTATACAAATCCTGGAGTCCTGGGGTGGGATAGATGTCTTACTGAAATATTCCTATACAAATCCTGGAGGCATGGGGTGGGATAGATGTTTTACTGAAATATTCCTATACAAATCCTGGAGTTCTGGGGTGGGATAGATGTTTTACTGAAATATTCCTATACAAATCCTAGAGTCCTGGGGTGGGATAGATGTTTTACTGAAATATTCCTATACAAATCCTGGAGTCTTGGGGTGGGATAGATGTTTTATTGAAATATTCCTATACAAATCCTGGAGGCATGGGGTACGATAGAAGTTTTACTGAAATATTCCTATACAAATCCCGGAGTCCTGGGGTACGATAGAAGTTTTACTGAAATATTCCTATACAAATCCTGGAGTTCTGGGGTGGGATAGATGTTTTACTGAAATATTCCTATCCAAATCCTGGAGTCCTGGGGTGGGATAGATGTTTTACTGAAATATTCCTATACAAATTCTGGAGGCATGGGGTACGATAGATGTTTTACTGAAATATTCCTATACAATCCCTAGAGTCCTTGGGTGGCATAGATGTTTTAATGATATAGCCCTTAGCTCTGTGATATACATACTAAGTTTCACAAAGTTATTTTATAAGAAAACATTTTGTTTTGGTCAAATGAAATAATTTTGAAAGAACAAATAACTAATTGGTAACATCCAATATGTTCACTTTCATTTATAGGGGAAAGCAGATAACTTTCTACAAGCAGGACAGCTACTTCCTGACAACTTTGTTGCAGCATGTGCTGAAGCCAAAATGCCTGTTGTGCTTAGAATGCAGGAGGTTTGTAGTTACTGTAGTCCTCACAGTTAATGCTATAAATGTACATTAAGTAAAGTTTGAATCAAAGCAAACAGAATTGTAAGTGCTTTATATGCATCATGTCGACATGCCAAGCTCATTCTGATCATGAGACCTATAGTCTAAGATTTAAATAAAATGTTAAAAATTGCTTTTTCTGAAGAATACATTACACACCATTCTACCATTAATATCATGTCTGTTTGTATTACAATAATTGTGTCTCATTTTTATTACAGGACTACGACCACAGTTACTTCTTCATCGCCACATTCATGGAAGATCATTTGAAACATCATGTCAAGTTCCTCCTTTAGTAACATATAACACCTTGTGGACAGGATTTCAGTGACTTATGTTTACCCCAAATGTACACCTATCCTGTATTGTATGAACTGACAAATTGCTTAAATTCCCATTTTTGTTATAAATGTACCCAATGTCCGAAGCCAGATTGCATTTAAGTTGCTTCCATGTAAACTAAATTATAAACCTGGTTTAAAGGCATACTTGCTTTCAAGAATAAATATCAAATTAGTGATATTATACCTTATTTGTCCTAGAAGTTAATTAATTTTATTTTTTCCCTGATAAATCATGATTATGTCTAATGTCACAACTCTATGGTAGATGTGTTTTGTAATTAATAGCGAAAGTAGACATTTGAATGTATTTACCATTTAAAGGCTTCATGTGGTTTGATATGGCTGTACATAGAAAATGTACGGGCGTTTTCCACTTGTGATACATGTGTCAGGTGATGTCATATTAAACGATAGATATATCAGTCAGTAATGTACCATACCTGCTCAATAATTACCACTCAGCAAAACGTTTATTCAATAAGTAGATAAAATGTTTAGAATATTAATTTTTTTATTTAATTTGTGCAGAACACTTTTCAAATATTTTTTTTCATCTACAAAGTTGAGACGTTATGATAATTTGATCAAACTGGGCTCGTATAGGCATTCTATGGTAGTAGAGTACCCATATAAAAAGGTGCTGTTAGTTTTTTCATTCTGAATGTGATTATTTTTTACATAATTATGTTGATTTCGTTGTTTTCTTAATTGGAATTGATATCCATTTGTACTAGAACATCTCTTGATATGTTGATAGCTCGGATGATGTGTAAACGTTTTGGTTCTTGAATTAGTGCTATGTGTTTAAACCCCCATTCAGCATTGTGAATTACGTGGAAAATTTCATTTCTATGGTTTTTATCAAGCAAGTATTGTGTGCTGAAATAAACCTGAAAGATGTACCAGAACACTTGTGGTGTACATTTCTCCATGTAGAGTGTCTCACTAAACTGTAAAGGAGAGGTCACTTTGAAATGATTTTTCGGAATATAGTATGGAAATTTATGGTATCAGTTGTGTGTGAGTGTATTTTGTATAAAAGTTATATTTGTGGACTTTGAAACCAAATCACATTGGAATACATAAGGTTTAACAGATATGTGAGTAATATAGAATGTTGTGTGCGTAGAAGTTTTTATAGATAAGTTGTCACCAGAGAAACTGATTTACCATCCTTAAATACCTTGTTTAACTGTTTTCCACCTGTATCTATCAAACATACTCACAGGTAAACATATTTTGTACATAGAATGTAGTATACAAAAATCTTGAATTCAATTTATACTTACTTTGTGATCTTATTGAGAAAATTTAGATATATTGAAAATTTAAAATTTATTGAATGTTTCATTGAAAAGATGGTCCTACCTGGATAGGTACATTTGTAGATGTGTACTGTCTAGTGAGGGAAATGTTTTATGTTTTTAGATGTACTGCAGTATTGTAACTAAAATATTCTATGGTTTATCAGTAATTCAGTAAAATTTGTAACAGAAATGCTAATACAATATGTACATCTGTGTACAAACTCTCTGATAACAGAACTGACATGGTTATGTGTCATTCACCATTATAAGCCCTCTCCCCTTATTTCCAAATGAATGAACTATAATTATTATGGATCTAAATGAATAAAATTTGATTGTTAACCAAAAAGTAAAATGACAGAAATCTTAAACTTGAGTTTTGGGTTATTTTTTAGATCACCTGCCTGAAGGGTAATTAAGCTAATGCTTAGATGAATGAAATGTCTTGCATTCTTCCAATGTCTCTCTGGCCTTAACTTCTAATCAGCTGTATAACCAATAGTCTGAAAATCAGGATGTTGGACCAGTTGCCCCCTGGGATAATGGAGTTTCAGGTTTAATCAAAAGAATGGCCTTGACCCTCATTCTGTGTATGTGGGGTCAAATGTACTGATTTTTTTTTTTCAAAAACTCGGAAGTAAAATGAAGAGTTTTGACATCTGATCTGTAGAGTGGAATTTATTGAAATGAACGACCGTATCTTAGACAACTTTTGGATATTACAAAACCCAGGGTTCATATATTTGGCTTGTAGCATGTTGAGATGAAAGTCTTAAAAGTGTGTTCAAATGGAGGAGGATAACCGGATTTATCTGGTCAATTATGCCAACAAAGTCCTGTACTATTTGTCCAGTTTGTTCATATGTTTGATCTCGACCATCTATAGAACAATATAAAGAATGTTTTTTTCTTGTAAATTGAATACATTCTCCCTGTAAAGTGTCCTCCTGAACCTAGATGTTTATAAACGATGTATAAGCAAAATTGAAACATGTTAAAGCTTGGAAACTTGATGGGGTCAGTATGACCTTTGAAAACTAAGTGAATTTATTCCGTCTTTATACTGTGCGAAGACTTAGAATTTAGAACTGTAAATTTTCATGCCAAGGTGGCTGTCATTAGCAAGTAACATTCTCTTTGTCATCAAGACTTGCTCTTAAACAACTTTTTAAAAGAAACGATTCCGTTGATCTAGATTTCGTCCTGACGTGGATTCCATTGATCACTTCGGAAGGATTTTAGACATTCTGGCAATGACAGATATTTTGAGACATGATAGCTCTCTAGTACATCATCATATAGCGGGCTTGTCTGATCTTCTTTCTCCATGGTCGGTGTGTTCTCTAACAATTTTTGTTATCGCCATTTCTTGAGAAGAAAATATTGATCATATATTTTGAATTCCATCGGTTGGTTCCTTTTGATCTCGCTTGAAATTGTCAAGTTTGAAACTGGTTGGAAATTTAATGGATATTAATATGGGTGGCCACTCATAAAACTTGAGTAATATTTTGATGTTGGTTCCCATGTTTAGTTTCTTTAGTTTTTAGACTAATCGAAAAACAAAACGGTCTATCGGTTGTCATCTTTCCACCTTCGAAGAAAATGATTGATGAATATGAAGCATAGATCGACCCTGGATCTTTGCTTCTTCATCTTAGGGCAGATTTTTAATGCGAACAACAGGTGACTGTCTTAAATGTTGACAATTGCTATTGTTTAAAGTTAATGGGAGGATGTTTCATATATAATTTCTATTTCAAGTTTTGCTTGTTTGATTTTCGACTGATAAATAAAAATGACAAACAGGTAGCCATTTTCTATATGTGTTCATTGTTGTATCTGGCCAACATCCGAAATTGGAGAGAGGAGGGATTTGTCTACTGGCGTCCATCTTGGATTCGATTTTTTAAAAGCTTTTCGCCATTTAAACGACTTTACTCCTTTGTCCACATGAACACATGGGTTCACTTTTAAACGTCGGTACCATATATGTGTCCATATCTGTTGTTAAAACACAAATAGATATATAGTATCAGTACGTAAGTTTTGTGAAATATTGTAGAGACAATGTACATAGTAAAATTGACAGTTCACACTGTGGAATTGTAATATAATTACATACTTGCAACGAAAAGAACAAGTCGTTGTAACATCGATCATTATATATTCCAAGGTCTCCGCTAGGATTCTAACTAGGGACCACTGATTCACTTGTTTGTGCTCAAGCGATTGAGTAAAACAGGAGATCACACTAGTCGAGCGATATTACAGAAAGTAGTAAGACACACCTTAAAATCAGGATACATTTATTTGTTCCCAAAAACTCTCAGTGATAAAAAAGGAGACAGATAAAAGGACGTGTACGATGTTTATTTATTGATAACATGACAAAAAATGACGAATTTACTACTTGACTTCAGACGATGTACACGTAGTAGTCACTGAAGGAAAAAAAGATAGTTAATTATATATTTGTTTATGAAAAAGTTTCCCCCTAGTCAAGTCTGGCGTGTGACGCGATTCTCATCGACAAGTAACCGACTAGTTTATTTTTTAAAGTAATATTGATACTAGAATAAAGTTAGTAAAAGATTTGTCGCAATCCTGGAGTAATATCTGCCATATTGTTTTAAAAGAAGTGATATATTTATATGTAGAATCATAGATATTTAGCTGCTGTTTTTTAAATCATGAAGTTACCCTTTAGAACGAACTCTGAAAATACCATTCCCTTAATTTAAAAATATTCTATCAGATACACGGAATGATAGAATTTACCTTGTTGACGTAAGGCTCCTTAGCAGGCCACTGTCATACCGTTTGCATCTACCCAGTGCGCATGACAGCCACCGCAGTAGTCGGCCCTAAAGAAGTTAAGTGACGTTTCCATAGAGACAAGATTATTACTGACCACAAAATAGAGCTTTTGTGAAAATGTCTAAGGTCTTTAGTTGTCATTGGCAACCCTTATTCTATAGAAAAGTCTGCTGGAAATACACTTCACAACGATCTCGATATGACCATGAAGCAACCAGGAGCTTCCTATACAAAGTTTTTCAACAAAACCTTAAACAAACTAGAAATAACTGTGATTTAAGGTACAAAAACTGACACGATTTCGACAAACGCTTTCCAGTGCTTACAAAGAGATGTGGGTTGATGTGACACACGAGATAAAACCAGGCATCCGAAAGGATCCGGTAGCAAAAACTAACTTACACGCAATGCACAGCCACCAGAGCACACATTGATACCATGCACGGATCTATAAAGCAAGATACCGTGCCTCCGATACAGTCCTTATGTCCAAGGAGAGTATCCAACAAGGATCTGGACACCAGAGGTTTGGTGGAAACACTCCCTAAAATATGGAGTGTACATCGTATGTATCATTCTCCGTAAAAACGTAAAAAGTTACAAAGACAATACTGAGTGGTTAACTGTATATATGTTGCATCATTCTCCGCTAAAAATATTGAATTACAAAGACAACACAGAGTAGTAAATTGTACATGTGGTATCATTCTCCGCAAAAAGTAACAAAAGTTCCAAAGACAATATTGAGTGGTAGATTGTACATGTGTGGCATCATTCTCAGCTAAAAATATGAAATTACAAAGACAATATTGAGTGGTAAATTGTACATTTAGTATCATACTTCGCAAAAAGTAACAAGTTTCATAGACAACACACAGTGGGATAATAATCCTTATCCTTGATGTCGATAAACAGACAGTATCAACTTTCTAAATATATTAATGTGTGTTTTACAACTAGATCCTTGCAAGCAATTCCAAATAACGTACTTATCATTAAACATTCATTTACGAACTTTATTTGAACATATTGTATAACGACGACAACTTTTTCTCCCTTCTGGCAGAATGTGGACAGCAGGTATTTGATTATATAACAACCAAGACGTTGACATCTAGACAGAATCTCGGTCACTCAAGCTCTAAGTATCATAAACGTACCATTTTGGTAGCACAACAGCTGTTTGATATTACTTACCAATAATACACACGGTAAGGAGAAGGAAAGCTAGAGACCTCATCATTATGGTCATAAATTAAAGTAGCGGATCAGAATTGAAGACAAGTAAGGCTATTATCTGTACTGCGTTATGTAATGAAATTGATTAAAAAAAAGTTTGACACTTCCGATAACAAGTCAAGGCCGTATTTGACAAGTGACGGCGTGACAATAAGGTCATTGTGGCGGACACGATATTTCCCCATATTCTTTATCAACGTGCGTCACTATTGCGAGTTTACCTGTCAGCTCTTCATAACTTCCAACATATGGAAGCAGGATTATTACCGTCCAGAAAAGGGAAATCGGGACCATCCCGCTTTTCAAACAGCTCGGTGAAAAGCTGTTCCGTTAGGTTTCGCCGTAGTGAACCGACTGGCTGATGAAGTCTGCGGTGTGTTTCATTTCTTTGATACTGGTGGGTGTATTCGATGGATTTCGTTAATAAATTCCTTGTCAATATATCAAAATATGAAATTTATGGAAGAATTCTGCAACCTGGATTGACAAGTTGTTTGATAGATTCCGACATAGACTAACATGAAAGCAAAGACAAGACAACCACGTGAGGGGTTTAGTTTGTTCCTATATATATGTGTGTGTGTACAAATATAGGTAACCCAAATTGTCAGCAAGAAGACCTTACCAAACTCCATGAATATATATATGTATTTCAAATAAAATATTAGATCATTTTCTCGAATTCATCTTCAATATCTTTTTTCTTTTGCTTTAGAGGTACTTTTAAAAGAAATAACTTCAGTACATAGTTCACAACGATTATATGTATCGCAATTCACCAGGTCTTTAAAAAGAGAGCTGTGCAGATGTGCTATCCTAAATATCTTAAATATACCACTATGATTCTGTGTTATCGGTAGTTAATGTTCCAACATAACCAGAGAAAGAAGACATTCCGTTAGTTTATAATGAGGTATGGAAGTGCAGAATTCAAAACAACAAACATTTTATAAATGAAACGTTGCATATTTAAAAGCCTCAAACATGTGCTGTATCAAGCTTGTTACATTCTACATGTTTTACATGTGTGTGAACCTATTAACGAATCAAAGATGGACTAAACAGTTACATAATACACGACAGGGTTCCAAAAGATGCAGGTTGATGAAACCCATCCAACGTTCCCTTGTGATTAACTCGGTTGTATGTTTAAGGACATTTCATATAGGGATTGCAAAATATGCTTACTCATTTTTGAAAACAAAACAACAACAACAAAACAAAAACAAACAAAACCAATTTTATCACTCTTTTTGCTCAAAGTTTGTCTTTTTTTTTTTTACTTTGAATTCTAATTTTGTTGATGTGTCTGTATTCTGACCGAGCAATAATTCTCAACATTGAATGAAAAATTAATTGAAATATACTGTTTTACAGCTGCAGTAAATTGATATATATGACCTATAATCGTGGTGATAAGATCTTTATGGAAGCACAGACTGCGTTAACGAAACGGAAAAATGAAGACACTACTTTAAGATTTGGATTATATTTAATAATTGTAACTATGGTTACCATTAAATTATGATAACTGACTGTCGATTTTGATTACATGTGGTTTGGACATCAGGGGTAGGAAATGCGGCCCGTACCCTGAAAAGTAAAATTCAAAGTTTAAAACACGGCGTGTCTTGGCATTGACAACCATATGTAGCTTATCAATGTTGCGTAGTATCAACCCTAATTGCCCACTATATTTTCGTTTTAGAAACAAAAACAGAATTCTTTACGCTTTCTTGACCTATAATTACAGACGAAATTTAATTGCACATCGTATTTTGATTGCTGATAAGAGGCATTCAATTTCTTTTAGCTTGAAACACCTTAGAAAAAGGCTAGTCTCCAAAATAAGCCATGGGATTGTTGATACAAACAAACATAAGCCGCATTATATTTGATGATTTCAGGGTATTGCGTGTATAACGGACATCTTTTTTAAATACGACGTTATCAAAAAGTTTCTTTAGATGTCAAATTAGCAATTTAATTTCTATTCAAATATCGTATATCTATATTTGAATATCGTATAATTATAATCATATTGCTTTGTTAAGATTATCGTCTGGTCAAGAGCCAGTGTCATTTCTTAGTGACGTCTCGATGTAGTTGTTACAACTTTGAACAGAATGTGGAAGGCACGTCGCACGTTTTCGAATTATGCTAGTGTAATATATCTTATAAACAGACATAACTTAATACGTAAACACACTGATCCGTCTGTGTTCTCAGCTCATGGTGCAAAAACACCTGACAAGGGATCGAACCCAAATTAAGATTACTTTCCTCTTTGCCAGAATTGGTCTACGTAACCTATGGGAAAATCCGAGGTACGCGGTTCTTCGCTCCCTATACTGGCACTAATTACTTCGCATGACTCTGAGAAACGGACCGGTTTGCTTACGTAGGTCTGTTCTTGGGTAAGACACTTTACCCTAATTGCTCCTGATGTTGTTCATTGGTAAAAGACACCAGCTACTCAAAATGACATTGGCTGATCATGGCGGAATTAAACCGCTATATAAACATTTTACGTCATAGCTAAAACCACGGGAATGACAGTAATTATATACATCTGTAAAAGTAGGTGTACGGTGTCATTCGACACTTTGCTGTTGCTGAATATATTTCAAATTGTTTTTATCAAGTCATAGGCAATTTAATATGTTAACATAGGGGTGCAAATTGAATAGAACTACATACACAAGTCAATTACAGTTGTTATGAATGAAACATGTCTTGAGTATATACAATGAAGCAAAATTGTGGCATTATTTACTGCCCCATCGATTTGAACCTTGATTAGTTTAACCCATTTGTTCAGATGGCATTCATATCAATTATGGTATCATATTCTAATGATGGCATACTTTGTATAGAACATTTTTGTTTTTAATTTTAAAAGTTCCGTCTCGAGACTTTGTGAATGAAGAATATTGTTATTTAGAAAAAGTTACAGAGCTGTAACTTGTTCTTGAGCGATTTTCAGGAAGAATTACCCAATTATCATTGTGAAATTTATTTGTAATGAGCTATCTTTCCTCCCTGTTAATATTTTTGCATTTGGTTAAGCGGATTTTCGGAAATTTTCTTCTATTCTCATTCTTCGGTCGATGATAAAGCTCCAAAGACAGAGAGGGACGAAATACTTAATAACAAATACTTTGTTATTCGTCATATTCTGAATTTAACGCAGTATTGAATTCATACCGATGCTGTTATGTTAATTATGTACAGCTGATAAGATTAAAGGCAATTGTCATACCTAGCAGTTCAGTTTGTTTCCGTTAATGTCGAACCAATCTGCATTACAACCGCCACAGAAGTTAGAACTGTCCGAAAAGAGAGAAATGAAACAGTAGCCTCTATTAAACAGCATGTGATATTTACGCGTGCACGACTATATACAGAATGAAAAGAAATATCTATTGTTTCGTAAATACTTAGATAAAGAATCATAGCCAAGAAAACCAACAGCAATACGATCGCCGCCCCAAAACAACAGAATGTAATGTGGCGATGATAAAACATTAACAAATACGATCGCCACCCCAAAACAACAGAATGTAATGTGGCGATGATAAAACATTAACAAATACGATCGCCACCCCAAAACAACAGAATGTAATGTGGCGATGATAAAACATTAACAAATACGATCGCCGCCCAAAACAACAGAATGTAATGTGGCGATGATAAAACATTAACAAATACGATCGCCGCCCAAAACAACAGAATGTAATGTGGCGATGATAAAACATTAACAAATACGATCGCCACCCCAAAACAACAGAATGTAATGTGGCGATGATAAAACATTAACAAATACGATCGCCACCCCAAAACAACAGAATGTAATGTGGCAATGATAAAACATTAACAAATTTTACACCAGCATCACCATAATTAATGTGTAATGTATGATGTAGACTGAACAATATCATATGGCAGCCTTATTGCCTTAATTTTTGTTATTTTAATGTCTACTGCGATAAATTAAACTCTACTGTCATTACATAGAAGAAACCGGATCTTTTCCCTCAAATATGGTTGGTTTATAAATATTTTCTTACACGCATTTCACTGCATTGGTGTTAGAACAGGATGACATCATACACGGATCAGCAAAGCAGTCCACCAAATTATGTCCGACACAGCCTCCATGGTGCCCAAGAATGGAATCAAGAAGTGATTTCGACTCCAAGGATTTTGATTTCACACTTCCTAAATGCAAGAATATAACCTTACAAATAGTTACACATGAAATATTTTCGAGATGTATAATAACTGCACAGTGCTATACGCACGAATTGCCGCTGTCAGTCCCAACAAAAATTATCTCTGACCGCAAAATACATTCCATTATGACGTAATTGTGTGACGACCTTGCAAACGACAGCACGGGAAAAATATATTGAGATTATGTTCTAGGAAATTATACAAAAGACACACAAGAGAATAGCACCTTTTAATAGTTTAGAGTCAGATATTATAGAGCCAAACAATGAATCAAACTGCATCATACAGTTGTTTCGTCCTGCTAGGATTCGTCAGTGATGCCACATCATACAGCTGTTTCGTCCTTCTAGGATTCGTCAGTGATGCTATATCATACAGCTGTTTCGTCCTTCTAGGATTCGTCAGTGATGCTACATCATACAGCTATTTCGTCCTTCTAGGATTCGTCAGTGATGCTACATCATGCAGCTGTTTCGTCCTTCTAGGATTCGTTAGTGATGCTAAAGGCCTAAATTTAGGAGCCTATGTGGCAAATGCGGAAATCCAAATTTATCGAAAGAAAAGTCAAAATCTAAACGAAGAGGTGCAGCAGCCCTTTAATTAAATAAAATTCGTAATTTTCATATATTACATAATTTTAGAACAGCGTCAGGTGCATATGTATATTGTATACATATGTATACACTGAACCGGGCTATTTAATGGTGTACTCTAGACTACGATCATACAAACTGAAATATTCCAGAAATATGTTTGGCATTTACAGGTTTTGTATCTCTCATTAATTCACACTGAAAAGAGACAACCATGAAATCATAATAAGGTATATGATTCAAGAGAAGACTCAAAATCGGATGGGCCAAATGTGTTAAAGGAATGAATACTTAAAGACTTTCAAATACATGATATCATTGTAATTTCTCTCTCAATATGTGCAATTTAAGTTCCATTTTCTATCCTCGATACTCCAGATGGTGTGATCACTTTCGCTCTCTGCATCCCTGAAGCATGTCATAGCTATTTTCTTGAATATGCGTATGTATACATGTGCGATATAATTAACTCTATGTTCACCTGCTATTCTGTTTTTGGTAGATGGAATATTCAGAGCTGGGTGTTTAAATTTCAACAAACAAAAGGTCAGCATGCCTTATTATTTCTTCACAATTTCGTATCCTCTGGTAAATATTTTGATATAAATTGCAATAGAGTGTGTACAGTCTATGTTGCCTGACCATAAAGACAGTGTAAACCAGAAATGTGATAGAAGGTGGACGGTGGTGTGTAGTAGATAGGAACTGTGTTCTTCATGAATATTACAAGAGTGCTTGAATGTACTCTTCCTACATACCAACAACACAAAATATGTAACCATATAACTGTGCTTACATCATGTATCCCTGATGTATCCCTTAGCTATAACAATATTGAAACAGACACGCTGCCAGCTGATTGCTAAGATGATGCTATATTTAGGTACAGTACGTTGACGAAAGCTGTATCATAAACATTTTTTTCTGTTCTTGAAATGATTCCAGTATATATGCGAATATAGTTTTGATGAAAAATAAAATGATAATGTTAGCATATACCTATCATCCTGTTTGATTCTTACTTACCAACGATAAAGACGGTAAGAAGGACTATGGCTAGGGACTTCATCTTTACAACAATAGGTAGTGACTGGTTTGACCGAGGTTAAAGGAAAGGAATGATATCTTATCGGTTTTTCGGGCATTGCTGTGAAGGTCAGAAGACAATGCTGTGACTACGGATAAGGAACTCTACAGCATTTAACGAGATATAGATATAGATATAACGTATTACTGGCACTCTTAGAAATTGTTTACACTGTATGACATCTAGGTTTGTTATTTAAGGTAAATAGTTTACCTACATTTACATGCTGAATGTCACCGATATGGTAGAAGACGATGGACCTTTAGAACAAATTGTCTTAATCTCCTTGTTTTTTTTTTTTTTTGTTGTTGTTTTTCAGGCGCCTCCTTTTAAATATTTGTTTGTTCATATTGTGTTAAAATGCTGGATTTTCTTGTATTTTTTACTGTAACTAAGTAATAATGCATGACGCACAAAATGACGTTCTGTCAAAGTTGTATTTTATCCTAATCGGTGTATGACGTCGTCAATGGTTTAATACAAACTATGAAGAAATTGTTTTTTTCCAGAATGGCTTTCTGAGTACTCAATACTTATCGCTGCATCATTATTAAAAATACATCTCTCGTGACACAAAGGGATGTTAGTCTTAATTACAGACTTATTAATATATAGTGTGTCAAAATAATTTCTAATACTTTTTGTGTTTTGTAGCAGTTCGTATTTCTGTTTCTCAGTGACAACTTGACCTGATAAACTCTGTTTGAGTTAAAAAATATCAGTCTTATTTATTTGTGAATAACAGTTATCTCTTCACGCAAAATTAAAAATTAGAAAATGTCCATTTTTGAATTGGTTTTACGAACTAAAAACCTCAACTAACCGCTATATGATTTTTTTTATAAATATGGCCTATGTCTTGAAAGAGCATTGTGACGAGTTTGTTTTTCATGATTAAATATGTAGTATTCCTGTATCTAATAGTTTTGCGTTTATGATATATCCAAACACTCCCGTTTCAAAGATCAAGGAACAAGTGAGAGTATTTGCTTTTAGTGATTAAAAAGATAGCAATAACGCTTTGTTAGGAATCGTGTATTTCAAATAATGGTAATATGGAGAAACTTAATACACACGTGTGCTAAAATCCACACAAGATGTCTAGAGTTATACTTCGACAAATGCATATGTGAAAAAAAACCGGTAATATTGTTGACGGTTTTTACCAAATAGTTATTTCAACTACGACGTCACAAATGTAGTCCATATGCAAATATTCTACAAAACGTAATAGGAAGTGCCCCATTCTAGCGGATACTACAACTACAGACAATAATTTTCAGTATATGATATGAAAAAAAAAAAAAATAAAATAAGACATTATGTTGAATCTAATTCATTGCTGGATTTCTAGTATCCATTAATCTATTTCAAATTTGATTTACATTCAACCTTATGATTTCTTATGTTTCTGTTTTTAAGATATTTCTAAGTCAATTACGGATTTTTTAAAAGGAATAAGGATCCATGAACCAGTGAAGAAATGGATATATATATATATTGCACATATAGAATTTTCATTTAATTTTGGAATATCATTCTGTTTAAGAGACATAAAAGACATAGACATATAAACGATTTATTTATCACCAATTATATGAATATCTTCTTTTCGTTTTTCCAATATTTATAAATATAAACATATTCAATAATAAACATGAAGACATATATACATATATAATATACAACATGTAGAGATAAATATATATATATATATATATATATATATATATATATAATATACAATGTACAACGTGTAGCTATATATATACAATATACAATGTACAATATGTGGATATATACATATATATACAATGTACAACTTGTAGCTACATGTATATATATACAACAGTTTTGGTGATATCATATTTTTAGCGATATATAAACATATCTAAATGATATAGCTAATATCACAGATATCTTTATAAATATTAAAAACACATGTACATATAAAACACTTCAAGATTTCTCCAATACATTTAGACCTGTTTCTTGTCAATAAATATTTATCTAGCATTCCAAGAATAACTGTGGTCCTTTGGAGTGGAAAGACACAAAGGGAATAGGGTCACAAATTGTGTATCACATTAAGTGCACCAGCAACTTAAATACATCAGCATAAATATAACACTGTAGTATACTTATAACAGGGACACATCTGAATAGAAATATAGGCATGCAATCAGTAATGGGACAGGAAGGAGGCAGCCAAATGCAACCATTGAATCCAGAGCAAAGACCTGGTAGAGGGTCCAGGGGGCGAAGTCCCCGGAACCTCCTGGAGTTTGAGTCAATGGCACACCAGGTTAACCCCAACTTGATGATTTATTTTAACTAGTTTTTTTTTATAAATCATTCTTGACAACTTCTTGTGTTTGCTTCAGATTCTGCACTACTTTTTCACAAGACTTGCTTGTTTTGTTTGTGTACTTTTCTGAGTTTGTTTTGATTTTTTTTTAGTCGAAAAACTTCATTTTATGATTTATATTATTTTAAGCATAAAACAGATTGGACGAAAACTTTTGTCTTTCTAACTTGTTATTGGTGTGATACTTACTGCTTATTGCTCCATTACGTCAATTTTCTGACAATTAACATATATCATTTAGTAACATAGAGAAATCTATAAGAAGATGACCAAATTTAAACATTATCTTAACAAGACATTCAATCGCCCCAAAATCAGAAACGAGTTCGGGACCAAACAAATTAGCAAAAATGCAATTATCCCGTCGCCTGACGGCAGACAGAGACATAAATACCTGAGATCAGTTATCTGCAATAAGCTAAATGACAATGACTAGTAAATCTTCAACATGGATAATTGTACTGTGGAATATCCTCTCATTCTACACACATCACTACAAAAGTATAAGCGAAAATATTAATTATAGATTATTTAACAAAAAAAAAAAAAAAAAAAAAAAAACAGTTGGTGAAACAGAGGAAGTCAATATTATATGCCTCCGCCAGGAGTCGAACTCGGGACCTCTGACGCTTCACACAGGCACTGAATGTTCTTCTTAACTTTCCGTATCCCCCTCTCTTTCCCTCTGCGTCTACGCCCTTGTATACTAGAACACCGGTATATGTAAGTAGTCAATTTGTTTGTTTTTCAATCGCTTGAATAACAATTTTGATACAATGCTATTTTCCTTTTCATGATTCATATGAAATATGTTTTATGACCTTTGGCCGATACGGACATTTAAGTTTTATTTGAGTGATGTGGCTGCAGTGCTGTTTTCATTCAATTTGATAAAAAAAGTATTTTTCTTATTTAAGAATAATATAGGAAAAAAACCTACACGGCTTTCAGAAAACTTGACGTCACTTAAAAGAATAAAACCATATAGTAAATAGTTAAAATTACCTACATTAACATGCCTAAAATGGTGTAAATGAAATATTGTACACAATATACAAAATAGAATAATCCCTTTCTGTATAAATTATAGATTATATAACCGCCAAGTTATTACAATGGAATCGTCCACCATACAGATATCAAAGTCCTAAATAGTAAAAACAATGCTGTACAGACAAAAAGGTTGCTTTACAAATAAACAACATTTTGATAAAAATAAACATATTGCAGTTTATCTATATCTACTTGATTACTATGGAGAGTCGTGTTCTACGTATGAACAAAGTTGAGTTTAATTTTTTTTTCTTTTTGCTACATCATAACAAAACAAAAAAATATAACTAAAATAAGACGTTAACTTAATTCATATTACAGAGAACTGCATTATGCTATTCATTTGACGTAATCTATAGAATGTCACACGGTCATGTCGATAACCACCCCCTCATCGCGATTCATGGTGCTGCGTTCAGCATCAGTTATAGACTCTCACTTCCTTCAATCGTCCATGGGCTGACTTAGGAATGACGTACGTTCCAGTTTATTTTCATTTAAAACTACAATATCCTCTGTTTTCTCAGACGCTACAATATGTTTCTGTTCTAGTGTAACTCGGGATGCCATTTCTTGTTGTGTGAAAAGCGACATTAACAAACCTGAGAAAAATGCCAGAAAGTGCATCATACCTGAAACAGATAAAAACCCTGCGTATCAGGACTGTAGAAATAAGACACAATGAAAAACGATGTAGTATCCTTAGGCTAGAAATTGTATTCTCGTAGTAGTAGGCAGTGTTTAGCCTTGAAGAAGTAGGTAGGTTTTGTGTACGTCGGAAAATCGACCTTAAAAGCTTTTCTTTTCTCTTTAGATGATTGTTAGATAAGTCTTATCAAAGTAAGGTTGAAGTGGCAAAATAACAAATTCATAAACCACGCTGTTTGTTAGCAATCAAAATCACGACAGGCCCTAAAAACTTCACATGAAAACACATATACACAAGTTTTGATGAAATGCTAAAAAAACAAAAACAAGTGCGATACACTTAAGCACAAGAAACCTTCAACAAGTCGATAGCATTTAAAGAAGGCCCAGAAATGAGACCCACTGAGTCCTCATTAAAATGTATAAGGGAAAATCGTTTCGTAATCCCACGTACATAAATGTCCTTTTTCACAGGTTAATCAGTACTGCTTACCGTTTCCTTGTCAACAAACAATTACAGCGTCAGCGTATCTAAGCAACCGCGAAAACATGTCCTTTATAACAGATATACTTCGTTTGACCCATTAAACGTTTATGGTCTTAAATCAAACACATCATCCAAATACAAAATCCTTCAAACACGAGATGGTTGTGGTTAAAATGCAAGTACACATATAATATTTGGCTTACTGTAGTATACTCTTTAAATCGCAGTTCACGTAATTAAAGAAACTCGTTTATCTTTTTTTTTTTTTTTTTTGTAAATTGGTATTTCTTCATGGGGCTCAATTTTCAGATATTTTTTTTATTGCTACATTTAATACTTTGTTGTAATTCCTGGACACTTGATTCCAAAGATATATAAAGCTAAATAAATCTGCTTATACTTAACAGTGCGTGGACTACATGAATTTATGGGTTGAAGCGATTCGCGAAAAATCAATGAAAATAAATATCCCACAAAATATATGAATTTACAGTATTCAGTGCATCAAAGGAGTCAAATATGAGACGTTAGACACTAGATGAACACGAGGTGTGAAATTCTTTGTACACCAATATTTATACCTTAAGAGATCTTCGAGCTTTGTAGCATAACATGTAGAAGTTGATATCTTACCTGCGTACCCAAATACATAGCTGTATCCCGTTACGTCGTTAATCAAGTACCCTGTAATGTAAGATCAATATCATTCTGTTAATTATCTCCAATTCCAAACCAATAAAACTATTTCAGTATTATTTGTTTGGCATTACGCTATACCTGTTACATATCTTATCTAAAGGGACTAAATGGTAAGGTTTCGTTATTTTTTCTCATGCGCTTGATTTCGGACATGCATTTTAATACTTAAGATTAAACTATTTACAAAATTATAACACTCTGAGAGAAATTGATAGTTTCGAACTAACGCTAGTCGACACTCGCAGTTGTGTCTACTACACATCGCTGTTTTGATTTCATCACGAGACATTTCAGAGCCTCGTTTAAACCCGCCGTTTTGATATGTTTTCTTACTATGTATAATTATGTGAGTAAACAACAATTGATATGCTAGCCACGATTCTATTATTACTTTGTAAACTGACTTCTTATTTCACGCTATACGCGTGACAGAGCGAAATTAATGAATTTGAAAAAAAAAAAACATACTCTAAAATTGCATGCGCAAAGAAATAATTACGCTAATGATATGAATAAGTGTTGGGTCTTTCCTAATTTTTTTTTCATCGTTTTGACTTTGTTGATAAAATGGTTTTGCAAATTTTGAAATATCATAATTGACAACAACTACACAACTTTTAACAGACGAAATGAATATCTAACCATTTAGTCCCTTTAAAAACAAAGCATGAAGCATTCCTCTCACATCCTGTATTACTGTGACAATATAGCGATTTCAAATCACCATATACACATACACTGAAGACGTGTATTCCCCTCAAAACTTAAATGTATTGGGGATAAATACATCGACAATGAGAGATGATGTCACATGGATCCCAACATTGACTGGAACAACTCTAATGTTGCCGGTTGAGCAAGAACCACCTGGAAACGCGGTAGCAGATGTGTTCTAAATATAGATCAGAGGTTCATAGACTGGCGCTACTACTGTGACCGCTCTTATTGTGATAATGTCTTCTCGAGAAATGGGAATGAACGTACACGGGTTCAAAAGAACAGCACGGAGCTTTCCACCAATCTTGAACGCCCCTATCCTTTTGACTTTTGTATACTTCATACACTGTAACGCCCGATTCCAACAAAAACCGCGCCTTCATACTCTGCTTATAAGAGCTTTCATAAAAAAAATACATATAAAAAACGGAATGGCAATTTATATGATTTTTAACTGTACTGACCTTATTTCGTGAACAGTACGTCTTAAATAAAAAAAGAAGTATACACAGTATGGGCCAGTCAGAGGCCTGTTAATATTAAAACAAGGAACAAATACTTATTATCGACATTGCACCAAATGAACTTCAGCAATGTGAAACTTGTACTCACCGCCGACAATAGGACCGGCCAGAAGGCCAAGTCCAGCAGCAACCATTTCAATAGAGAAGCCACTGGCCAGGTTTTCTAATCCTACTAATTCCACGGTGATTGGACTGAGCAACGTCCACGATCCTCCTGTGTATAGGCCAAACAACGAGGAGAAACAGGCCTTACCCCAGTAACTCGTTCCATAGAATTGTAAAGTCAATGTAAACACACCAATTACTCCATACGATCCGAAATACAATAACTTCCGGTCTACTCCACCATCCACTGCTGCGATTCCAACCATAACACGTGATATTATACTTCCGATCCCAATAAGTGACGTTAGAAAGGCAGCCTCCGCCATACTGGATCCGGTAGAATGATAAAAATCCGTAACATACATCGTAACGATCGATAAAGATTTACACCACAAAAATATACTTACACAAAAAATAAGAAACGACATTTTACCAAGTATCCTGAAAGCATCATATAACCGTTTACAAGATGACGTTTTACTAATTTCACGACGTCTTCTGGCCTCAGATTGGAGCGCCCGTTCTGTCCGGCCCGGTGCGATTATGGTACCAAACACACACGTCTGAAATCCCACTGCTGACAGCAAGAGGAATGTGCCCTTCAGGCTAAATTCTGATACAAGAATTTGTGTGAAAAATGGAAAGACTACCATTCCAGCCGCGAATCCTGCCACAACTATTCCCGTAGCTAAACTCCGCTGTTTTCCGTAGTAAAATCCAACTACCACGAATGAACCCGTGTATCCAAATGCTTGACCAGTACCTGTAGAGCAAAGCTTAATTCTTTGTAGGTAATCTGTCTAAAGGTGACGTGCCCAAGTTGAGGGTTGGACGGTATAGGCAATACGTAAGGAACGTTATTTCATTAGTCTAAGGACTAATGGTGACAACAATGTACAAATACTTGACATACAGTAACAGAAAAAAGTCAATGTGGATTTGCGATAAAGAAATATATAAGCACAATTACTTGCATTCTATTTTACTATTTATTGATTTTTTTTTATTTTCAATTTTGAGAACGTAGATATGATATCACTGTCATTCTATTCGTGCACTATAGAAGTAAACTCTTTATTGATTCAGATTACTGGTCAGTTTATACAGAGAGAAGTATGTATAGAAGAACTTACCCGCAATAATGCCATACGTTAGATAAAGGACGTATATGTTGTTAACAAAACTGGACACTCCGAATCCTATTAGGTTAAGAAAGGCCCCACAGATGATGCATGCCCGACAGCTGACCAAGTTGATGACCATCCCAGCTAAAGGTGCTGCAACGACGTTATCAAACTCTCGATTACAAACAATTGAGGAGGCAACGAAAATATGTAAAGATGGTAGGATAGTAGTGGTATGAAAGTGGCGAAAAAAGATGAGACAATAAAGTAGTTGCTATTTTACCCCTGTTTGTGTGATGGGATTTTCATCCCGTAAACAGCCTGGTTAATTCGAGATGTTTCCTTGTAGTAGTTGGTCATTATGTCAATGAGCAACATACGGTAGGCCCGTCGCGTGACACCCAAAGCAATTAAGGTAAAGCGTCTTTCTCGCGGACGCATCTACGTCAGCATAGACCTGTCCGTTTCTCAGCTTCCCGAGTAACACAAACCACCATTTGTAGTTAATTACGTCACATGCGATATGGTTGACAATATGAGAAGAATCTCTTCGTTACAATCATATCATTTAATATCTGTCAGTTTACAGGATATATACTGAAAGGATCATATGTATATGTCAGTAAGTAAAATAACTGTTTTCATTCGTGGCAAACGTGAAAGGAAACGATTCTCTCAGGTTTTAATTTTTATATTACTATTGTAATATAACATCTACAAATTTTATTAGATAAAACTATGGTGACATTGGCAGCATTCCTAAATAAAAAAAAACTTAAATACATTCCTTATTGTCAGTCTGTAGAATTTTTGAGAGCTGACAGATTTATAGGGTTATGGGCTTCTTCCACTCTCCGACGCCTTATTTTTTGTAGGTCAGCAGTAACCAAGCAAAATATGATAGCCAATGGGCTGGATAACAGATAAAAAACTCAGGAATGCGTAAACTGTTTAGTCTGTTTTTAAGTTGACCTCTGCAGCAAATATTCCGGAGCAAGTAAATATAATCTTACTTTCTATGCTGTGATTGTTCTGAAATTGCCCCATCTCCCCAGTACTATACTATATGTAACACCCTGCACTGACTGTTTCAAGCCGTAACCGTACTGAATTAGCAAATTAGACCGTTGCTAGTCTAAACAACCTACAACCCGTATAATGTGCACTTGACTATTAACGAAATACCCCTAGATCGTATAACATTTACCCCTTATTACGAAAATGTCTAACACCTGGTCAAAACATTTTTTACAGTTATCCTTAGTCGGATCCTTTAGCCCTTCGAGGGGCTGTCTAAATCTTACTTATCGATACCCTAACCTTTCCAGAATTATCAATATCCGTTCTACTGTTATCTCTCAATTACCCCTACCACCCACACTTCACTTCCAACCGGTTCTCTCCTAGATAGCACACTTACTCTTGACCATAATTGTCTTATAATCATCCTAGATCCACATACTTCATCTTCAAGGGTTTCCCTCTTCCTATCAGATCGTACACTCACTTCATACCCCTAAACGACCTACAACCTACTTCAATTCACTTCAGTATCTCCTTCCTCTGAAATACCAACTCTTCAACTCCATATTTCCCTCCTACCCCAAGGTCACAAACTCTGGTCCTAAGTGACCTTCCATTACCTATTGATCGTAAATCATTTTCAATGTCTCTTTTCCATTATCGACCGACTGAATCCATCTCGCCATTTCTCTCCAGACCGTAATTATTACTGATAGAATGTAGTTTTCCTTCCGTAATTCCCATAAAAGCCGTCCACACCTCTAGCCATTTCTCTTCTATATTTGTCATTGACCGCTCATTGAACAAGACACACACACTTCATAGTAGACTAAATATAGACTGTAACGGTTTATGAGGATAACCCCCAAGCCTTACCCTCAGGGCCATATTGTCCCCTCTACTCACCTCCTAGACAGAAGCAGGCAGAGAACAGTGCCCCTGTCCATGCAGTAACTGGAACAGGTTCCTGAAAGTGCTCCAGCAAAGCCACATGTATTATTCCTGTTGCCGACATCAGACTCGAACCGAAGAACATAGTTAGGAAGGCCGACACTAGCACCACAAGACGTTCGGGGATACATCGCCCAGCCTCGCACCATCTTGTCATAGTCACAGCCCTAGTCTGACCTGTGCGTATAACAAAAAAGCTTCTAACATAACACACGCTAAACGATCGTGATATGTCTACCCTACACCATAATTATAAGCATACAAAAAATATACAACAAAGAACACTTATTTTTGGCAGCTTTGGAAATATAAGCAATTAAATAAAAGGCACAACAACATAATCAGTGCATAATACTGCAAGACATTAAGATTTTTTGATAATTATTATAAAGGTTTGATGAGAAACGAGGCTGAAATCGAAATGTTTTGCTATAGGTTAAGTTGCTGATACTTTTCTCTACCTAACGCTTGATATACTTCCACTACAACATAGAACACGTGTTCCGGGCGTGCGATACAAATTCGTCAGATGACTTCCTTTGCATTTCCGAACGAGGCTAAAGGTCACTTGGTATTTACCACTCCTTTCCGTTGACTTTCTTTTTCAGCAGCGCTTAGCGAAGTTTTAGAAATGAAATGGAAATACTGATTAAAAATGGTCCGATTTCGTGTATACATTTATTGGCAAAACTTGACTGCAAGATGACAGTTAGATGATATAAATTCCAAATTTGACAACCGGACAAAAAGCACGTGAAAATAGTCTTTTCCTTTTCTTATTTAATTGCAAATGTGGTGTATATATCCAGCAAGTAATGATTCATTTTCATTTGCAGATTTTACAAAATTGTTGAAATATGTCAATGGGAAATTATTGGGTCAAATAAGGTCATAGGTCAAATCAGTGATCAATATCAATCAATGCGGTATGCTTTTCATTTGTAGACCTTACAAGCTGTGATATGTCAATAGTAATTATATGTGTCACTAAAGGTCATAGGTAAACTCAGTGTGCAATATCAATGAATATGGTATACTTTCCATTTGTACTTGTTACAGCAATTTGAAGCTATGATAAAGGTCAAAATACAGATCAGCAAAGGTCACAGGTCAAATCAGTGATCGATATCATTTAAAACGTATCATTTTCATTTGCACAATTTAAAACACTGTAAACTTATGTCAGACGAAAAACCCTTCATCCACGTTAAGTAATATGTTAATAAGTTACTGCTTTCAAACAATATTTGATACCACTGATACATCTTAATATCATTTCATAACTCGCTCAAAGTTTAAGACAGGCTGGTGAAATGCTCCTCTTCATTCAGTTAAGTTGACAATACACACAACATTGACTTGAGGACATGCATGGACAGAACAATTTCACTAACTGAATGTTATCTACAGAGTTCCCCTTGGTATGGCTGAAATCCTACCAGAATGGTTACAATTATATTAATTAAAATAAGAGCTCATTGTAATGATTCCAAATTTCATCCACTTCTTCCTCTCCGGTAAATTGGCAATAACTCAATTCCAGATGATGTTCTCTGTCTATGCCTATGTATCGATACATTAAAAGTTCATCTGTTCGGTTTTAACCTCGTAAAGTCACATAGCCTCGGATTAACCACGTGTTGGCGCATTTTTATGCTGTGTTATCTGTGACCTTTTAACTGAGGTCATCACGATAGTCTGTTTTTGGGATTGGCTCGGACCCAGTGTGTATATACTGAATTCTTACCTTAGCATTTCCTTCAAAGTAAATTCCTCTTACCCTTTTAATCACCCATAATGAGTAATAATTTATTCTAAATACAATATTGAAACAGACACTGTATAACGCCATTATCGGGACCTAATCTGGCGCTGATGTAAATGTCCCGAGAGCTATAAACACTAAACACAAGACTGCAACAGGAAACCAGTCTGAACATGCCTTGTAAATAAGTAAGGAATATTTTAATATTCACACATAAGAGTTTATAATTTCTAAAATTTTTAGAATAAAAAGTTCAACAAGAAATTAAAAAAAAAAAATTGTTTCTTTTTAAATCCTCATACTTGTGTTGAAAAAGATGTCACACGCACGCACGCACGCACGCACACACACACACACACCCCCCCCCCACCCCCCCCACCCCCCCCCCCCCCCCCCCCCCCCCCCCCCCCCCCCCCCCCCGCACACACACACATCTATATATAGGATCGGTTCATATTGTCTGTTACTTTCAATATGCCCCAACCATCTGCAATCGTCAATTTGATATTACCTAAAAGATAGCAAATACCGTAAACGTTTGCAATTCATAATTTAGAACGTGTCCCTGCTACACAACAATTTTCAATCCAAATATTCTTCTAGATAGACAACACGGTTGTCGCGTTTTTGAGCATTGTTGGTTTGTTTCTTTTTTTCTAACGCCGAAATTGATAACGGTTAGCTGATTTCTCTATTTACAGTCTTGTGCGATAGAACAGTGAGCATGATCCAATTACAAGACCATTGTGAAAATAACAATATAATTGGAAATGCCGTTCACTTCTTATCAGCCACGAACTCACCGTTTTGCATTATCAAAGCACAGTGACCTGAGGAACATTGGTATTTGAACCTATCCCGACCTCTTTACACCAATGAGAGGTATCGTTATCTGACCTGTCCCTGATCCCCATCCACACTAACACAAATAAATATATACATAAAAATATATAATCACGTAACGATAGATCTGCATTATTTTCTCGTATCCCTTTGTATTTAAGAATCGGCACGACTTAATCATAATCCAAACAGCAAAATTAACTTTGAAAGCATAAACATCTGTAGTTACACACAAGTTACAACTGAATAGATCCACTGAGGGTTTGTACTTGCATTGACATGTCTCCTATTGTACCTGTAACAGGTGAGCTTACGAGAGTGTGTACCTGTCTAGACATATCTCCTATTGTACCTGTAACAGGTGACAAGTAGACATTACGAGAGTGTGTACCTGTCTAGATATGTCTCCTTTTGTACCTGTAACAGGTGACAAGTAGACATTACGAGAGCGTGTATCTGTCTAGATATATCTCCTATTGTACCTGTAACAGGTGACAAGTAGACTTTACGAGAGTGTGTACCTGTCTAGATATATCTCCTATTGTACCTGTAACAGGTGACAAGTAGACTTTATGATAGTGTGTACCTGTCTAGATATGTCTCCTATTGTACCTGTAACACAGGTGACAAGTAGACTTTATGATAGTGTGTACCTGTCTAGATATATCTCCTATTGTACCTGTAACAGGTGACAAGTAGACTTTATGATAGTGTGTACCTGTCTAGATATATCTCCTATTGTACCTGTAACACAGATGACAAGTAGACTCTACGATAGTGTGTACCTGTCTAGATATATCTCATATTGTACCTGTAACACAGATGACAAGTAGACTCTACGATAGTGTGTACCTGTCTAGATATATCTCCTATTGTACCTGTAACACAGGTGACAAGTAGACTCTACGAGAGTGTGTACCTGTCTAGATATGTCTCCTATTGTACCTGTAACAGGGGTGACAAGTAGACTCTACGATAGTGTGTACCTGTCTAGATATATCTCCTATTGTACCTGTAACACAGATGACAAGTAGACTCTACGATAGTGTGTACCTGTCTAGATATATCTCATATTGTACCTGTAACAGGTGACAAGTAGACATTACGAGAGTGTGTATCTGTCTAGATATATCTCCTATTGTACCTGTAACACAGGTGACAAGTAGACATTACGAGAGTGTGTACCTGTCTAGATATATCTCCTATTGTACCTGTAACACAGGTGACAAGTAGACTCTACGAGAGTGTGTACCTGTCTAGATATATCTCCTATTGTACCTGTAACACAGGTGACAAGTAGACTTTAAGAGAGTGTGTACCTGTCTTGATACATTATATATGTCTCTTTTGTACTTCTAACAGTTAGACTTTACCATATTCTGTACTTTACCTGTTGTAATTAATACTACGGATGTGCAACGTCAATACTATTAGGGTCTGTCACAAGTCGATACGGTTTGAATAAAACAAAATGGCGCTCCTTCTTAACAAATCATGACGTCACAATGTAATGACGTTGAACGATTACATGTGTACTAGCTTCGTCTAGGCATGAAGAATTGGATGCTTAAATAGAAACATTAAAAAGTTTGTGTCTCCAAGGCCAAAAGTTCCTAAAGGACAGCTGTATGGGTGTTGAGAGTACAGGTCGTTCAACTGACCCCGGCTAGTAAGAATTTCCTTTTCCGGTTAAAGAACGAGAGGTTGTTGGTTCGAGCCTCAACGGAGGCAGAATGTCTTTTTCATTCTCAATGAAATATTTGTATGAATCCTCTATATACACAAAGTATTGTCAGAGACATATGGGGATGGGGTCTTTATTATTTAAAGGTAGCACACTGTGCAATCCAGTCTATATACTTGTCTTTTCATAAATAAACAATTATTGAAACACTCTGATATTTTTAAAATGATGACTTAATGTAGTAAGGGGGGAAATCGTGAATTAATTGGTTTTCTTTGGGGATCTGCGCATATATCGCATTAAAGCTTTTTTTTTTTTTTTTTTGAAATGTGAAAACATGACCCGTTATCCACAAAAAATATTTCCGTGTTGTCGGTTCCAAACGTTTAACGTCAATTATAGTGTCATATCAAGCGTGTGTCCTCATTCATTTGGATCTTTTGAATTGGATATATACCGCTTACACATACACATCCGCATGGGATATGATTAATTACTGTGAAGTGCGTGTGCAGCGATGTATGTGCAGTACATATGTATGTATATATATATATATTAGTCTCAGACGGCCGAACGCACTTGAAGTCACCAGCCTGCAGTTATTATACATTATTTACACTTCAGGTTTACATTCTCTATTTTATCTTACCAAGAAAAACTGATATTTACACTTCGGTAAACGTTAATTCTGACAACCTTTCCCGTGAAAAAGAAGTAAACTTTTATGCTGTTCCATCAGTTGTCAGGCTGTTCTGTCAGGTCCGTTCTGTGAATGAAGATTATTATGTTATTCGTGCGTAAAACGTTCAATGAATGAAGATCGCCATTTTCGTAAAGTAAAAAAACCCACAGGTAAGGCACCGGTAAACAAAACAAAAATAATAAAAAATGAAATACGCATATTTCTAAATAAGCACGTACACAGAGGGCACATCTCCAGCGAGGTTCCTCATTCAATCTAGACATATTCACAAGTGTCATGTTACAATTATTGTTTCTTTTAACGATCACTTGAAGCAGACGACACCTGGTCATAATCAAGTAACAAGCAGCTAGAGTTGTCGAAATCAAACTGGTCAACTGTATAATAAGCTAACAATTTTTACCCATATTCACTTCCAACATTGCTTTGTGTCGTACATATTCAAGGAAAGATGAGACACATTTATTAGATAGAATCTGCACTCATGATAAACCCAACCGACATTAAAGTGAAGATAATCATACACAACACTTAATAAGACTCGGCGTATCTCGCCATCAGAAACTGGTTTGCTCGTGACGTATAACCGTATGAACATCGTATATTCTCTATCCAACATTATGGGTACATTTTAGACATATGTTGTATATTTACATGTATTTTATTGTATATATAACATAAAATCACAAATCTATGCAAAGCAACTAACATATCTATCTTATCGTATCGCACTTTTTTTCAGCCAAGATACATTTATCAAAACTTCAAAATTTTGAATTAATTTCTGATTGATTGTAGGCATATCGTCATAACTTTATTGACATTGTTAATAATCCACGGGCATATACATCCATCCTCTGATTGCATTTGTCAGTTTTAATCGATAACCCCGCTAACATAAGAAAGTGTAAGGCACTGACCAATAAAACACAACAGGTAGTAATCTACCTGCGGTTTCAATCATCTATGTATTATATTGTGAATCTGAATGATATATTATTCAACCACACCTGTACATGATTCTGAAACAAGATGAGGTATTGCATGTGAAATGCTGAAGGTAAATATTACAGAAAGCTGCTTTTTGAAAACAAGATTAAAGATACCTTTCCTCAATCCTTTCCTTCCCGTTTCTGTTAACAGGTTCTCTCTGTTTTTCCACACCCCTTAATTCATCGGCGATGAATATCGATCGGTTTACCTAACATTTGCACTTACCTACGCAAGTTATAATTTAATCCCCTGTTGCCTGATACAGTCTGTACAAACGTATACACCATTGATACATGTATTATAGCTAACAATAAAGAATAGTCATGCTCATTACCGTCCGTGTTTTCATAAATCGAGACTTAATCATGCTATCTTCTGTTGGTGTTTCATATAATTTTGTTCCGCCATAGAAAACATTCAGTAATGGACGTTGAGACCCCGGATGTAATGGTTGTGTAGCAACGTGTTGGAAGAGCGAACAAGTCAACATCTTGTTCACTGAAATGAGTACAATGCACGACATATTGACGGTGTATCAATCCGCTTCATTTGAGTGTACCGGAAGTTATTCGTTACAAAAGCCGCCATTAATCTTTTTATCTGATAAACCACGAATTGATTTGTACTAGGAATTAAAAACATAGAAAAGAAACATAAAAGGAAAGATTCACATTGATATCCCCGAACATAATAATGTTGAATAAGACCAGGTGTTCCAGAGGGGTTAGCGTCTTCTGCTTCCTCGTCTACGCAAAATATACATATATTTATCCTCTACTCTGTACCCTCTACTCTGTATCCTCTCCTCTGCATCCTCTACCCTGTATCCCCTACTCTGTACACTCTACCCTGTATCCCCTACTCTGTATCCTCTACCCTGTATCCCCTACTCTGTCCACTCTACCCTGTATCCCCTACTCTGTATCCTCTACCCTGTATCTCCTACTCTGTACCTCTACCCTGTATCCCCTACTCTGTACCTCTACCCTGTATCCCCTACTCTGTACCTCTACCCTGTATCCCCTACTCTGTACCTCTACCCTGTATCCCCTACTCTGTCCACTCCACCCTGTATCCCCTATTCTGTACCTCTCTACCATGTATCCCCTGCTCTGTACCCTCTACCATGTATCCCCTTCTCTGTACCTCTACCCTGTATCCCCTACTATGCACCCTTTACCACGTATCCCCTACTCTGTACCCTCTACCATGTATCCCCTACTATGTACCCTCTACACTGTATCTCCCACTCGATTATCTACCAAGTATACCTTACCTCCTAGCCATACCCAAAAAATAGTATCTTGAACCGTTTACAGGTCACAGGAATTATTGCATTAAATTACCAGTCTTTGTTGTTGATGAGTGAAAAAGAATTTAAATGGTTTATTTCAATTTTGGACTGATTGGGTAATCGAAATTGCAGACAATTAAAGATCATTATTATTATTTCTAAAGTTAAAAAATCAAATGTCCCATAACTAAGAGCAAAATAAGCGAACATAAAGGCAACTTCTACTCGTGTTATGTGACAGTCAATTATATGCATTTCTCAGATACGTCCTAAGAACTGAAAGAGCGTATACGCGGGCCTTGTTTCATCATAACATCGACTTGAGGTCTACTTTCCAAAGTGGACTCCAAATCATATGGTATATATTTGGGTACATAAACCCCTGTTGTAACAAACGACGAATCCTGACATTGCATCATACAGGTATATGTTGTCAAATGTCATTATATACAGCATGACGGCACATGTCATCATCCAAAATTGAAAGTTGTGTGTGCAACACCTTGTGGACAAGACGATAAAGACTAATTTGTTCCTTTGATGTACATTAAACGAATCCCGAGATCGCATAACGTATATTGGAATAGCTATGAAGTTGAGTGCCACTCCTTTGTAATCTTCAAAACGAACGTTCAGGCTGTGAGTTGGCAGGATTTTTATCCTGGAACCATTAAAATTACTTCGCTTTTTCCCCTTAGATTTTGCCATGACATATTCCAGGGGTGCAGAAAGCGAGAGTGATAGTAACACCTGGAGTATCGAGGATGATGTTTACATCAATCAGAATTTACAGATATATAGCAAAGCAAATGAGAACATTTCCACAAGGAACAGAGGACCGCCATTTGTTCGTATGTTATAACATCTTGATTACCACGAATAATCATATCAGTAACTCAACATAAGGATATTTGTACTCATCTTGATACAAAATCGCTAAAATACTGAAACACGCCAGGAAGGGTCCAGAATTGTGTCAGAATCTAAAACTAAGTGTAACGTTCATATGAACTTGTTTATATATAGGAGGAAATGAAAAACGTAAAACATAAAATATGGTAGCGTATTAGTGCAGCTTTAGAACATTTATTTAATATTTTACACACATTTTTCTATAATTTTTACACTTTAATCTGTAAATTTTCACTTTAATCTGTAAAATTTGCTATGTGTGTAAAACATGAAATAAAAAAGTTTTAAAGTTTCACTACTACACTTCTGTACATAAAAGAATAGTCACTAGTAAGATATTTCAGGGAGGTATTACACTTTACCGTAACGGAGTACTAGTTTTAGTTCATATCCTTGATCTTTCTAAAAACGTGCATTCAGAGTCACCACAAGGAAAATGTTCAAAGATGGGTAAACAAGAGAGGATTTCAGTGGCCGAATAGCTATATATGTTGTGAAGTCTAGTTATCATAAATAGACATTAATCATTGAGATGACGTTAGCCATGCCTCCTCTGTCAAGAAGGAATCTTTGTTACTAATATTATCAAATAACTGATAAAGTCGGCTGCCATAATCGCTTGGTATTACAGGCCGTGTTTTCGTCAATGATGATTGTGAGGCATGAATAATTATTAAGCGGCACTCGCTGTTAGAATTAGTTGTTAGTTTATAATAAAAATGATAAACGGAAAAAAAACATAACAATATTATTTATTGAACCTATAACCCCGACTTTTGTCTTTTTAAAGTTAATCTTATTATCTACAATTGCACATTGTAGGTATAAAAATCACGTGTTATACATGTACAAATGCGAATATCAGCTCATATTTACCACTTCCACTAACGTCATTTTTGTACCCATGATAACTACAGTAATATTTAACATAGTATTGTCTGTGATGCAGACAATTACATACAATGTCCGGATTAGACGTTCTATATAACACAACCTGCAGATTAGTGGCGTTTCAATGACAACACGGTCACCTTCGACCAGCTTTCGGTTGTAATCTAATCTTATGTAGGCCCTACACTGAGGTTGAAAATAATGTGACGAGATGGTAAACAGACCATAGACCAACAATACTCAGTAAGTGTGTGTCAAGCCTCAACATGTGAACGGTAAAAGATATTGCATTTGGGTAGAGGGTAGGGGTACAAGGAAGGGGTAGAGGTCAGAGGTTAGGGAGTAGAGGGTAGAGGTCAGAGGTTGGGAATAGAGAGGGTAGAGGTAGAGGAAGGTGGTACTACCATTAAATACGTAATCGTAATACGAGCACATATTTTCACCACGTTTGTCCTCTTAGTATGTAATAGATCACGTGATACATTTGAACATGATACTCTCTAGTTCGTTATATTTACTCCCCGTGAACTAGCCAGATGTTGGACATCGTCGGAGTATCAGCGATGTTATACAAAACAAACAACTGTAATTGTATACGAGTGCATTGCTCTTTCAAGGATGACATAATCTTAAAATACTTACGAAGAACTGATACGTCACAATTGTGTTTTGTACATACCATTGATTGATCAGTATTGAAATACATCAGTGGTAGTACAAATGTTGCCTTATTCAGTCGTAGATTTACGATAAGTATGTACTGCAGATTTTTAGGACATGACTATATATGAGCTTAACATTACACGAGAGTGTTTCACTATGCTATATACAATAATGTGAATTTTGATAAAAGTTACATATATAGTGTATCACCTAACGCCAATAAGAAACTCACCCAATTGATTTTCGTCACTTTCCATTACGAACACTCCGGATTACGTGCTAACATAACATCTACGTTACACCGCGACATAATATTGTCCATCAAGCCCTCTACAGTTTAACCTATTTTTTTTAATACCCGTGTTGTGAAGTGTTTGATGTACTCTCTTTAAAATTTAATGGTTACTCAGCTGTCAGGTCAATTTTAAAGTATGCCTATCGACTTTACCATAACTGTATGTTAATAATTCATGAAAGGTTACAAAACATATCCATGCCGCCCAGGTGTGACTCAGGTGGACAAATATAGTATTGTGTCGTTTTACAAAGTCTGTTTCTGTGTAATATGGACAAAATATCAGCACCTTGAGCTCGGCTTTTGGATATGAAATTTTTTTCGTTTGTTTCACTTTTTCCGACATTCAATTTAAATGCTGTTGAAATGCTGTACTTAAGCTAATGGATGTAGTTGACCTCGGCTATAATAATGACCTAAAGTAGTGTTTTCAATATTTGTCATGGATAAAATTGCGTAATCCTAGTTAAAATAACATTTGGTTTAACTTACATCTCTGTGACTTAGAACATGCTTGAGAATATAAATAATCTTATGCAAAATGTAAGAATAATGTTAATACATGACACGATACTAATTATTTTCAAGAATATTTTTGTCAGGTTGTCAATACGTGTGTTGTACCATATCATACCATATTGTATCAGGTACAGATAGTTCTGAGAACAATCTATGGTATACAAATTGCTATAGAGAAAGGGGTCACCTGCCCGACCATCGCGCGCCTACATCCGAGCCAACAAGAGTGATTAGTATAAGTTGACATAACTTGTTTCGCAATTTTTGTAAAATAAATAAAGTTTATATTTATATTTAGAGAAAGGTAAAATTACTACAGATGTAAGTCCGATGAGAACCATAAATCTTACACAAGAAAGAGGTAACTTAAAAAAAACTTGAAAATCAATTGAAAGACAAAACAACAAACACGAAGACGATATTTGATTCGAAAAAATAACCCAAAGTAATTTTATAAATATTTTACGATACCTACAGACAAGGTGACAATGGATGAGTTTGATACACTTTTCCAGAATTTAACCGTAGACGAGTTTGGCCACGACGAAGTATTCAATACAGCTAACATAGCTGGCGACGATTATACAGAACAAGATACTCCGATAAGTAGGGAAGACGTAGGAGCAACAATTAGAAATGTAGAAAGAGACCAAGGTTGTAGTGAAGATAATGGCTTCAATGATTTTTTTTCATAGATTGTATGCATGAATTATTGTCATGCTCTACTGATTTCTTTTACAATGATTTCCTATTAGGTTTTTTTTTCTTTTTTTTTTTTATAGAATGATCCAAATACTTACAGAGGTGTGACATTGATGAATGGTATGGATGAATAGTTAACGTCATTATTTGAGAAGCAGTTAATGGAAGGCGATAACGCACACAACGTAATCACAGATTCACGATCTAGGTCTTAACATGCATTTTCTTTTGTAGATACCATTTCTGCTCTTCAGTTTTGGTAAATAAGATTTTACCTGTGTCGATCAAAAAAGATGTGAAACACTGATAATCTATTTTTAGACTTACACCTTCTAATCACACAGCTAGTAGATAGAATTAACTGATATAGTAAACCGATACTGATCGCTATCCGTCTGGCTTTGTATGTACATGGTATGTGTGTATTGATATACATACTGTCTCTCTCCTGTTACCGTTATATCTTACGGACCGCGAGGTCTATGGAATATAAAGAACGTGAACTTTTGAGAACAGTGGAATCCACGAACACCAGCTCTACTTACAAACCATGTTCACAAAGGTTCATATAGTAAGTAATAGTCTTTTGCAGATATGACGAGGGGTAGATTTCGCAGGTATATCAAATTGAGATTTTAAGTAAAATAATCAGTACATACAATTACTGATATTTGTATTTGTTAGGCTAATACCTATTGGTGGTCAATTTTGAAAATATATCCCCTACTCTGTATACGTACAATGCCAGATACACTTTCGTATTCATGGAGAGCCGAATCATGTAAGGGTTCAATTACCTATCATCTGACTGTCACGAAACATGACATGATGTTTACGCTGCTCTATTCAAATCCTTTCCAGCATGATTATTTCTTAACAAACAATTTGCAGAAGTTGTATATAACAACAAAAGAACTAGGCAAGTTTAATAACCAAACAATTGAAATATTTCGTATAATAATAATTGATTGGAGTACAAAAAACAAATCTGGAAAATATATTAAAATAAATGAAGTTGATACAAATTCGCTTTAAAATTGTAAATGAAAATGGATGATTAAATCACAGGGTTATATTAATTATTTTTCAATTGATTTTTTATTGATAATTTCCATTGTAATTTATACAGATATTTTGAGTTGAAATTTACAACTTGATCTATGGCTTTTGAACTTATATCAAACACGTATCTTAATGGAACGCACAAATCTTCATTCATAGGTCATCCTTTGTACGCAATAAGTACACAAAGTCAATGTACAAGAAAACGATAATTAACATTGCATATCAGAGAGATTGAGGTTCTGATTTCTTTATCAAAGGTACCGTACTAATACACTTAACGTACAGTAGCACGATTAATTTAATCTATGTAATGTGATTCGCTGGTAATATTAGGTCTCCATGCCTGTAGAAAACGACCTGCTTTAGTTGTTCAAACTGTCATTATTTCATTGTTTCCAAATGGTCTGGCTATTTCCAATGTTTGTGCTTTTGTGGTAGCAGGAAACAGTTAATTTACATTCTTTTTCTGAAATTATTGGTCATGTTTGAGATATAAAGGTATATCAGTTTGGTTATGAAAAATACATCATAACAATTACATTAATAGTAGAGAGATAAAAAATGTGATATCTAACATGTGATTGCCATGGTTAC
Organism: Ylistrum balloti; assembly: GCF_031769215.1. Classification (NCBI taxonomy): domain Eukaryota; kingdom Metazoa; phylum Mollusca; class Bivalvia; order Pectinida; family Pectinidae; genus Ylistrum; species Ylistrum balloti. The sequence continues at coordinate 804,325 of NW_026782094.1, forward strand.
CTACTGACAAAATGCTGAAATGCAAAAATACTGCTAATTTCAACCTATCTTAAAATCAACTACACTGTCATGGTAACAAACAACTTACATTTCAGCAAATTCCAACTCGCAAATCCTTCATAACAAGACATAAGACCACATGAACACAACACGAAAATTTCATTTTCTGTGAAGCTATATTTTGGTGCGTAGACATAGATTCGAGACTGCCCAAATAGTAATCTCCAACACTAAGCTAAAATATTATTATGAAAAATGAAACCCCACATTGTCCACTTCAACAGGACAAGACCAAATTTTAGCAAGAATTCACTTTTCAAATTTTAATTAAAACCTTTATAATTCAGTTATGTAATGAACAAAAATATCACCCCTGGCCACACCGAGAAACTGTGTACTGCTACCTATAGTACACATACCGTGGCCATACGGATTCATCCTTTAGATACATTGCAGACGTTAATGAAACAAATATTTCAAATTGTATGAGTCGACTGAGAAAACGAATTTCAAACTATGGCCGGAAGGAGCTTAATAATACGATAAGTTGGATGATTACACAAGAATGACATATACATAGTAAATATATATATTCTGAGCCGTGTCATCATTTAACCCATTTAAAAGTACAGACCTGTGCACGTTTGTTATTTATGGTAATGACACGGTAGCACTGTACTTAAATTAGAACAGAAATCATGCATGGGTCTGTAGAATCCTGATAATAAGCCAATAGGACTTATAATACTTTAACACAATCATTTAAGACAATCTGGCGTAAACTTTTGCTTTTTAGGACCTACCTTGAAACTACAGCTGGTCCGCACTTGGTGTCACGTTCATTCTGTAACCAGAGATGCACTGACCCATGAAGCTTCACTCGACGTAAGCGTGTATTAATATTTAGCGTTACAAAAGAATTGACATTGCACATAGAAAAACACTACCAGCTAATATCGACAACTTAATATATACACAACTCTACACAGAGAGACGTACGAACAAAACCAATAATCTTTATATACATATATAAGCCACAGCCTCCGTGGTTTGCCGTCAAGTGCGCATGCCGAGTTGACATACAGATGTATCATTACAGCGTTAGTTTCGAACACCTTAAGAACCATTGCTCTCTAGCTACGCTATGTCAACGAATTGCCTCAAAACAAAGACATAAATGTGTTCATTCTATATAAAATTTATTTTTTAAATGATCAATAAAGCAACATTACTTTTCCTAAAAATACCCCAGATCCTACCTCGAAATCGCTCACCTGAAATGATCGACATGTGTATAAGACATGTGACTGCACTTCTGTCTCTGATGACATAACTAAATCTCGGAGATGCTTTAAGATAGCTTACAGTGACACAGAAGTACACATACATTACACAAAATCATCATTTGAAACGGAATGACATTCTGAAGACAGAAATAAATAAATAAAAACATCATACGTTTTGGTCGTTTTTTTCTCAAAGCACCCGTATTTCTTGCAAACCATTTCTTTTGTAACACGACTTAAGCAAAGTTTTTTTTTCATAGGTTGGTCTATAATTCGCTAGTCAAATAAAATAAAAAACGCGTCATCAAAAGTTACTAATATAAGATGTGAATGTTTAGCCTTTGTAGTCAAACATTTGCAAGATGTGGGCTATTATTCTTTATCGATTTTCATTCACTTGACAGAGACAACAAAACCCTGGTAGCCGAGGATGGATTGTTCAGGATATGTCATTATATTTGGAGAGTAGACCTAAAGATTTTTTCAGCCCTCGAGATATTCACCGATCAATTACTTTGTGTAATTAAAGTTGATACCTTTGGCTTTACATTTAATCCTAATTAATCGATAACGCACTTGCCTAATTAACTAATTACGTCACAGCATTACTAAACTATGTACGACGTTGGTCACAAAACAGATAAAACATACTTGTTTTAAACAAATGACTTTTTGAATGTCTTCCATATTCAGTCCATTCAAAACTATCTAGCATAACAATAACTTTATCTCTTACCCTTAACCCTGTCCAGAGATTGAAATTCACCTTTTTTGTAGTGTTGATTTTTAGTTTAGAAGTCTATCACCCAAATGACTTGTTGAACGATAGTGGACATGGGCGACCACCCTGTTGCACTCCAATCATATACTTTAACTGTCAATTATAATTAGCATTAAATACAACATATTGTATGGTCGATATTTCCTCCATAGATCTTCCAACAATATAATATATTTCCCATATACCCAATATCATCAATTGTTCTTGGCATTACGTTTTACTTTTTTTACTCAGACAGCGACGTTAAAAACCAAATTCAGTATCATTCTCATAATGAAAGGTTGAGGTGTAGGTGAAGGTTGTAAAGCTGTTTTCAGTATATTAGTAGATATATTCCAACCAGGAAACCTACGAGAAACATAAGATGTCCCCAGCACAATTGGTTGTTTGATACTTTAAAAGCAAATGACAATAACGTTTCTGATGATCAAGATAGGTGTGTTTGTGATAAGTGTTTTAAGAAATATCGGAACAGGAAGTCACAATAATCGTTGGTGTAAGTGATCATACGTGGCGAAAGATTACACTGTTATCCAAATAGGATCTATTTTATGGCCAGTCTTTTCACGCAAAATGCACATTATCTATGAAGAGATTTAATCTGTCATCTTGCCCGAGCCAACAAAACACTAACTCATATTTTAGCACAAGCTGTGGTGGCTTTGATCATTACGTAGTTGTTTACATCATCACACAGGGAAGATCTTCACATAACCCTAACGTTAAAATACACAATGATGAAAAAGAAATGTTGACTTCCCAGTTACTTTTCAGATCAAAAGAAACCATCAATGATCTTTTGAAGATACCACAAATGCTATCAAAGCTGTAGTCAACTTTTACTCTGTGTTTCTTCTCTCTGGATGCCGATTGTAAAGCCTGGACTGTTTGGACAAGACCACAGTTTCAAAAACCTGTTTTTACTTATGTTCATCCTCTTTTGGCACTTGTAATTACACTGCAAACCCCGTGGATGCACTACTGTTATTCTGGGTAAAAATGAAGACGGTCTTATCATGGAAACAGTTTTCAACTATTTTTAAACATATCAACTTCCAGTTTATCGAAAACATTTCATTCAATAGTAACATTATTAGATATAACCATTGCTACTTTGGACGTGGATATCTTACAAGAGAAAAATGTCTGGAGCACAACATTGCTTTTGCTAGTTTTTCATTAAAAATACATAGTAATATTGTCATTCAATTTTTACTACTTTGCTATTTTTGAGTATATTACTTTATACTGTTTGAAGGTTGTTTAGCACATAACTATGAAGGAACTCCAACAAGTGGTTGTATTTTTGACCTTCAGAAAATTTCGCTTAATGTAAAAATATCATGTTCTTTCTAAAAATCCATCCTTTTTTCATCTATTGTTCCCAATGTATTAAAAAATTGAGTTCTTGCTTTGCATATATGATATCTAACATGTTATTATTATGTTCAGGTTAAGTGTTCTCAACAAATGAGGAAATTATATTGTAGCATCTCCCAACCATACATTTCTAATTTTTCATTTTTGGCGCAAAAAGGGCACCGTATTCTTGCGTGTGAATATGTATATATTTGGACTTAAATGCCTGTTTGTAAACGTACGATTACGGAGACTACAAATAGCACATACAAGCAGTTACATTTGCTGCTTAGGTCTTTTGAAAACCACATCTTAGCCAACCAAATATTTGTTAAGATATTTAATGGTGAATGGTTTTAATCACAATTGTGGTATTCTTTCTTCAAATAAGACAGGTTACATAACCGAACATTATTCGGGTGCGAGTAGTGCATGTCAATAGCGCATGTGATACGCTGTGACAAAATTTACCTTCCGAAATACTTACTGTTCCGTAACCGTTGTTTAGACGATAACTGACGCCGAGTCTACTTATGGCTTTAATAAAAAAAACAAGATTGAAATGTACATTTGTTGAATGATACTTGTAAACCTATAATGCTGTACAATACTGCAATGTCCTATACTAAACTCATACGCACATATATGGTATATCACGCTTACAAACTCATGTTGTGCAGTGTGAATTATCAATCAACAATTACGTTAATACAGTTCCAAGTACACAAAGTTACTTTAAAGCGACTATAATGTTAAAAAAGCACTACGAGAAAAAGACACAAAACGTTCTAATTTCCAATAGTATGTTACAAAATTAAGACTTTCTGTTAATTGATAAAATCAAAAGTCACTGCAACCATTGATGTTTGAAAAATAAAGAATGTAAACTTTGCGGTCCTCATCTTATCCATACATTACCGCCTGTAACCCTGATGCTGTGCATATGTATAAGCCTGGAAAGAATCAATATGGCGGACGCAAATACGAAAAGGCGTCGCGGACCTAAAAGTTACCTAACAGAAAGTGCCAGAAAGCGTAAGAGGAAGAAGTCAGATCAGAAAAGAGGACAGGCAAGAATTTATATCAGACAGGAGATCGATAGATATCGAAAGATAAAAGAGGATCTTGGACTGAATACGGATTCGGAATTTGCGAAGCTGCTGCTTGACTGGTTAGCTTCACGTTAGCCCTATAATTAAAACGTATCCGCCTGTCATTGATTATAATCCAATATCCAGTGTTTTACGCGTGAATAGTGCAATATTTATTAATGTGTACAGACAAAGTACCAATTCCTGTGCATTTCTGCACAATGAGTTTGTTTGTTTGTTTTTTTTTTTGCTTTTCCGATTTTATTTACCCCCTTTGGGGCCCCACTAGTTTAGCGCCCGCGATTGACATAGATAATTGTCACACGACAAAGTCAAAACAAAACGAATGACTAAGATTGATTGTTAAAATTATATATTATAACACTCTAGAATCATTTACTGCAAACAAGAATTAGCAGAAAGGTGCAAAAGGAGGTGTCATACATAAGACGTGTTTGTTTACCTTGTAATCCATTTTTTCTTTGAGGCGGATGTAAGTGACTTCGTCACGTGACAAGCCATGTGACCCACGCGGCTGTCGTCGTAATAAACCGAACATGAACATGTTTATAAACAATAGTCAAGATAAACAATATTCCGACACCGGAAATATGTACAAAAACAACAAATTTTAAGTTATAGGCGCGTGTATCGCTTTAATATGGATATATTTTATTGTTCATAAGCCGATTTCTCCATTTCCTGATGTTGAAATCTAAGGTAATAGCCGCTTTAAAAATCAGTGATGATGAATACAGGAGTTACTTTACTCCACATCATAGAGCCAAATTCTACCGTCAAACAGCTCTCTAGCCCGACTGTACAGTTAGACGACAAAATATGACGACGACTGGCGACATCGAGTCTAGCTTAGAAAACTCCCTGTGTGTGGTTCAAGACACCCATTCTGATATCCCATAGTCACTGCCCTATGTTTCACTCTATCAGTGATGGTATAGCGATGAGTTTGACAGCTGATGTGGGCCGAGAATGAAGACATAACTCGAACCATCCCTAATGAGTAGGCCTTACCCCGAGCTGGCCATGTTACCCCCAACACGTTCACCTTGAAACTGCCTGCAGAATATCATGCATGTACTATTTCGCGTGAAAACATCTATAGTCTATTTTACACTTTCTCTATATTCAACCAAAAATGCAATGATTTGTTTCAATTTCCTATAAAGTCGTACAGTAAAAGTAGTATAGACCGTTTCATATCTTGCACATTACAGTAGGATAGTCTGTTCCATAACAAACTGCAGATTCCTAGAGGAAAGAAACAACTGAATGATGAAACCGAAAATCAATATCTGACTCTACCGTATCTAATTAATCAATGTTATTATAAAGTGCTTTTCATTTGTGAGTCCTTTGAACAATATGGAATGTCGTCGATCCGTAGAAGGTTATGAACAGCTGTATGATGCAGTTTGATTTATTATCAAGGTAGCTGAATCCATATGAATATCAAAAGAGCATAAAAAGTGTTTTTTTCTTGTGCTTTATTTCAACAATCCTTTGAAGCAGAGAAAGAATATAAAAAATACAAATAAACGAATAAAATTGATTTTATTAATATGACTACCACAAGACTGTAAAAGCGATAACGACAATAAATTGACACTTAGGTGTGCACAAAACTCAAACATAAACACTTACCATTTAAATTTGTCTCACCTCAAGCTTTTAAAATGAAACCATCTTCAATCATTACACAAATTATCGTCAGGCACCATTACAGAACTATATTAACGATTCTTTACATGAACCGTGGTGTCCATATAAAACACCTTCTTTCTAAGGAGTGCTGACTCTACCTGGTGTTTAATTACAAAAATAGGAAATGCTTTGTGTTATAAGAACTGATTTGTAATACAATTTAATCATATTTACGAAAATTAAAAGTATTGAATCACCGTATTGGAAAATAACTATGTCATATGACTAAGAAACTTATTATTATTATTATATACAAGAGATTTAAGGACAAATCTTGTCCTATCTGATATCTGTGCTCATGTAGTATCGATTTATGCAGGATAAATGTGCATCAATTATACTGTTTGTCCTTTCGAATTGTCATCAATATAAAATACCTTACAAGAGAAATATATTGTCACGTATAAATTAACTTCTGTAGCAGAGATCAACCGAAAAAACAAATTGAAAGATGAATAATTACGTATGGATTCTCGTCCTTGTATCATCAAAATACATATTTTGACTACTGTAAAATACATACGTTTTGTAATGCTCAAAAGAATAAAATAATATTACCGCAAAATGAAAGAGTTGACAGTATACATCAAGCGACACATGGTCTTTAGGAGCATATGCAAGCTAAATATTGGTGAGATATGATGAAATAAGAAATTCTGCATGTAAGGTGTTTTCACCAGATATTCCACAGTTTTGTTTCATCAGTGAGTGATAACAGTCTCGATTGTATCACGTTACTGAGAAAATAACATCAATAATATTGATATTGATCGTCATTGCTCTCCCAGAGTGTTGCAGTTGAAAACTGTAGAAGTAGTTACCTGAGTAGATGGAATGGTATGTATGTGATGTCATCACCAGATTTCAGAGTTAAAACAACGTCCACCTTCTGTGAATTAAAAACCCCAAACACTGGCCAAATTCCTGTCCTGTAATCTTGGTTTGTGAATTTAAACATATTGACTTCGTTTCGTGACTTGTCTAGCACAATGACAGATTGACTTTGAGTGTCCACGTTTAGCCCTAGACTCATCACATGGCATTTACTAGAAGTGTTAGCCTGTGTGGCCTGAGAGGATACCAGCTTTCCGTTATCCTTGAACCCGAATCGAATTGTACCATCATTAGAACTGGCGTGGGCAGCAATAGAACAAGAGTGTTTATCATTGCCAATAGTGTCAGAAGTATCGACAGCACTGTCATTTGCAAAGCCAATTTCAAAGATCGTGACATCTTGAACCAGATTCTGGTCAAACTGATAGCTGATGTCGACCTCGAAATAGACATCATCTGGCAAGGTAATCGGTGTGGAGGATTTTACTCCTTGGTGACGTTGGACTTTTTGTTCCCTTCTGCTTCTCACCGAAGTGTGGATTGGTTTTCTCTCCTCGTCACCCTCCTGTAGTAGTCGTGTCTGCTTCCTATTGAAGAGGTTCTTTCTGTTCTTTGAAAGGAACTGAGACTTGTGCATTGTTGTTTCATCCAAATGAAACGTTGCCCCTTTAAAACAAAATCATAATAAGTGTCAGTGCATTATAACCATCAACATTACACGATGTTTGATTAGCGCACGATGTATGCACGACGAGTGCTGGACAAAATAAGCTATTGCACATCTATGCGCATGTTATGTGGTATTATCGCACATATGTGAGATTATGTGGTAAATTATTTATAGATAAATGTGGGATAGGTTTTATACATTTTTGAAGTATATACGAGAACAGCCAATTATATTTTCTAATTATGCCATTTATAAAGAGGCTGTACACATGTAGATTTATCAGAAACAGACTGGACAGTTATATACACTGGTGGTTAATAGTGTTTAGTTTACAAATGATATACATGACCAGCTCTTGTGTACCGATACACACTGTTTATATATTATGCAACCATTAAATGGACGCTTTTTGTTGTCGCGACAATGAGTCATCTAAAATATCACACCTTCAGAAAGGAAAAACTTTATTTACATTAGTTCTTTATTATTCTCCTTTGGCTATTAATTCATAAACAAAACTATATATCAAGGTACATTTTTAGATTTAAGATTGTTACACGGGAGACCTAGCCGGTACGAATAGGACATTTTACGTACAGTCGTAGGGATCGCACAACGTTACACGACACGTGACGTGCGCACGATAGGAAATTGGACGAACTATTTATAAATTAAGTGTGGGATAGGATTCATTTATTTTCTAAATATATAAGAATATAATTAAGTATATTTCCTATTTCAGCCTTTAATATACAGGTTGGAAACTTGCAGATATATCAGATATACACTGAATATTTAGATACATCCGTGTTGTGTTTACAAAGAGTCACACGTGACCAGCCTTAGTGTACGGACACACATTATATATACAATATATATGTTAACATTAAATTGACGTCACTTTATGTCACAGCAATGAATGTCACAGCCATGAATTATCCAAATTCTAATACCCTCAGAAAGGAAATTTTATTTTCATTACTTCTGTATTACTCTCATCTCTCACTTATTTTGCAAACAAAAAATATGCTCAAGTAAATCTTAAGTTCTGTGTTTGTTACACGGGCGATCAACCGGTAATGATGTGTGCATTATACTGTATCGTGACTGTGTGCATAAGATGTGCGCACGATGTATCACGATCTGTATATAGGATGTTACTGATGGACCGATTGTTCTTAATGGGCAAACTGGTTTACCGTTTTGAATAAATCTTGAATCTGGTATGGCAGATGGACAAAATACAGTGTAAGTTGAAACTACAGATATCAGAAACAAGATAGGCCGCGCAACCTGGAAGGAAGTCGCATATATTCACTAGGTAAAAAAGTAACATACTGATGTCAACCACTGATTCAGTAAGATAGAGCATGGTATGCATGTTATCTGGTATATATCTCTGTCACTCTTGACCTACGAGTTATCGAACGTTCCGGTCTGGATAAACCGGAAGCGAGATCATCTGAATGGTTTACAGTCGGCATACTTTGTACTCCTTTGTTTCCATGGTCTGAAAAATGAAATAGATATGATTTATAGTAGATTTAATTACTAAATATGTGAAAGGATGCGAGGTAACATGTTAGGTTAATTTTGTCTCGGACCATTCAGGCATGTCTCCGTCATATCCTTCTTCAGAATAATACTACGCCACGTTAACGCGCCTTTGTGAACAATAGACACTTCCATGGTGTCTTGGTGTCATAATCACTTTATATTACCTGGTTTCAACAACAAATATACTTATGGCATAATAATTATAAAAAAACCGTCGTAAGTCATTTAACAATTTTAGTCAGCAGACGTGTTTGTTATGTAATATTCGAAGTGGAACATTTGTTTGTAAATATATGCCGACGTAGAATTTTCTGCAGGATATGTTCTATATAAGATAGTGATTTTGCATATAGATGGTGTCACTTGAGATACTACGTTACGATGGATGTCTATTCATCTTCTATAAATCAGGATTCTTAGTTCTCTTTGTATGGATACCGTTTGCAGTTTACATATACATAATCGAAAGGACATATCACAAACGTCTTCAAATTAATCTCAAATTTATTTACCTGTCTTTATCCTACTGTCTCAGAGTGGTATAACCATCAATCATTTTCGAATACTTAAATTCGGAACAGATGTCCTTTTCATTTCTATCATTTTACAGATTAATCCGTTTAATATTTATTTTTACCTTCTAGGATCTACCCAAAAAAGCATGAAATAGTTTCGACATGGACTACTCTTTTTATAGATATCTATCCCAAATTATCACCGACATGCTCCTATTGCTTAATATGTTTACCTGGATGTAAAAGTTCGTCCTTCGGTAGAGGTGGCCGTTCGGGGCCTCTGGCACTGTCGGGGTCAAAATCATCTACAACAAAGACAAAATAAAGAATAACTCGCAACGAATTTGTCATCATTTAAATAACTGATCAACACTCTATCATGAAAAGATGAATAAAAATAACGTTAGATTTATTATGTATTGTACATTTGCAATTATGTTTTCAATATACAATATCATAACAGGTATTTATCACACGACACAACTTGATGATATTTTCATCATAATTGCGACAACTGCAAAAACGTTTGTACCAAAATTCAAACGTGTTTGTTCCACACTATATTACTTCCTGTTAACTATAATGTCAGTTCCGTAAAGGTATACTTTTACTTGGTGAGAAGATCAGAATGCTGAAAAATGTCAAATTCTTAAGAAAATCACCGAATGCTTTAAATGTGCAACATTTCTATATATGATCGAGTCATGCAAGCATTGCTCGTTTTAGTGTACTGCAGAAAAGAGAACGAACCATATATCCTGTCCAAAGATGTTTTGAAATGCTGTTTTAGACAGCGTCATCTTAAATGCTTGCAATAAGTCATATAACTGTTACAGACAGCCTTAATTTGTCATCACTATAAGAATGTGTATATTGATATTAAGTTTACTTACTCATACATACAAGTGTTGCAAATACGCCACATAAATTACTGTTAAACTATATCGTATATTTTTATGCTTGTTATTTTCATTTCAGTCTCTGATACGTTATCGGTACATTGGTACAATCTTGGTAGTGTCTCCATATTGCCTTGGAATTAAGGATTTTAGATCAGAATAACTGTTTGGTATCTCATCTGAAATTAACACCTTTTGTCAAAGTCACAAATCTCAATTCTACATATCAGCACAAACCTTATGATATATAATATTTTATTAGTTTTTTTTTAAAGTAGACAAAATACACATTACAAAGATGTGGCCGGTTCCCCAAATATGTTGACATAGACACTTTATACACAACTCTTATCCGATAAAGACAGTATATAGTATTGTCTGTCAAACAACAAACCCGTAAAGCATGATGATAAATATGTGTGAAATCATGAATCTGTAAGCACGAGAGATTAAATACATGTTCAATCACATTTTAAGTTACATCATGGCATAAACGTGCCTCTTTATTTACAGCATATTATTATGTGTTATGCCTGCTTCATAGCATAAATGTTCCCCTTTATTTACAATATATTAAAATATGATAGAGCATACCTACGTCATAGCATGGATGTATTTTCAATTTACAGTATGGTAACATGTGTTGGAACACACCTGCTTAAATATTGTTCAATCACTGACATGTTCATTTGTGTGTTAATATATCGTCTGGTCACATCTTTTAAACGTGTGGTAATTAATACCATTGAAATACATCTGATATATCGTGTCATTGCTTTGACAACCCTGTCCCGTTATCATACTTACATGATAAACACTGCCTTGATTACTACCTAATGCATATGACAACGTTTCTGAACGATCAATGGAAGGGAGGTAACTCAATATCATAGACAGCTCCATTCCTGTAGCTAAGTAGAAGCATTTCTGACTTATTTTAGAGAATGTTTCTGTCTGTCTGTCTGTCTGTCTGTCTAAATATGATATAAAAAAAAACTATCGAAACAAAATACCTGATGACATGCACAGCGAGTATCAAGAAAGACAAGCCCTGTCTATGACAGTAAAATAAACTGAAACAGAACACAACGCTTACTAGTGTTTATGTTTGACCTGTGTGACATGGACACATGCTCCACACTTGATGTATCTGAAAAAAGATCTTTGTCGTTTTAAAAACACAAACAAAGACAACTTGATCAAACAAGACTACTAGAAAATAGAATGAAGAAACTGGCTCTGTTATAAACACGAAATCTTCAGCACGACAGTTTATTATGATAGATTTTCTTTTCTCTCATCTCATGATTATCAAAACACTTTGGACCACATTTTTTATGATAATTACACATCAGCGCCGTGAAAATCTAAATAAGGTCATATTAAAATTCTTTATATTTCATATTGGAGAATTAATTATTAACAACCTGACGGTCGTCTGTGTCTCCTGCTGGCGGTAGGAGGTCCAGTGCGATGATTTTTTGTCGGGCCTCCTGCAAAAAAGAACACTTAAAAAGGATAGAGGCTATCATACAACGAAAGATATTTTCGTGTGTAAATGTTATTGATTTCACTCCAATCAATTGCATTACCTAAAGGGATTGATAGTAACTAGAGTTAGAACGTTAAAGATATGGTATATATCGGTTTTCTCCGCTTTTCAAAAAGTTCCAGATTTTTTTGTAGAACGAGTTCAATTTTAATCAATACAAAGGGACATTTCGTTCTCTCGACTATTGCTCTCAATACATTTACATGCGTAATGCCTGTCTCTCAAGAAGGCTGCTGCACTCTGTAGCATTTTTAATAATCACTTAACTATCCACATGTCACTTAAATATACCACCTTTCCATTCATGAACAGATTCATTCATTACTGGAAAAAAATAGTTATTAATTACTGGTGTAAATTTGGCTAAAACTACTCTGTAAGGTTTTGCTCATGTAAATATTATCTTTTTTTTTTGCAGGGATTCCATAATGTTATATTTAGCAGTATAATGCACTGATGTAGTTCAATGCGATTTGATAACGATTTAAGCTCACAAGTATTTCATGATACCATTTTACAACGAGTCTAGATAAAGTACCATTTGATATGTTGCTAATAATTGTTATTTATAAACTACTGCAGGATATTTGAAGTGGATGAATCGGCTGAAAACGATATGGAAGATATCCTCCAGCGAAAATAACAGACTGAACAATACATTTATATGGATGTCATAGATGCAAGCAAGGTATTTTTGTAATTTCACGGCTTGATGAAAAGTAAGCAAATGAATGTTTATCTCATTCATGTATGAGTTATTTCCACGTACCTAATAACGGGACTAATCAAACTAACCTACTTTGCAGAATGAACCTACAGAGAAGTATTTTCCTTACCGTTTGATTTGGGGGCTGCCCCTTCCCAAACCGGCATCTTCTCATCAAAGGCCTTTAGATTCAACTCATAAGAGCCAACAGCCGGAAGTATCATTTCATATCTGCCTCTATCGCCTAGTGCAAGTCTGGCTTTTGAATGTATTTCGCCCTCTTTCGAAACAGTGACTTCTATCTCCAAATTTTCTTCCAGAAGTTTCCCTTCGAAGTTCTGGAACTCTATGACAATCTTACTTGGACTGCCATTAGTACCTGGTTCTGCGTAAACACGTGTTTTCGGTCGATAAAAGGCCGATGACTCAATGTTCCCTATGGTCTGGATAAATGTTTCAAAAGTTAGCTCGATATTTAGACCATTGAAGGAGAGATACGATGATTCGTATGGTTCTTCATCTAGAGTGAGTGACTGGAGGTACGCAAATCGGCTGGAAATAATTGGGGCTATCTTCAGGAAGGCTGGCTGATTATTGTAGGTAAGACTTTGATGGAGAAATTCGCAGCAATTTTCGACTGACTTTACAATTATGTCAAGATTGTTTTCCTGGTGATCAAGCACTTCATTTTTCCTCGATGCTACTGTTTGTATCTTGTTCAGTAGGTCATCCCGACGTCTTTTCAGAATCTGTATCATGGTTTCGAATGTCGTATTCAACTCGTCCACAGATTTTGTCCTATTACGCTCAACCTCTTCTTTTGCCTCCTGTACCTTCTTCCTAATCATGTTACATTCTGAAATACGACTATGTAGCATTTGCGCGTCATTTTGAAGAGAAGCTTTCTTTCTACCATACACTTCCTGGATATCTTCTACAGCGTGTCTCTTATGGTGTATGAGGAAACAACGGGTACATATAGATTTATCACAGGTTGTACAGTAGTAGTGCATTGCCTCGCGTTCATGTCCCTGGGTTTCACAAAATGCCTGGTGCGAAAATTTACTGATATTTTCCTCTGAACTCTGTTCCTCGTCCAGAGAGAATACATAATGCGTTTTGAAGACAACAAGACGTCTGTGTGCTTCCTTACACGAGTCACACAAGAAATGATCACATGTTGTGCATCTGAATTTAGCTATGTCGTTGGAAGCACAGCCTTCGCAAACCAAATCGGGTCTATGAAGCGACGCACGAACAAAATCCTGAAGATCCTTTCTAGTATAATCAGTGGGAAATACGGTAAGGTTCTCATCGGGGACATGATAACTTTTCTGACACAATGAACACTTTACAGAATCGTCTTTGACGATGTTTTTTAAACAGGAATCACAATGTGTATGTAGACATGGCAAGACCCGTGGGAGTCGACTTTCCTGCGAAAATTCTTCAAGGCACACAGGACATTCCAAAAATCTCTCCTTTAGCTTCTGTACATACGTGTTATCCGTAGGCTCCATGGTAATGGCTAGTGATTCCTAATATCAAAAGATAGGCAATTACATTAACCTGATCAGGAAAAATAATTGTTTTTTTTTTTATAAATCTCAAGGAAAATTAAACATACTTATATAAAAGTTAGATATCATTATTCTAATTTTTCTGATACAAGTTTTCCATTTCGACAAATCGTGTAGTTATACAGACAAATATCCCTGGAAGTAACTCACAAATATGAGAAAATTGTTTCGTGCTCTATTATATTTAAACCGAATGCTTCTAATATAATCTGTACATTTAAATTCGTTTCCAATTGGGAATTTACTGGTAGGTAAAATATAGTAAATGTCTGGACAGCGAATTTAAGAAGGAATGATTAGCTTAAGTCCAAGGATGCTTACTTAAAGGACACTTTTTATCTGTTTCTCCTCGAAGAAATCTTTTCCGCCTCTGACGTGATCCCGAAAAAAACCCCACAGAAATAAATAAGATGATATATCTATACTCTGCAACCTCTTACACCTCCTTCTAAGTTTTAAGAAATGCGATGATTTCTACTCAGATGTTTCTATACAAATCATTATCCATCATCACAACATACTGACCAGGAAGACCTCGAGTCAATGATGACAAGAAAATGTAAATAGTTAATGCGTCGGTATTGTAATTATAGCACTGGGAAGTTTTATTTTCGATTCGTTTTGTCTGAACAAACAGAAGATCATAGTTACAACTAAACAAAGGAGTCCACACAACACGTCATCGATAGAAATACATTGTAGTCCCATTCAAGTCATGACATAATACGCGGTTTTTTAAAAACTTTGTTGTGTAAATTGTTGTGCCGATTATTGATATTAATATTTAATAATAATTTAGGGATGAAGTAATCATCAATTTGATACAAAATAATCAAATTGAAAATCCGGCTCATTTCAGATGTGCCGACGCTCACTTTACTACTAAGGTTTTGTCAACGTTTCATAATTAGAGAGGTGAAATAGAACTGAGGAAGAGATCAGTCCCTTTAGAGTTTAAAGTGTTATTAAAATTTAAAATAAAAAAAAAATAATCCCCAATTATACCTGGTATAGATTTTTTGAAGAGAAATCCTCTGAAAAGATGAAAAGTCTAAGGTAGAAGCGACGTAAAAATTTGTTATCATCAATATTTTTACAGGAAACAATTTCCAACGCCAGTGTAGCTGTACTTCCACCTTGACTCTCTTACCAAAGTTGATATTTAGATATTAATACAATGCATTACATATAGAAATATAAACAGTAAAAACAAAGCCGTTAAATAATAACTTGCCTTTTGAAATCCACTGATGGCTTGCTTTAATCCTTGTGTTTACTCACAGCCAAACTATTACCTAATATATATATTCCTTGTGTAGTTATCAGTCAGAGAAAAAAGCCTATATACCCATGTGTACAATACAATCAATGGCCAGTTATGTCAGGCCCTTTAAATAACACAACAAAGTTAAGAATTGGGCCAAATTGGTCATGACAAGACATACGATAACATTGGTGTTCATTAGACCGTGTAACAACGTTGTTGTTTTGTTCCTGTACAAAATAAATATGACAAATCTTTGGTCTTAATCATAGGCGAGGTATTACGTAGTGCAAATATCAGGTTACAGTCTACAGTTTATGAAGTCATTGGGAGCTGTATATCTAATATGATACTGTTTAATAATAACTTTATACTAAGATATATATATACATTACGTTACCCAGAAAGACGTTAAATGAAATATATTCGGAAAGTTAGTGACATGTAGCTATTTATATATACTGTATATTGATCATATTCGATTAGAAATTAAATCACTACCTATCAATATACATGGAGTAGACCATTAACAAAAAAAAAAAAAAAACAAAACAAAACAAAACAAAACAAAACAAAAACACTGTCTACACTGTTCTTTTGTTTTTCGCTATTTCATAATATCGATGATTTTGTTCTTGGCAATGATGACGATTTCATATTTTAATAATAGTATATACTAGAAGATTATTTCATATGTCGGGGTGTATGGATATTCCCCCCGAGAGGTCACAAAATGTCGTTAAACCCAAATCTAGGGCTTGATTTTTTTTAATAATTTGTGGCCCAGAAGATAAAGCATCCCATCCTTCACCCCGGTATATGAAAGAGGGTTTCCTTTCATTTCCCAATCTAAATTATTAGATTGAAATGGCTTCCGATGTCGACAATGCACTACAAAGGACGCCATATTACACAAAAATGATACTTCTTAATATGTAATTAATCGACAAATTGGCATAGAAAAAAATCTCCGTACCTAAATAAGACCAACCACATTTGCCCTAAAAATAAAGCAGTATACAGAGTATATGTGTGTGATACAAGAACAGCGAACCTGGTTGTATTACCCTGGACAGACCAGTATTACACGGGTAGAAATGAGAAAAAGTTTACTTTCTCCATATATGTATATGCATGTGAACTTGATATTACACTCTGATCCTATATCTTTGATTGTCTTCAGTGAATTCGGCATCATTCAAATCATATTTATCTCCCTTTAATAACATTTGCGGTTAACTTACATAAACTACCACAGACGTTTTATCAAATAATACACTACCCAATGAGCCATCAATTTTTTGCTAGGAAATTAGTTCTGCTAATGACATAGAAGCTTTTGAAAAAACTTCAAGTTTACCAAAATGAGTTGAGTTCGGGTTGTATCCAATGTAGGTTTTATATATATACAAGTCTGTACGTACGTAGAGTTCTGCAAGATGACTCGTTATCGAAACAGCTTCTCTGAACAAGGGTTAGACTGGTAGAAGGCGTTTTTGTTTAGGTATCTAAGTTCTGTCGAAAAGTACAATAACATTGAAAGAACTTTAGATATCAAGTCCCTATAATGCAAACTTTTAAAACTTTTACAAAAGCTGAAATCCGATATTGATTCTGTATCTATAAACTGCATTTGTCTATGCAAAGAAAATAAGAACAATGACATCACTTTTTAGCTTTGACAACATTACATCATCTTTAAAGATAAACCTCCCAACCATTCCTTAGAGAATGCCTCATTTTGAAGCTGATGAGCATTTGTCTTTCATATAATACAATTAATATACGATTATGATACACGTTTTGAGAGCAAAAGTCCTCAATAAAAATTTTGTCAAGAATTAATAATCTTTGAATAAATTCTTGTTATTATTATAGTAAAAGGTCGGTAGATCTTAGGTGAGACAATCTGCATATTTCATGGACAATTTAGTTCATTCTGAATGTTACATTGGTTTGTTAGGTTTCCATGTATCTAATACATATATATAACAATTGAACTGGGTTGTAACTTCGTAAAACAAACAATGAATACATTTCTGCGTGCTTATTTGTCAAATTTCAGCATTATGAATATTCTTACTCCGTACCGGTATAACATAATGACTGAACCAGAAATTTCTATGTGTGAGTTAAATTTCACATGCTGTAAACATACAAAAGTTATCAGGAAGAACGCTTGGCAGTCAACAGGCACTGGCTCTATATAAATATTGTTTTTTTTAGTCGGGACGTAAAACCGATTATCCGGGTTCCTGCACTTAAATAATCGATTGGGGAGCATTTCCTTGGTAACTTGAGCTGCTTTTGAAGCCAAAAAACCAGTTGGACGAACTACAAGATTCTCCCTAGCTCTGCATGTTTATTGAATATTATCGGGACACGAAACAAGCGATAGTACAAGACCACCGCAGGGATTCGGCCTTGAACTCGTGTTACCGGAACATCTTCTTACAACTCTCACGTTTAAAGAAACACATCCAGTAGGTTGTGGAGCAGCCTATGTAAAATGATTTGTATAATACTACTGTATTTCATGCAATTGCATCTATGGTGTTCCTTTAGTGTTTTTTTTTTTTACATTTCATTACATGACATTGTCTTTACATTTACATGTTTTCAATGCTATCAACTGAAAACATGATTCGATTAGACTGATTCATGTTTTCAAAGTACATTTTTTCTAAGTGATTTCATTTCAGTAATCTCACCCTTCGGCCAGTTCCTGGCAGAATATCCCATTGCACATTTATATAATGAAATTGACTAAATTATGAAATCAAGTATATTCGACAAAGAAGAACAAATCACCAGAATTGTTACAAGCTTGTTGAAACATTGAAATAACAGTCAGATCGGTTTTAAAAACACACTAAGATAGTCACTACAGATCTATTGCAGTGTAAAGCAACTATTTTTTAGATCCTTGCAATTGAACAACGATCAAAAGATATTCTTCAATTTCTGGTATGAAAAAATAATATGTAAATTATCTCAATCAATCATTTGTGAGTGATCCGAAAAATGCTACTGTGAGAGCAGATGGAAATCTGATTTTCTGAAAATACAAGAGAAAAAAAATTTCAATTCAGATTTATAAAAGGAAATCGTAGAATATATAAACTATATTATATAGCTCGACTTCGTCAGTGATGCAGATGCAAAACCGTAAAATAAATAGACGACCAAGGGAAATCCTAATGTCAAATATAGATATTAAATAGGTGAAAACAAAACCAAAACACCAAGAAAATACCAACATGTCAACACAATCATAAACCAAACTCAAATTTAATACATCCAGGGCAAAATATGAACAAAAGAAATATTTACACGGAGACTCCTCAAAAGGTGCATGCATAATAGGTCCAGGTGTTCTGGAGTAGTAAGCGTCTTCTGCTTCATTGATGTCACCAGCCATGTAAATCCTGGATAATAGAAGAAAGTAATGTCACGTTCTCAAACGAGAACAAGGTATAAACACAGGAACAATAGGCTAACTAATGAGTATCAAACACGTCCAGCTTCATATCAAACAAAGACATTTATTATTTTTCAACGCGATCACTATGACGAGTGTAAAACTTCTCTATAATTTTCATCAACCTGCATCTTTTGAAACCCCTAGTAACGAGTTTATCCACAGTAAGGTAAAAAGATACGAACACCTGTTCAGCTGGTCTGGGTGGCAACTGTTGATTGAATTCATATGTGCCTTTAAACTAACCCCTGCTGTGGTTAAGCGATAAAACGGGTGTTGTACAGCTCCTCTTTACGCGTAAAACCTGAAGACCTGTTATACAAAGATAAATTACATTAGGAAAGCGGTGTGGAAACAGAACACAGGTAGGAAACATGTTTTAGTAACACTTCGTTATGACATTTACGTTGAGAGATTCATTAAGTCTAAAGGGAATATTGATGGAATTATCCGTTTATGATCATTTTTTCTCTATTTAGACGGCCAAATAATGATGCAACTTGTCATTCTACTGGTGTTCGGATTTACAGGTAAGATATCTATATTACTTGATCATGAAAATGGAAATACATTTACTCATTGCAGATACGATATACTCACTGTGTGATATTGATCAGTTTCATGATATTGATGCCAGCCATTTTAAAACTCATCAATTTAATACCACCCTATATTCAGATTCATTATTCGAGGAACTTCATCTCTCTGACTCAATTTTGATCACTTTCAAAGCAAACGTCAATCATGATATTACATACGATGGTTATGAAAACGTTAAGGACAACGTAACAGTATATTGTTTATGATCTCGATGTCAAATATCAAAGTTGTGGTAGTATTATACTAACATAATTAAATCGGTTCATTGTTATCAAATCTAAGTCTTTGTAGCGAATTTACAAAAGACAAGTGATTAATACCTTTTAACACGGGATTAGAATGAGAAACAAATGTAACATGTATTGAGGACATATATTCTGTTTTGCGTCATTTATATCATCAGATATCATGTCATTTATCTACGAATAACAAAACAATGAGAGACCATTATTTCTTGCAAATATAATTATTTCCTGTTTTATTGAAGGCTAGCTATATTTTCTGTACTAAACTAATCTAAACAGGGACAATTGGAGTTGCCCAGAGTGATCCTACCCAGATTACAATGTCTACAAAGGACCTAATGGTGATGGAGAGTACTGATTTCACCATCAATTGCACCACAGGGGGTCTGGCCACCCAATTACTTAGTGATCCAATGGAGTTTATATACACTGAACAAAGTTCGGCCGACGTGGTACCAGGCGCTCGCGTCGTCATACTTTCCGCAAACAACAACCTAAAACCCAGCATTGATAGTGCTAAGTATGAGGTCTCGTTCTCCGCCCAAACTGACTTTAATTTCTTCCTCGTCGTCAAAGGTATGTTTGAAATATTACTACTACTAACTAGCATTGCAATATGACGTTAGACGGAAGTTCACAATGTATACCTGATGTTTGGTAGTAACCTTGTTCTCATTTGGGAACCGTACATTACTAACTTGACAATTTACATGGTGGGTGAGCAAACGACGCTTGCCGTTCGGATGATCTTGGTTAATTCTACATTTTTCCGGGGTCGCTATGTGAATGTTTCATTTTATATTTGTTCATATTTTGTTTTTTTTTCCTTTGTCTCATGTTGACTGATATTTCGAACAGTATCATCAATGTATATTTGCTAGGTTGATCGCCCCTAGAATAGCAGGGTCAATTTGTAGCGGTGTGTCATTGTAGAATTGAGATGCAGCCTGACTGTTCCACATGTAGGAGGTCCAGTCTGCATTATATGTATGTGTCACAGAGCAAACGGATTAATGTCTTGCTAAAGGGCACAACCACAACTCTTATATACCAGTAATCAAAATTTCCTGTGATACACAAATTGTCCTAAAAAGGGATCCAGCCACACATCCCGTTATCCTTTGAGGTTGTAACGTCCGTATCTATAACATTAGTTAATACTGAATAAGAATTATAACTCTGAAAATCAGTTTGAAGGACATCAAGATTATCATAGCGATTTCTGAGAATATCTGTGTGATAGTAATGTGACATATTTTGTTTGTAGTTGCCGAATTAAAAGACACAGGTGTGTACACCTGTGCACGCGGAAACAGGAATGTCTCCACGTTTGTAGAAGTTCGTTCTAAACAAGGTAAAATACTATGTTTATATTGTAAACATATAAATAATACATGCATTAGGTGATTTACGTATTGTGATGTTTAGTCTTTGTGAATAGTCTCAATGTTATCGCAGCAGACATGTCATTTAATTGTGTATACATGTATATTGACTTTATGTCTCTGTTCCCATATCATACAAGATTTGTAATACATCGTTACACATAATGTGATTTCATTTTGTGGAAACATTCTTTGATTCATTGACTTTAGTATATAGTTAACGCGATGTGCAATACACCTAATCCGCTTGTAGTCTCGTGTAAAAGTTAAATGCTATACTCTTTCATCTTGTTTTGTTGGCAATCAATCATTTTTCAAATCCAAACCTCTTGTCTTGACATAGATTAATCAACTTTTAAATATTACAAATGTTGTGTCTCAGATATTATCTGCACATGCCCAGACGGATACATCCGATTTGGCAATGCATGTTTCCGGTTTTATCATCAGCATATGTCGTGGCCAGAAGCATCGGTATGTTTACAAATACAGAGTCTCGTTTTTCTTTCAAACATCTTACCATCTTGAAATAAATCTCATGGTATAAACTCATACTACGACGGGTAATCATATTAGTATCTTACAGAATCGTGATAATCGTGACTTACTATATGAATAAATTAATCAAATATTTTGAATGACAATAATTATGATAATACAAAATTTGTGTCAAAACCACCACGATCGATATATTCATGTGACCACCGTCCTAAAACTGTTGTGTAACATGTACACATTTTTTGGCTTTTTTGTAACAGTATATGTGTGAAGCATTTGGTTCTCATCTGGCATACATTGAGTCGAATGCAGAGTATGAGTTCCTGAGAGCCTTCGTAACTGAGACAGAAGGTATGATACCATAAGCTTCTTGGCGATTTTGAGTAGATATAATCTTCTTCAATAAATTGTCATTAATACAGCAAAAGTGTAATGCTTAATAAAGCGGATCTTGTTGGAAAGAGGACAGGTAGATTATGTCGTTATTGGTATAAAAAACAGTCCTGAGAGTTAGAGAAAACGATATGTTTATGTAGTTGAGTATTGTTATAGATAATGCTACGGTTTAGTAACGGTCTCGTCAGAGAATCATCGAGGAAACGAAACAAAAAAAACCAATACCATTCTCCTTTAGAACAGAAGTTCTATTAACACAGCTAGTAAGACAATTATGTCGATGGTATATATATACACTTTCACCTGCATTAAACGAATGACCAGTGTTAAGTGCTTATCTGCACTGATGTGTACAGTTTAGGAGACTGCAATGAATAGCCATAATATAGTCGCCATTTTGTTTCGCCATTTTCTATCTTAGTTTACTTATAATCATGTTACAGACGTAAATTTGTGAAGATTTAAATGTTTCACATTTCATCAAAAAGACATGTGCCGCGTGAATATCTGAGGTGGTTAAATCCAGGACGACCTGTACATATTAATTTTACTGATAGGTGGTTACAATGGCGAGGGTTTCTGGCTGGGGGCAACCTCAGTTCGACTTCCGGGTCACTGGCACTGGAAATATGATTCCTCCTTGGTCGACTTTGATGAAATGACACCATTAGATTCCAACCCTCCAAACCACGATTGCCTATTCTTGTCTGGCCAGCATGAGTTTGCTGCAAAGGGATCACTCTGCAACACTGACCAAAACTTTATATGCAAAACAAAGGTGAGTTAGATTCCTTGTAAAGTGCGAGGTATATCTTTGCAATGAATGAACATTAAAACAACGTGTCATCCTTGCAACCTCTTGTAAGAATAAACAATAGATATTATTATACCATGTACTGACTTGCTCTGACGACTTCAGTCTTTCCTTTCAAGAAGAAAGGAAACAACATACGACCCGATGTCATTTTGACAATTACACTAATTTTATTTAATCTTCTCGGATATCTCCAAAAACTGAACAAATTAGAAAGGTAAACCTTAAATGCACGCTTATTAAAAAGTCATTTTTAGAAAACACGGTCAGATTACAACAATGTTTGTGTATATTCATATTTGTTTATAAACCTGTCCAACATGCCTCTCACAACAAAATATCAAAGTTATTTACGTTTCCATATAGAGTTGTATTATTAGATTTCAGTGTGTGACCATGATGGAAATTGAAACTTTTTAAAACAAAAATAGTTGAAACATCAATTATTTGATTATGATATCGCATTAACACGCACGAATTGAGATCAGTTAGAGAAACTACTGCCAGGCCTTGATATCAATATCATTTAACACTGATTAAACGTCGACATATTGGAATATTTTCTCAACATTCATTTACCACCCAAACATAAACCCACTGGCTCGACATCAGTTATCTGAATATGATGTGCCATAACATTTAATCGATATGGACGTTCCGTTATTGTTTCAACAAAGTGCGTTTTAGAATTAAAAGAACAGATTTACCCACTTATCATACTAAATCTTCCAAATGTTTCTGCCTTGACATTTGTACTACTGATATACCTAAGATACCTTACTTTTCATTATTAAGATTCAATATCTTCCGATCTCTTCTCACCATAGGCATATTATAAATGATCTATGATTCCCGACATTTCCTACACTACCTATATTACTCGAGAGTTCAAGATGACACGTACAATAATCAGACGTTAATGTCCCTTTCATGATCCATGTTATTTTTCAAAGATCCTTTCCGAAACAAATGGTCTTATATTCCTTGTGGGTTTTCAATGATATCCACGTAATTCATTTTTGTTCCTCTTTTGTCCTCGTATTATTGATTTTTTAGTTCAGATCTCTCGTTTGTTAATTTATTGGTATCCTCTTGTTGTTTTTTTTTCAAAAATATCTCAAATTCTTTCACCTCGTCATCTTGTTTAATGTTACGTTCTACTTCTGTGGGATTGATCCAAACACTATCACAAAAACCTGATGTATCCCTTCTTAATGCAACCCAAGCTTAATATTTGCCACAAGTTGCCTCAGCATCATTTTTATTTTACGCTTCATTTAGATAACAATAAACCTTTTGTGGGAGGGTTAATACTTTCCTTCAGAAAGTCACTGTCTTCTCTTTTAGTTTTGCTAATGTTTTATCAGTTTTGAATCTAAATGTGGTATTATCACAGCTGTTGTTGCCTTACATGTTTGTGTCTCCTTGTTTCATTTAGATACATTATATTATATATCACAATCGGTATTCAGAGCACGTTTGTAACATGAGGGCATAGGGTTTAATTTAGTTATGTCACTTTATTTAAGGACTTTATATCAGACGGTGTTCATCCGAGATTTTCTGTATATGGATATGAACCATGTCAGTGAATATATACCTATACAGGGTACTTTATATCTCTTATATTTCATGACAGCACGAATAATGCCTGTTTAGGCTGCAGGTTTAAGAATGTTCAGTGATATTCCGCATTTTTCTTCTTAATCATGCTTATATCTATTTCCTTCAAGTGCTATATGGCTATTTTTTGTTTAGAAAATCTGCTTGAGATTATATCTGGTTCGTACTGCCATATTGTAAATATCTATATTTTTACAGGTATCCAAGTGTGTTTGAGACAATGCAAATACAAGCGATTTACAGGAGAAAAAAGGTCTGGACAAAAAGACGTAAGACAAAATGTGTTTAAAAACAGGAAGGAAGGGAGGCAGAGGGATCCTTATCGTCACATATGACAATGCTAACAATGGACACGATTTGAGCATTACAATTAGTCTACGTCGTTATCTTTCAAAATGTACATTGCGTTTTACATACATATGTTGTACATATATCAAATTAGTCTGGCGGCTGATTGTTTTCAATTAAAAGAACAAACGCAAATTAAGTTATTTTTTGTCATGTTTGCCCATATTTTGAGCTGATTTCTCATCGGTAGGTTTTTGGGAACATTTTGGAGACTGATGATATTTTAAAGGAAAAGTTTTGAGAAACCGTTTATTCTACGTTAGATTTACCTCTTGATCTCACTAGATTTCCTGTCATTTAAATAGTCACTATGTTATACTTGCACTTAACTGGAATTGTTTTGTTTCCGAATTGCATTTTACTTTTCCCGCAAATAATGTCAAACTTTTGACATATTCGAAAGATGTTTTACCTGTAATGCCATGCAGGAGAGTTGGTGAATTCATTTATGTAATAAAATCCTTTAAGCACATTTTATGTTAATATCAATCCATACAAATATTAGCACACGAAAGAATGGATCAATATATAGGACAGTGAATTAATTTGAATACTACAGACCATGACCCTGACGTTAACATTTTTGTTATTTATATACTCAATATCCTAAAGTTAGAAACAGGTATTAATGTCATCGAGTCAGTATATGATTTTCTATAGTTTATGCTTATAAAGTTTTCTTAAATGATCTAACTATGCATTTCTTCACTTTTGTCAAATATAATCTTTATAGAAGAAACTGATGTTAATAAAGAACGATTATTAATTAGACATATTTTGAAATAATACATCACAAATTCATTATTAAAACAAATCACTTTTCATATATGTAGTAGAAACTGAAATGTATAAATGCTGGTATTGATTTATGTTTCATAATGATATCATCATATGAAATATAATGTTATTAAAACTAATATTGTTTGTACTAACTCAAATAATAACAAATGTATAACAGTGGAAGCTGTTAATGCATCATTGTAAAACATTTAAAAATCATGAAAATAAATATTTCTAGTTGACAGTTGATCAATTAACCATTCTATTTCTGTTGTTGCTGTGCTATATACCAGTTTATAATAGGATGTATGAAGTTGATCATTTCTGTACACTTTAAAACCCCCATATGGTGCCCCTGGCTTGATCATTATTACAACCCATTCAGTTGTACACACGAATCCACTGAAGCAGGCAGTTCGACAATCAATGGCTGAGAAGTAACACATGTGTGCTGTGTTACAAACTACTGTGGTATATGTGCAGATGGGGTATGTCTTGCAACCGGATATAGTAGGTATACTCTTTACTGTTTTTCTTTTTTTTTGTATTGATGTGTATATTGCATATGATAAGATTACTAGCATGTGTATTTAAAGACGCCATTTTTGTCTGTGTATTGCAGAAGCCACGTGTTTAACATGTTTTTGGTGAGTATCCTGCCACACATATACAATATTTGTCGTCCGTTAGGTCGTTAGTTTTATGTCAGATTCCTTTCCATAGGTTTCTCTTTTTATATTATAGTGGAGTGTATACATAACGAACAATCACCTCTGACTGACAGCTAATACACATACACTACAGCATTCAGCTAATATTAAAGTTCTCATGTACTGCACGGCATTGGGTCTTTACTGAACGTTATATTGATCAGATCCTTTATATACCTTGGACTTTGGACTCCTAATCATACATAAATCACTTTTCTGGCTACATTGTACGAAAAGTAATTTCAGTTCATATATCCCTGACAATATTTACATATACATATACATATAAAACAAGATGACGGTTACAGAAATCGACATTATAATTCTTTGATCTGATTTCCCTCTTCCTCAAAACTCAAATTAGTTAAAGAAACTTATTTTTACTGACATTAAAATAACTTCAGTTAGATATTTTATTTCACCACGACATGGTATACACAGTAAAAGATGGCAGGTATTTTAATGGCCATGCTATGGGTCATTGGTGTTACAAAGGTGACAGGCTGTACTTTACATCTTCTTTGTCTTCCTGTGTTATTTTTAACCTGATTATACCGGCTTATAACATAATCTTCGCATGGAAGAAGCTACGTTGATTACAGTATGTTATGAAAAAGTGTATTGCATGTCTTTCTGATAGAAATCATACTATGAAAATCTCTTACAACATATATGCTCTAATTACACTAAAAGTGTTCAGTGTTATCACTT
Organism: Ylistrum balloti; assembly: GCF_031769215.1. NCBI lineage: Eukaryota > Metazoa > Mollusca > Bivalvia > Pectinida > Pectinidae > Ylistrum > Ylistrum balloti. Next base: position 831,732 of record NW_026782094.1, read on the forward strand.
ACTAGAGAAAAACATACCACGCTTGTCTGTGAGGTACAAACGACAAATGTTGAATATTACTACTCTGAGAAAACCAACTGTTTTGCTGAACACCTATTTAGCTAGTGTCAGTGTTAGACGGCACAGTCAGACTCGCTCAATGACATTTAGGACAAGTAGGTTATAAAAATAAAACGTTTATAAACTAGACGTGTACAGGTTGAAATTGACTTCTGCTTGGCGTAGGTATGTCCTGATACTTATATATTTTAATGATACTTTATCAATATCGCTATTGTCTTAGCCGTTAAAGATCACACATGATTATTTAGATACCCAGCTAAATTATACTATTCGAAATACGTTATCAAAAACAAAGCACATTATATAAGTGATTTTTCAGGAACTATTTATATCTATTTTATATAATTCTTTCAATATATTTCAACGAATTTACATCTTTGAAATGTTGAAACTAAATTGCAGATAGCTACAATCGACAAAGCTATATGATACATTAAAAAGGATGTTTCAAATATTAATAATCCGTTAGAGATAAACGTGGACATCGCACTTTGTTCTATATTTTGTCATCATATGCCAGGGTTACATAATCAAATACCGTAGCTGTGAAACTAAATCGAGGTATGGAGGCGTCCAGCAGCACCAATATTGCTAACGGAAATTATTTTTGGCTCGAAAAAATGAAAAAAAAACAACGTTTTCGCCGCATAAAAGAATGTACAGTTGTTCGGTATTTTATGCCATCCCATTAAATACTTATCAAACACATTCTACATTATAAATTAATGATGAATTTCAACAGAACACATCGTACATTACGGCTTGTAGGTAAAGTATGAGGTATTGCTTGGCATGTCAATATCGACTTCTTGTGTGTCTAAAGAAAGAAACATGAATAACTAATTTGGTAAATCTCGTATAAAATATGTTATAATATTAGACTATAACTTTTCAATTCTTGTAAAACTTTATTATATTTCACAAAATAATCCTTTATACCGTTGATGGCTTATACGATTCTTGCCAAATTCAATTTGCACAGGTTTGTTATCCCTATAGAATTCTATGGGGAGAAACTGAGCTGTATATGTACATTCGAAATGTCCTTCCTCCTGCCTTGATCTTACCAATGAGTTCCTTAACCATTAGTTCAGTTAGTAATGATGGTTTAATAATTCTTAAAAAATTAAAGATTAAATATCAGACACATGAGTGATAGCACTTTAAACAATTATAGAATAAGGTTTATCACATTTTATAAGAACGTATTACCACTATATAAATTAAACTGCACCATACAGGTGTTTGTTTTTTCTAAAACTCGTTAGTGATGATAACGGCCTATGTTGTGAATCCTAGGAAGCGACTGAGGGAGTCCATAGAATCTTACTTCAATTCATTTTTTTTATGAACTTACTTCAAGTCAAATTAATATTATATTCACTCGTGAATGTTTTTTAATGTCATTACTATTATGTGTCTTTTGTACAACCTTCCGAAAGTTAGTAAGACTGGCCACTGAAACATTTCAAAGAAGTGACGAAGTTTGATTGAATGGAACCAAAAACAAGAAAACACAAACATATCAGCGTAATCATAGCTGATCTCAAATACAATCAAACCAGGGCAAAAATGTGCGTAAAAGGAAGATTAACACGATTTACACTCCTGACTCCTGAAGTAAGTTCAAGGAGAATAGGATCAGGTATTCCGGAAAAGTAGGCGTTTTTGCTTGACACCCGAAATGTAAATATTTGTCAATCCGAACAAGTTCTCAAATGAGAACAATGTATATTACAAAGGAACTATCAGGCAAGCTGGCGAGCACCAAAGGCGTTGTCTACCTTCATATTACACAAAGAAATAAAATATTTCTCATTAAGAACACCGTAAAACCTCCCAATAATATCCCTCAACCTGCATCTTTTGAAATGTTTGTCCATAAAATGGCGACTTCTTGCACTAAAATTGTGATAATGGGAACAGGTCCTTGAATTACATCAATTGCGACATGTAAAAATCATAGCTTGAAGATCCGGGGATATTGCTATTCAGAAAAGGACAATTCAAAACAGAAGTATGAAAACAAAACATGTCAGCCAAAAGAGGGGCACAGTTACTTCCCGAAGGTATTTCAATAACCTGTTGGAAGATCATGCCACCAAACTCGACGATGCTGATATCCAAATACTCGATCATTTGTAAGAATTCATACAAAGATTAATTGTTATCTGATATGGCCATATGTGTCACGAAATACGCTCCAGTATAGTTGACATATATAAGGTAGTTCAGCCGTTCACCTTTCTTAAAGAAAAGAAACCCAATCATAACTCCAGAATGAAGGCGTTCGTTTAGTGTCGCATGTTGGAGGTTGAAAAAAAAGTTCTTGGAGTCAGTAAGCTATGGAGTATTTCATATCTATGTTATATTTAAGCGTGTGTACTCACTAACCATACTTTACCTTCCTACGTTGTTTTACAGCATACTATTTAGGACCTTTACCGCTTCTATTATGTAACATAGCTGAATGGAACATATTCATTCTATTTCTGAGTTATCATAGCATAGACCAGGTTCCTTTTAACAACACACGTGTTGTAATCATACAATGTATATATCTGTGAATTGTCTTTGATGTTAAAACTTTAGATATCTAATTACACTAAAATGCATAGTCAACTGTGAGCAATGCAAAAAATAAGTAGATATTCACGTGATTGCTACACCGTCTTTAACTGTCATTACAATCTTGATTATGACATTTCTGATAATTTTGGGTTCTCCTCAGTCGCCCCCTAGACTTCAAACTTTAGGAGTGTATCATCATTAACGAGTCATCAAGGGACGAAACAGTGTATGATTGAGTTTGAATCGATGTTTGATTACAGTGCATTGAGCTCTGAATTTGTTTTACATTGTATTATCTATTTGTGTGTAAGTTGTACAACCATGAGATATGAGTAAGTACTTACATTTACTTTTTTGGGTATTTCGAGCTGACTGCTCACATGTCTGATAATGAGTTGCCTCGTCAAATGCAGATTCAAATGCACGATAAAAACTGCCGTTGAGTAGAAGAAGGTATATACATAGCGAGATATAGAGAGTGAAAAAACACTTGTTCTTTATTAACAGATTCACTGAAGTAAAGATTGCTCACATTATTTCATTCAGATTTCGATGGAAGTCTCAGTGAAATAGCGGTAACAGCTTGACAGCAAGGAATAACTGATGGCTGCTATGGAAAAAAAGATGGCGCCGCCACTAGAGGGCGTGGATCAGGGCTGGGCCTGGGTAGTACTAGCCGCTTGCTTCCTGTCAAATATCATGAACGCCTACTTTACATACGCAGCTGGCGTTCTCAATGTCGCCCTTCTCACGAGATTCAAGGAGAACGTGGCCTTCACTGCCCTGGTTGGGTCTGTGTTCGCAAGTCTTTTAAGTCTCACTGGTAAGGACAAATGCGAATTCTTACATTAAAAGAAAATATCAGAATTATTTTTCAAATTACTGTCATTCCATTAAATATTCTGTGTAGAGAAAATTACAAATGTTCCAAACTTTGAAAGCACAAAAAGGTATTTTTAAATGTAAGAATAAAAAACGAAAAAAAAACTTCCTTTCGTATTGACAAAATAATTAACGTTGAAGGTTATTTATTATATACACTGAACAAAATAATGTCTTGGCTTAAAATGTACGATTTTCATATCTTCAGCATGTAGTTCATTATTACCAGAAAAGAATATCAGTGAAAACTAGCAGGATTTTGGCATTTCTGGTTTTTTACCGAGTTGAAATATGGTATTTTTGGTCATTTGGTTCCAACTGAATATTCCGATGAGATTATTATATGTAACAAATGTAGCCATTCTTATTCTTGTTATCACTTCAGGACCGATATCAAGTTTCCTAGTAAACACAACCAACTGCCGAATTACGCATCTAATAGGTTCAGTGTTGATCTTCATCGGATTCTCAGCGAGTTACTTTGTCAATAGCCTCGACGTCCTGTTGGTCACCTACGGTATCTGTGCAGGTATGGATTATTGTAATCTTAAGTTGAAATGGAACGTCATCAATTCTTAGTCGACACATTTAGTTCATAGAAAACGTGATATTGAAGCCGAATGCTTATCTTTCGTAATATGCATTGGTCTTGTGGTTCTCACTTGATTTCGGATAATGTATGGTAATTCGATGTTTACTGGTTCGTTTTGCTCTAAATTGCGTAATGTTCTATCAGCAGATTGGGTAATTTAAGGACGGACTCTCGGTATATGTGAAAACATATGTTAAATGCATGTATTTTTAGAAGACTGTTATGTTTGCGCAAGCCTCATGGTGATAGTGCGGGACTGAAGCCGACTTTATAATGCTACCAAAATAAAGTATACTGCCTCCAGCCTCCAGCAGGACACCGCCTCGGTTACATTACACTGACAACGGGTAGACCAATGTCGTTACTCTACCATTATAATGAACGTTAGGCATACAGGAAGAACAATCATTTTCAAAGACTCAAAGACTCGTGTATGTTTCGGCCAGTGGACAGAACTTAAAACCTCTCTCACAGGGGCGTGCGCCCAACTAATGACCACAAGTGGCAAGTGTTAAAGGAGAAACAGTGAAAAAAGAAATATCCTTTTTAGAAAAAACTGGAAATAATCAGATCACAATTTAAGTTGCCTCATACGATCATGCAATGGGGGCAACAGGAAAAAGATCTTATGTGCTACTTGTTTGGTAATCGCTTCCGCATATCTCTTTTCTATACGGTTCTGTATTTAGTATTTAGAATTTCCTTCCTTACGGTACGAGGTTTTAAATGATTCATTATTGTGACATAAAGAGACATTCATGTAATATTTGCATACTTATTGTGTATATAATGTGTACCCGTACACTAAGTCTGCTCTTTGTAAACAAAACACTTAAACTTACGAATGCATCTATTATTCAGTGTGTATCTGATATTACTGGCTTAATAAGCAAAATACTACTTGTATTCTTATATATCTAGAAGATAAATAATCCTATCCCACACTTATTTATAAGTCATTTCTAATTTTTTTCTTAATCCACGATAGAACCGCACATTCGTGCGATAGATCTCTACAACGTGCGCATAAATGTGCGATAGCTTATTTAGTCCAATCGTGCTTAATTTCGAAAAAGATATTGAACGTGAATCTATTTAATAATCCGATTTAAAAAAAAATATTTTTAATAACCATAGCGACTATACAGCGAATGATATGAGTAGACCATGACTGAATTGGATCATCTGACCACACAGGGACATTTATACAAGGTTTATTTGTCGAATTATACGCTATTAAACATTGTCTGCTCAACCAGTCGACAATTCTATAAAAGATCCGTGACATGACTGTATACATTTTAACAAAGAACCACGTGACAGTTCTTGAGCTTGTCAACATCGCAAAACGCTTGATGCTATGGTAAAAGATATAGATTCTAAACGCCAAGGCAAGTTATTTCTGCAACAAACATACGTATCCAATTCATCTACATTTATATGCAGTTATTTACCGACAGGATTTGTGTGTACGTCTCATAGTTCTGACATTCTTGATATCAATGACATTTTTAATTGCAGGCTGTGGAACCGGTTTAGTAGCAGCGTCCATTTTGATTAAGTTGGGTTACTCGTTTGACCGTTACCAGGGTATCGCGGTCGGAGTAGCAGTGGCAGGAAGTGGGATGGGGATGTTCCTCAGCGGACCATTGACTCAATTCCTGCTCGACACATACGGACTCAACGGCGCCTTCCTATTCTTAGGAGGACTCAGTAGTCAAGGTTTTGTTTTTGCGATGGTTATGCGGCCCTGTGGTAGAGAACTGTTAGAAAAGGCGAAACGAAAAGAGGCTAACACTGGTGGATTTTTTAGTTCATTTGATTTCAGTATTATCAGAAACAAGACGTTTATGATAGTACTTTTCTCTAATGTACTGTGGAATGTTTCCTATGCTATACTTTTAATACATCTGACTAACTTCGCAGTCACAGAGGGATCAACTCCTGCAGAGGGGGCGTGGCTAATCACAATGATTGGAGTGGGCAGTATATTTAACAGAATCCTTACCGGACTATCTCTCGGGAAAAAAAACGGTCTGGATCCGTTATTGTTGCAGTTCGGATTCCTAGGTTTATCGGGACTTATCACCATAATATTTCCATTGTTTTCAGAGACTTATAAAGGGCAGTGTGTTTTCGCTGTTATATTTGGTTTTTATAGCGGAGGTATGATCACGCTAATTACGCCGCTTGTGGTCCATCTGGCAGGTGTATCACAGGTGGCTGCTGGAGTCGGCGGGATGTACTTATCGTCAGGAATAGGAGGGATTCTAGGTCCCCCACTGGCTGGTACGTATAGTAGCTTAACGTGGGATCGTATGATTTCATAGCCTTCGTATACTTTAACATATGTCTTATCAGGCTGTGAGAATATTCTTGCATGTTTATATTACTTTGTCTCCGTTAAATATTGAAAATTTGTCATAGAATAAAAACAAATGATATTTTACTATATCACATCCTCTCTAATTGTACGGTGTAGTTATTTTTGTTAATATATATTGATTATTTAAAACCCAGCTATGCTTATTATGATATAATTTGTTTTCAATTACGTCACTATATATCAAGGGTTTCTTTCTAATAATCGGAATATCTATTATTACAAAAATATAATTGAAGTTTAGAGACTATCAAACATATCCCAATAATGTATTATATGTTTATCTGGACTTAACATCAGTCAACAGCAATCTTCAGTGACAGCAAATCGCAGTATTTGTAATTTTTTTGTATAATATTTGGGATTTCATAAGATATAATTTCTGAATCCTGGATACAAGGTCGGGTTTTTCCTCTCTGTACATGATTCAATAAATAATTTGTGAAAATTGAACAATTATTTAAACATAAAATATATATTCTGGACCCCAGTGAAGACATCAGAATGAATAGTTTGGAATTTATTTGAAAGTTTTCTTTATATTGGAACGTGATCAATTACTTGGAGGTGCGAAAACCTATGTGTAAAAAACATTTGAAGAACAGACTGTCGAACGGCTAATTGGAAAAACAAGTTCATTCTTTTTTCTTTCTTTTTTTTTTCTTTTCATTTCCTCGTAAAAATGATAATTAGTAGAAGAAGAGCCCCATTAAAAAACCAGCAGTCTTGTTGGCGTTATATTTCATTTTCAATGAAATCAATATCTGATATAGAAATTCTTTCCTCAGATAATTTATTTTGAGGGTTAAATCACTCGTTTTGGAAAAATCGTTTTATCAATCCAAAGATGTTTACTAAGTTTTAACGATAAACATATTTTAACACATTGTTGTGTCATTGCTTTAATTCCTTATTATTATTCTAAAACTTGTTTATCAGTTTTATTTTTCGTTTTTTTTTATTCCAGGAGCCATATATGATGCATGGGGGACGTATGAGTATACGTTTTATCTCTCTGGTATGTAAGAGTTATTTCCCTTCCTTTGTATGTACTGCACGTTTCAGAGTAATTTAACACTCTCAGACATAAATTCACTTTATAAGTCTTTAAACATGAGTTGTTGAATAAAGATTTGTTTATAAAATAGAGGTATTTTAAATGGAATATAACCGTAGTGTTGGCCATCCTCCTATTTCTGTTTGGACCTGTTTTTGTGATCATAGAAAATATGTTGATACATTTGGAGAAAAAAAATAACGGTTTGGTTATTGGCCGAGTTATACAAAAGTTATATGGCCTGTTTGTCAGTTAGTTGTTGAAATATATATATATATTTATTTATTTATTTATTTATTTATTTATTTATTTTTCAAATCGTTCAATAGAGCTTAAGATTTTAATTTGATAAAAGTACAGCAGACTGTTTCTAAATTGTCAATATGGGTCTTGTTTGTTTCCAGGTGCTTTGTTTTTAGTCGGTGCTTTCTTTATATTGATATCATCAATATGGCGGGATGAACTTGAACCGGAAGTGGAACACCTTGATATTAAAGAAAGTAACATTCTTGGTGGATCCGCCATGTTCCTGACAGGTTCAATGAGCCACCTAGCGGAAGGATCCTCACCAAGTAGTGCACGACGAGCCATGAAACTTTCCAAACATTCCCTCCTTATAGACGATGTTCTACGGGCGTCACATTCATCTGTACACAGGAGCCACTTAAATAAAGAAGAGGTTGACGAAGGGGAACACCAACCACTGAACCAACTTACTGTTCCGGATCAATAATTCAGATCTATATTTTTTAAGCATTCTTTGCAAGATCAGACTTCTAATGTCAGCTCAATATACTCATGCAACACGATTGTTTTCTCTACGAAAAATGAATAATTGAAAAATTTTTTTGATGATTTCTATCAACTATTTATTTTTCACAATCTTGTTGCGTCAGTTCAAGATTTGAAAACGTCCTTTTCATGGATCTAACCCCCCCACCCCCCAATCAAACTTAGTGCCACTGGATATCACCATTTATTCGTTGTATGCATTTAGTTACCTGTACATCACCATCAAATCAATTACGTCCTCATTTTCGGTATCAATGCCTACAGGTCAATGAGGTATTGATGCTTTGAAGTGATGGCATATTCTTTCATAAGACTGTGTAAGCCATGTCACATGTTTAAAATCTTTATTCATTCCAGGTACCAAAATATGTACATATGGATTTTAATATGTAACATGTTATGTGTTATTTAAATCAGTTTTGTTGATTTATAATGAAAACGAAAAACATTCGTATTTCCTGATAGTTTCCTTAGTTATTTTTCAATATTCTTTTCAAAATGTTGTGTAATGAAATACTGTGATGCCATTTCTGTTTGTAACTCAACACCAAGGTTCGGTATTCAAGAATAGTTCTTTTAATCTTAAACACAGTCTATCCACCTTTATCATAAAACAAGAAGAAAATATCGTGGTCAATCCAAGTGGTGTCCCATTTTCATTTAAGAGCAATAATTACAACAACTGAACCGACATGCAAACTAACGAACACCAGACACGACCAGTTTTATATCGCACAAATAAGTAAAACATTTCTCGATGAAATCACTAAGAAAACCGTAATACTGCCCTATATGTTCATCAACCCGCATCTCCTGAAACCCTATATGTGACAGTTGATAGCTTTCTCGAAAATCAGATACTGGGAACAGACCCTTGAATATCGAACCATGTTGATTTCTTTGTGGCAAAGTGGAGTCTGTCGTGTTCTTGATTTCCAATATTCATGTGAAGATAATATATTCTGATGAAGTGAATTCAGTCTAGGAGCATCATACCATTATGGTTTTTTTTTTTATTCTTCATTAGGGTGGACTGTTTTACACATTCAAATTATGTAAGCTAATGATTCATTGTTTAATTTCTATGTTTCCAAACTCTCATCTATATTTTCGTTCTTTGTATCTATGTCACATCTGTAATGAATTTAGATTTAAATAACAATGAAGCAAATTGGCGAGTCTTTCGTAGACAAAATAAGCAGTTATGACAAGATTATGATAATAGATAACCAAACATTAAGTCAAACTGATATAATTGTGAACGATCGCAATTTAAGCAAGTACTCAGGTACTGAATCTGTGTTGAGAATATTTAATGCTAAGTAAGACAAGAATAAACGTTTAGTATACAGTAGTATTATCTCGGTTCAGGAAACATGAAATACAAAGGGATGTTTTATATATATATACATAGGATTGTATTTTTGAGGTGCTTTTGAGGCTAAAGCAAACATCTCCCTGACCTATTTGTAGAAGGCAGCTAATAATATCTTTGCGGGGAAGTGTGAAAGGCTAAGTTTTAAGTAAGATTTTAATACAATTGAATATCAGTAGGTATAATTCGCAGAAAAGTTGCAGACAATATCACGGAGCCCATTTATTCACATGCTTCATACGTATTTTATTTCGGTTTTGTTTTCGAAATGATAATTTGTTTTTCCGAAATGACAATTCGATTTTTCGAATTCTAAATTCGTTTTATATTTCGTTAAAACTAAATATTTCAAAATAACGAAATTATATTTCGTTAACACGAACAGATATTTCGAAAAAACGAAATAAAATACGTATAAAGCATGTTAGTAAACGAGCTCCGTACGATACCTTGTATCATAGCAGAATGACAGAATCAAACGGGTATATACCAATTGAAATCTTAATGAGGGCGTATGGTTCTTAGCCTAAATGTGTAACATTATCTGAGAATCAAAGGGGATATGTTTATATTTTTTTCTCACATCCAATAACATATGCGGTTTTATAGGTTGTTTTGTTATCGTGTGATGATATTATTTGAGGTCTAGTCATAATTTTGAAATAAACATAGTAATAGACATACCATAATGCATATCATAACTAGTCCTATTAATGACCACACAGGATTTAGATGTCATCAGGTTTACAACACCATGTTTGATGTTGAATAATAATATTAGAATTTATGATTAATACAATTTTACTTTATGAATGTTTTTCTTATCATCTTATGTGCTCATTTTGCGACCTGTAGTTAGCTTGTTACAGTTGTTGTAAAATTATCTTCTTGGTGCATTTTAGTCGATATACTCATTTGTTTATGTGCTTTTAATATAGATATGCAGAATCTCGTGTACAAGAAAGCCATATAGCCCCATAAAGTCAGTTATTTTCGAGGAGACGGTACATTGATGTGATCGCGAAAATTCAATTCGTGAAAAATGAGACACGTTTTTATGTAATGCTCATTTTACTGCAGATCACGAATATCTGAATTCTTTGAAATATATCTTGAAGGTTTTAAAAGTAAATATTGGATATATAGAAACGCAAAAATAACCTGCTATATGCTATGATTGAATCATGTTCAAAATCCTTATTAGTTTTAATACCAAAATGTACCAAAAAATGTTTCAGAATTATGGAAACCTTTCATCATAATTAAGTGTAATGTTGAAAATGCAGTTGTACGTTAATCAGTAGCTGTCTCAGGATCGCAGGGTTTGATAGCCAAATCAACCTCAACTGTACTGTACATGTGACGTATCCTATCCTCTATCACAGGGCAGTTATGGTATCAAAGAAGTGATATGTCTTTCTAAACAGTATATATTTTGTCATAATGAAAATTGTTATAAATTTTCCAATAAATTTAGATTGATGTGTTTTTATCAATTTACGGGCAAAGTGTGATAAAGTAAAAACATTGCTAGGCCAGTCTTTACGATTACATGTGTGAGCCACTGGTACTATAGTGGCATTATACCAAACCAGTGCTGTCACCATTTACGTTACATAATTAGTCTCCTGTAACTCGTGCATCATTATATTAAAACAGTGCTATGTCCGCCTCTGCATTTACATATCTAATTTTCTGTTACCTGAGTAGCATTATATCAAATAAGTGCCATGTCACCCTCTATGATCACATATTGGTCTTCTATTACAAAATTATATTGTTACATTTTATCAAATATGCACAGTCATATCTGTTAAACCACAGTGTAGTATTTACAAATCAGTGTTGAATCATATTCTAAACATTTACAAGTCTGGTCATCAATTTTCACAAGGAAAATGTACTTTTCTATGTAACAATTGCGATCTCCTAATGTCGTAATATGATTTTGACATGTATTTCTAAGTCATCTAATAGATTCACATACAAGTATATCAGGTCATCCATTGCAAACGTATTATATAGTCCTGCGTTTTTCTATTGAGATGTTCTCTCCTATATCTTGTCGAAAATATCAGCCATTAGTGGTTCATGAAAGTGCAGACATGTGTTTCAATGTATCAAAATTTTATTGTTTTCCTTCATATTTTGATGTCAATTTTCTATTTCTCCAAGATATTTAAATATAATAATATAATTCTTGGGTAACACATGTATATCGAGGGATTTTATTGACCGCGTCAACGAAAAAATAGTATTACCGCAAAAATTTTGCACTTGCTTGCTTTTTTGTTGATTGTCCATGCTTTTGATTATCTATATACGTCTTTCTATATAGTAGCCTAATTACTGCTCCCAAGTGCTCAAATTAAAATTTAATAATTTATCAGGGATTGTGATATTTATGCATTCCTAGAAATTAAATTGAATCATTTTAACTTATTAATCCATAAATTTAAAGACAAGCAGAGCCTTCTGAAGTCTTTATCTTTTTAAATATTTTTTTGTGGTTGCAAAATATTTTTTCGTGGTGTAGAAATACTGTTTTGGTTTCAATGGTTTCTCTGTCTTTGAGATTCCTGTTGATTAAAATATGTATTGATGTATTCATTTGTTTGTTCCTATTAAGGTTATACTTTATCATTTTGTCTCTTTCTGTTAGAAGGTAAAGATACATTTTGTTGAAACAAATCAACGTGGTAAAACATTCTGCAAATTAGGAAAACGAATATCTACGATTTTGAATTCTTTATTATTCCCTACAACATCAATATTGTTTTGATATGTGATCAATATGAATCTCTTTAGAAAATAATTGTACTTTGAATCAAAGGTTTATATCTAACACATGTTGGTTTAGATTCATTCCAGACTGATTTACTTCAATGACAAGGCAAGTCAAATATTCACTATATACAGAATCTTAATATTCAAGAGCGGTCTGCATTTATTTTTATAACTGTCTTAGCAAAAGTAAGATGTGATGATATAGAGAAAACTTGATCCGGAATCTTAATATTCTGGAACATTTGGGATATGTTCATTTTGAGACCGTTTTATTTACAATTTTTAGTTTTGTGTACAAGTTTCAGTGCGATATAGGTTGTTCTGGCGAAAATGAAATTGTTTAATACGAGGTACGCTATTGATAAATAAATAATGATGATGTGTCCTTGGATATTGCTTTTTAAAATCAAAAATATGTTTTTAATCCGAATACAACATTAAGCAACATCGACATGTGCTATTATTTATTCCTGTCGAATATTTGTGTATATTGTCGTGTGCTTCTAGGTTTTGTATGTAGTTATCTATCTTTTCCGAGCATCCATCTGCAAGATAGACCATACCTGCAACCCGTGTGGTAATTCGATCTTTCCGATGAAATATCCTGAAAAAAATAACGTAGAATGAATTGTATTGAATGAAAGGTTTACTGTTGAAAGATTTCACCATTTCAGAATAAAATTCAAACATGATCACATTTTGTATCAAATTTAACAACTAAACAACATAGACATTCAAAGTAATGTATTGAAACTCATTTAACGAACAATTATCGCACTACTTGAGTTTTGCTATTTTCGGCGTACGGTTGCACAGTCAATATTGATCTGGGGAACTACATATCAGGATAAGTTATAATATATCTCTCCATTTCTTGCTCTTTCATGGCGACAATTTGACATGACTTGAGATGGGTATTTCGGTTTTCACACCAAATTGTAAATGGAGGAAGAAACCCGTTACATATCATTTTGATCTGTATATCTAGTATCGTAAGCATCAATAACGGACATATTCGACCACGTAATGAAAAAACAATCTTGTAGAAGAATGTTATATGATTTAATGCAAAGAGATATAGGCATTTAACATATCTGATTTGTATATTTTTACCTCTTCCGATGTCAAAAATAACCACACTTAATTTTGTTTATCGCTTTCATATTGGTTTTTAAATCTAGCATAAAATGTAAGTACCCTTCATGTACATTGCGTAGATGTTTTAAAGAGGAGACAAACATTCAAACGGTCACATTGTTACCTTTTACTAAATGTTCAACTTGCATTCTTCACGGAAAAACGGGCATGTGTTCTAATAGGGTGCTATAAAGGTAATTTCCACAGTTGTTTTACTATGTTATTTACTTTTAATTATATTATGATGTCTCTGTTGCTTTAACGCTCATTCCCTTCTGCTCTGTGATGATATCGCCCGCATAGACTTATATTTATATCAATACTGATGGCAATACTATAGTTCAATATCTAACTTTAAAATCGTATCAAAACCCCTAATTATCTTGTGTGTCTTTGTATAAGTAACTGTTTAAAAGATATTTTTGTGAGGTTGGAATTGCTTATTGCATATCCAACTTCAGAAACCCACACAAGCTTCACTCTCTTTAAAATTTGATAACTAAGGACAAGAGTGAATTGTCTCATTAAAAGTGTAAGATCTGTATACAAACACTAGGTGGTCAAAGGCGCGTGAGGTTTACATTTTCGTAGCCAATGTTTTTTTCGTAAACCTGCAAGCTATCTTTCCTAGAACGAAAAGCGACACGGTTCAAAATAAACACATATTCGCTCTTCTAAAATCATCAGATTATTCATTACTTGGATCTACTCTGCCTAATTTTAAATTTGTATCAAACTATGCTATTAACAGACGACTTTGAAATGGAGCGTAACTCTATACTGTAAAACATTGCATATTATAGGTACATCAAGAGAACAGTGACATATGGAATTCCGGAAGAATAATCTTGTTTTGTATCGAACAGGGCATGATACTGTCTTGGAAAGAAATTTACTGACCAGATCCATCGCACATACCAACCAGAATTAGAGGACACGCCAGACTCTTATATATTGACCGTTTACCTGGATGATCTCCAAGACAGAAATGACGATTGGCAACCTTCAAGCATGCTGAATGAAAGCTTTGACGTTCCCTGTTTTCCCAACCTTTCGTGTTTAAATGTGTCAGTTGATTCGATAATAAGAGTATTGTTCATTGATCTCATTTCAGTGCAGGCCGTTTACAAGACATCAACCCTCAACACGAGATTTTTGCACGATGACATTAGTCGTATTTTGTGCTTGTTAGTGTGCATTATGGCTCCTTTGTTGGTAACCTTGTTCTCATTTCGAAACTTGCGTGACATTTCTTACGTGGATTGACAAACGGGAGTCGTCGATTTAGCAAATGACTCTAACTCTTCTGAAATATCTGCCTTTGTTTTCCTTGTACCTTTTCAGGGGTCTCCGTGTAAATGTTTCTTTCGTTCATATTTTCCATGTTTTATTGAATTTAAGTTTGAAGTAAAATGTTATGTCTGTATTTTCATTCTTGGGTTTGAACAATGGTTTACACTGTACATCATTACGTTCAACAAGGACGAGGAGGCCTATATATTAATAAATAAATTAATATAATCACATTCATCTTCATGCTTCAACGGTGGTTTTGGAGCTTATTCACACATTGTTGTTATCATGTAAAATATATTTTACTTAAAATATATTTTTTATATTTAAAATATATTTTACTTAAAAAAATATATTTTTTATATTTAAAATATATTTTACTTAAAAAAATATATTTTACTTAAAATATATTTGCATATAAAACTTCCGTATCGATACTTATTGTAATAGGTCTCTTGAAACGGAATATGAACACATATTTCGGTTCCTGTTTTAGCTCATAACGTTGTGTATTCTCAGAATATGTGCCTGTTCAGTGTTTGTGTCAGAACATCAGAATTGAACATCTCTTGTTCTGTAACATATCTTTATAATAGAAAAATGTAACAATTGAAGAATACTAACCACAAATAAGCTTTTATTTGCTTGATATGGAGATTTTTTTGCGGAGAAACGACCTAATTAGTTTTTAGCAAATGCGGGTATATACAGAGTACAGTCCCACCACGCGAAGGTGCGATCAATAAAGTGAGTCAATACCAGTATAAGTAAGCTGATAGAGGTTATTGGAAGATTTAGCTGGGAAGCTCGAGTTAAATGAAAGGTCGGATAATTTTATGGGAAAAAAAAAAAAAAAAAAATCCAAGCGTTTTCATAGATGTAGAAATTTATTCGAGCACACACAACTCTGTATATATGTATTGATTACAGACCTGGCAAATTTTCAGTTCCATTTTCAGCATTACGTTTCCTTATTGTGTCCTTTGAACTACCGTACTGTTTTCGTCACACTACCGCATTGTTCCCACACTATTCCTAGTCCTTACAAAGAACGGGTTTCTATACATTTCCCTCTAAAACCCGGATGAAAAACGTTAGGTCGAAAATTTTAAGCATCGTCCACTTTACGAAAATGAATAATTGTAAAATCTTTCATCACGAAAGATGTTTTAAAATTTATCCAATATCAAATCTACAAAATGCCATGTTTTGAAGGAAACGGTTTCGACAACGCGATCGTTGTAAGTACATTAAATAAATAACACACTACAAGATCTGTATCATATCCGTCAAGACCTGTGTCTCAGATGTAAGAGAGCTAATTGATAAGTTATGGACCTTGTACTGAAAAAATAAGCAGGGTTGTCCTTTGTGGGCTCTACTATTTCCTGACTATATAAGGCTGTGTACCCGAAGACTGGTGTCATTTGGCTAGTTTATGTCGAAGAGGTATCATTTGCAAAAGGTGAGTGGCGAAGTTTAAGCGTGACAGGCAGAGCCTTGGGGATGACGCCCGTCAAGGAAAGCCTGTCACTGTTGCTAACTAATGTTCCATCAGCAGGAAAAGTTGAGAGGCGCATGGTTTATCAATCAGTCCTCGCAGAAAGGTCGGTTACGAAAAACAGTTGTTATGTGCTATTTGAACCTCGTCGTGATTCATGCTCGTTTGTTTGCCAATTAGTTAAGTTGTTGAATAACTTGCTCTCATTTAAATTTGAGTTTGGATTCTGATTATCTTCACATACTGGTGTGTTCTGTTTGTTGTTGAAGACTTAAGTACATTTTTTAGTAATTCAGAAAGGTATTACAATTTGATCAGGTAATGCATTTATTCATGTAGTTTTCAAAATTGCAGTTTCTACATAAAAGGGGAGACGTAATGTATTGATGATAAATCCGATCCGCTCTCTAGATCCTAGATTTAGCCTTTCCTACAATGGAATGCATAGTATGTATTTTGTATCTTATCTTTTTGAACAGGGGTAATATTAAAAGCTTGAAAGGATGCTTGCACGTCTGCGTTGTTTAAAAAATGTCCAATGTGAGTTGTTTTCTTTCTTTCTTTCTGAGATATACACAGTGTCTAAAAGGTAAAGGTTAATTCGGTTAAGTGTGGCAACTTATATATTATTACATTTATTATGTAATTACATTTTAGTATTGTGCAATAACTGACACCAGTCAGTGATAAACATAAGAGTCGAGTTCCATAATAAATGTAAAGGTGACAAAAATGTATAGTTAGTTTCTCATTTCTATTGTGAACTTAAGTAGGACAATTTGTATAGTCACGTGAGCAGTTTCGTGATAGCGTGATATCTCACGTTGTCCTTGAATCTAGAGTATGCCGGGACAAAGTTTACACCACCTCTATTGTAGTTCCCTCGGTATGTTTTGCATGATAAAATCGGCCGAGAACAAGGAATTCGGAATAAATATTGTTTTATACATAAGAAAACCAGTTTTATCTGAAATAAAGAAATGAAATCTTTTTTTGCTTTGCGTGATGCGTTTTCAACACCTGTTAAACCACTAAAACACAAGCCTTTTTCGAATTGTTCAATTTCAAACAGATGTCGACAAATCTTAATTCAAAGTGAGTTAAACATATTCATATTTGACTTGTCTATTTAAATAAGTCTCATGTGATATGCAGTTGTTCACATATAATTAATCAGTTTTCTTTCAGCAATGCAAAAACAACACTTATTGCTTAAGATTTAATACAACATCTCAAGTTTTTTAACGTGACGATAATGCCTTTTAGACAAGTTTTTAAACTGTTGTCGGGTTTACATTTTGCGAGACAGAGTGGTTTGTACATATCATTACCGTTGACCTGGAGAGCAGAATTAACTGGAACAGATAAAAAATTGTAAAATCGTATGGTATGACATCATCTCGGGTATGTTTTCATCGTGACTTATCCTGCTTTCTTGCATAAATACGGCCAGGAGTACACATGTCAACCGTCATTGACTCGTATGAGCTGATAAAAGTATTAGAGGTCAAGTAAGGTAGCTGATACAACAACGGTCAACTGCCGTGTGTCCTCTGCGGAGGGTCATTTTCACACTGCTATGGAGAGGATAAATACATGAAATTCTTATTCCTGGACATTTTCATTATAATGTAAGTAATACTTACTCGATTATTGATTATGATGACTAGGTAAATTTTACAGTATCCTCAAATACCAATGATGCAACTCTTTAAATCTATGTTTTCCGAAGAAGTGTTTGTATTTTAGTCTGAACAGCTGTTGTTCAATGTTCGATTTTTTTTTATATTATCATTGATATTTCACAAGCATGGGTGAGTAAGGTGTGTTGAGTGATCAGTGGAAACACTTGGAATTCATAGGCCTTGTTATCATACACTTGTATTTTATTATAACAGTTCGAAATATATTACTAAGCTTATCTATAATTTGCGTACCCATTATGATCTTATATTTGTATTAGCAACGGTTATAACGGTTCACTGACAGCTGGTTTCTTCACGTGGTTTAGTTAATTAAACAAGTAAACATATGAAGTAAGTTCATCTATTTAAAGTATAGCCCTGTCACTAGTACTGATATCATATCAGCATTGACATTTTTTGTACCAGTTTTATCATGAACACAGTCATTATACACATTAGATATCGTATCAAATTGTATGTATAAACATCATTTCGTCCTTCGTAATTTTATTTGTTAACCTCACAACAACTGTTGGTCCTGTTTAGATAAACACTGGCTATACGATAGTGATATCTACAACATGTAATCAGTTTCTGAAATCATTGTTTATTTGTCTACGAACGTCGAAATGTATCACAGATAAAAACATTTCATTTCCAATGTTTCCATTCTTAAATGTGTTGACAGGCAACAAAGATTCATAAAGTAATGGAATGCATTTTTAAGATGTTAAGTTCTCTTGTATTGTGATTAAGATTTGAAGATAATTGAACAGTAATCACACATGTAGTTTATAACTATCATATTAAATACAATATAAACGAATGTAGCTTCTTAATAAGACTATGTTATATCTGTTCTATTATGTTTTTTTCATTACTGTATTCTGGGATATTTTCTTATACACGAATCGGCCTCGTGTTAATTTCGACCTTGGAGAGTTGTGAAAACAGAATACATGAAGATTAATAAATGTTTGACTCTCCCTTCCCATTCCAGCTACAGATAAACCTCACCCTGTTCATAGTTCGAAATTGCTAAAAAATTTATATGATTGTTCAAATAGCGATGATCGTTGATGCACTATATATGAATCATCATGGAGTTAATTTGCAAAAGCACTACACGTATTATATGTTGATTGCGCTAAGTTAACAATATAAAACAAATACCAAATAGACAAGATCACGTTTTACATTTGTTTATGCTGTTTATCTGCCACTTAGTTTTTTCCTTGTCAACAGATACTTTGTGTGGGCGTATTCACTACTTTGCATTCATTTTTTATTTCTGTTTCATTTCATCATTCTATTCAAAGTTGTCATTCTTTTGTTTGTCTTTACCTCAACCAATTATAGGTCACGATATAAACATAAAAATAAACGTTTAATTAGTTGATTACAGTAACCAGTTCGCTAGATAAAGATATAGCTATTAAATGCATTCCCAATAAATCAAGGCGAATACTAATTGATTTATGTACTAAATGGAGCAAGAAAATGCATGGACTCGTTTAAGGGAAATTAATTACTCTTAATAATCAAGATAGTGGAGCTGTTGTCCCTTAGTTTTACATCTTTCTCATAAGGTCGAAATTGGATTTTTAGTTGTTACAATAAAAAGCATTGCTTATTTTTTTTATTGATAACAGGAGAAACCAATAGCGGAGGTATTCAGTTGATTTTGTGAGGTATGGACCAGTTCCGTGATGTGGATGGTGGCTGGGCCTGGGTTGCAATGGTTGCTTGTTTCATCTCCAATATCCTAGGCGGCTTTCTTAACTACAGTACCGGTATATTCCATGTGGCGTTGTTGGAGGAGTTCCAGGGAGATGTGGCTACTACCGCTCTTGTTGGTTCCGTGTATGCTAGTCTTTATTCTCTTTTCGGTAAGGACTTATCCAGTGTCGTCTTTACCAAAACCTTATATTGTTCTTGGCTATTTGAAGCTTTTGAAATTGCCCGAATACCATTTATGATATACCAAATATAAATATATGTCAAGACAAGGAATGATCGCGGAGAACATGCTCTCACTTGAAATTGTAAGTATTGTTTTGTAGGTCCTTTCGTAAGCATGGTTGTAAACATGACGAGCTGTCGGGTAGCACTGATGATTGGCGCCATACTGTCCGTGGTCGGATTTGCCTTAAGCTTTCTTGCCAACAGTCTCTCTACTCTTGTCTTTACGTATGGGATTATAGCAGGCAGGTGAAGAAAAAATTAATTTTGTTTTACAGTTAATATATTTTAATGTTCCAATACTAGAGATAGTATCCTCAATTCTCCATGTCTCTATAAAGGTGTGCCTCCCTAAGTTGTTGTATTATACTTGACCCTTAGTAACACCATTATTAAGACTGTGAATGACGTATTTACCGGAATACATATTACAGGTCAAACAACAAATCAAGGATACATGATATTTGGAGGTGTATTGTAGTCTTGTTTCTTCAGCGTCCGTACTTTCATTCACTACCTTCAGTATGGAACATTGCGGACACTGTCCTTCCCACATCTAGACAACGTTAGCATACCTAGATTTCATAAATAACCTTAAAACCTTTTGCGATATGAAACCTATATTTGAACCTAATGTTATATGAAGATCCTGCCCATCTTTCAATGATAGAATTATGAGCAAAATGCAATATGACAAAGACATAAAGAATACAATATGATTTTATTTTGCACATTTCTGCAGCCTTCAAATTGCAATTTATGTAGTGAAATAGAGACTAAATGACTTTAAGATTAGCCTTTATATTGCCTGACATCCTATCACAATCCATGACCATTTAAATTTCCGAAGCATGCCAAAAAGCATTTCTAATACATATTTTTTGGAACACTAACACATCTTAGTAAGGAGTAACTCCAATCATAGTTTCCTCTTTATATATCACATCAGATTGTTATTTTCTTTCCTACTTGATTTTACTGATTTATTCACTTAATTGAGATTTGAGATTATGTTTTTGTGTGTGTGTGTGAAAACTGCATTTTATTACAGAACTACTAAATGACGAACGTTAGACCGTCATGTTGAAATATCTGTTTAAAATGCAGTTTGCAGACAATTAAACATCAATGAAATAAAAATTTCCTTTTAAAATCATTTAATTCCTTATTGATGCTTCTTAAAAAATAATCATCTTTCATTTGAAGTTATGCGCACTAACGAAACAGCCTGTGTTAGTATGTTAAAAAGTCTGCCTCCAGATCTGATTATGCATTTTACTGCCATTGAATCAGCCAAACATACTTTGTTATCTGCAGTAAGATATTGCATTGGCATCATATGCAACATTTTACTGCTCATTGAATTGATAACTAACATCGCTGATTATTTCTAACACCATCAAATGAAATTTAAAAGTGTACATTTTGCACATACTGAAGTGTTTCTTTGTCAAACTATAAGGGACAACACAGAAGGCCATTTAAGCTTGCCAATGGAATTTACAGAAGAAATTTATATAATACACGAGTGAAAAAACCCTCTTATTATGACGATTTGGATACAATTTGGTTTGCATACACAAATTTTCAGTTTTGCTGTTAAGATACATCCTTACTTCAATTTAAGGTCTAGGATCTGGGTTTTGTGCTACACCTGTCTTGATCATGACCGGATACAGCTTCAAAAAATATCGAGGAATCGCGAACGGAATTGTTGTCTCTGGATGTGGAGTTGGCATGCTCGGAAGTGGTCCCCTTAGCCAATACTTTATTGATAAATATGGTTTACGAGGTGGCTTCCTGATGATGGGCGCCGTTGCAAGTCACTTGGTTGTGTGTGCAGCATTGATAAGGCCTTCTGGAACGGAAGTATGGCACAAACAAATGAGACAGGAAGCAGAGGACTCTTCCAAAAAATGCGTTCAGATGCGGAGTATTCTAGACTCTTCCTTGTATAAAAACTATGCTTTCCTGCTCATCCTTATAGCGGGATTTGCATGGAATGCCGCATACGCTATTGTCCTCATTCATCTCCCAAGCTTTTCAGTGGTCAAAGGAGCAGCTAAAGAAGAGGCTGCCATGTTGCTTTTTGTCATCGGTATCGGTAGCTCGGTGAGTCGTATTGTGGGTGGACTAACTGCTAGTACTGATTCCGGAATTGACCCAATCTTACTGAAGCTTGGAGTTTTGGGGATAACCGGAGTATTCACCCTGATGTTTCCGTTTTACTCCTACAAATACTGGCAGCAAGTGGTCTTTGCCACTCTGTTTGGTATATACAGTGGGGGACTTATAGCATTTACTGTTCCAATACTTATTGAAATAGTGGGCCTTTCCAAACTGTCTGCCTCTCTCGGAGCTCTCTACTTCCTTTCAGGGGTCGCCTGGTTCATCGGACCGACTGTTGCAGGTAGTCTGTTTTACATTTGGTATTTGTGCGGACGCACTGTTTTAATTAGATACAGCTATTCACATGATAAAGCCATACTCACATTTACAAATCACATTATGTGTTAATCTAAGAATCAATTGACACTGTAGTGATTTTTTGCTAGAAGACCAGTAAGACTTGAGGATCCGCTGCATACAGTAATCTATTCAAAGCAACATCAATTGCGTTGGTTCTTAAAAATTTGAGAGTCAAGACAGCAGAGTAGCGTGTAAAATGAAAACGCTCTATTCCAATCAATACAATCTGTGTTAAGAATTAAGTACAAAATATATGCCTAATTGCTTTAATACCTACTAGTTTAAATGTGGAATGAAACGTTTCTTCAGCCATCATTAGATTGTCTTATATAATATTTCTACTGGCACTTCATACTTGTCAAATTGCCTACCCTACCTAACCTCTAATGGCATGATCACGATATCCATATAAGGTTGTATATTACATTTGAAATCTACATTTTCTTGGTAGGTCACTCCTTTCATTTTGATCAAGTAGTGTAGAAAACGACACTGAGCAATTGATATACTCGACCAAATGCTATCTGCATCTCTCTGTGATCTAGTAGATGACTCCATCAAACAGTTAATATGTCGCGTCCTCTCCTTTCTCAGATAATCGGATAATTTCCACCACAACTGGTCAGGCCCTCGAGGTTCATGTGAGAAATTTACCATGTATAGATAATGAGTCCCTTGTGGCGGTCATCACATTTATCGAGTTATTTTGAGATTGTTTACATACAGTGGTTTTAGATCCTGTTTGAAAACCATTTCACGTGAAAAGAGACCGTTCAAAACTATGTGATTGCCACCTAATTTTTTTTCTGTTTTTGACTATTTTTTAAACTTGATTTTTTAACTCCATTTTTAGTAGAAACACAATTTCCCTTGCAAGATGAAGGTTGTATTAACATAAGCAATATATTTGTCGATTACATTTCCACTTTGACTTGCCAAATTATCAATGATTCAACACAAATGTTGATGCTTCGAATATTATGCGATATGCAGTCTGCCTTAAAGAGCCTTCCTTCAAAAATACTTATCACTGAGAGGCCGAAGAATTTATCTAAACTGGTATTCCTTCGTTCTATTGTTTGCGTGGAAGATGGTTTTCACAATTTGTGTTTACTACAAATACTTTATGTTGTTGATTTTAGAGTGTTTACTCGACACAATTATGTATACCGTATGTTTATTTCCTAAATGAAGTGATATAGGCATTCATGTATGTCTATCTATATTTTGAACTGCCGAATTCTGTTATGTTTTCCATATACGACTGCACTATGTCTTTGACAGGTGGGATAATAGATAAAACTGGCAGCTATGACATGGTCTTCCACATAGCAGGTAAGAATGACTACTATCCTAGTTTAAGCATCAAGAGGAAGCCGTTTATTGACAGTGACATATTAGATATATCGGTGTTAAAAAAACTGACAAGAAATAAGAATTGTATACATATGTATGAATACAATTGCTGCAACTTACATCTCCCTTGCATAGGATTATATAGTAGTGATATCAGTAATTTTGAAGCAACGTATTCTAAAAATACACCCTGTTATACAAACGTACGTAATCGATAAAAAAAATGTTTCTTTCAATTTATCGTCATAGTTATGTAACCCTGTTAAGATACAAGCTATAAAATACCATTCGCCTACAGATATTCAAGACGACAAGATAGAATCATCTGCCTTATCAACGACATCCATCATGAAAATTGGCGGCCAAAAGTAATGTCAAGTTCTGAAATAAGAATAGGATGAACTACAACAAACAATATTTTAAAACGCATAGAACACATATCCCCATAGTAGCATAACGCCACATCTCGTCCCAATACTAAATTACAAGATTGCAAAAAGACACAAATCAATAGCACTCTAAGGACAAATGTGAAATTAGACGGAGTATAGTCAGATAATGTACGAAACTTCGTCTTAAAGTTGTTTTTGCCTTCTAAATTTACGTATGATATAGTGTTACATCATACAGTACAGAAAATATATTGTTTTCATTATATCATTATGGAATCCTCTATTTCAGGAGTAATATTTACACTGGGTTCGATCATGACTTTGCTGTCTACAATATGGCGTCCGAAAGATGTAAACGTTGATGAACAGGACAAATTTGTGGCTTCCGTCCTATCTAAAGGATCCAATTTCTTGACTGGATCTATGCTTCTTACGGGATCAACAAACTTTATGCTCGACTTCCGGTCATCGTCCATGAGCATGCACCAATCCTCCAAGTCACTTGGGCCCTATAACTCGTACCGCTCTGTTCGGATGCAAACATCTAATCGATCTGTTAATACACAGGACAAAGTGCCACTGAAAATATCAAAACTTGCTATAAACAATGGAGAGTCTGTTCCCTTAAATATCGATAATGTAGATGAAACGTGAATATCTAAAAGGACAATGTAGGAACTATGTGGTAATGTTGTGTATAGCAGCGAGGATTATATTACTATATATGCTGTACGACCATTTGCGTTGCCAGTAGGACGCGGACTCTATACGTTAACATTACAAGAACAGAACGGACGTCATTTTTTCGATACATACGTAATCTACGTGGATGAGTTGCGTTACATATGACAAAACTGAATTGTGTTCTGAACTTGTGTGTTGCTTGTGTGAAGATTATGATTAAAACTGGTACATTTCATTGAAACTCAACAAAGTTTTCCTGAGTACATTAACAAATGAAAAATACATTTTTGTAAACATATATAAATGATTGGAAGTTGATTGATGGATGGGTGAGAGGTCGAGCGGATATTTGTAGAAACACATAATGAGCAAATAATGGGAGGTTTCAAAACCAAATTTATTAAGTCATTTTATTATGGAGATTTGAATCTTAGTTTCTAATCTAATGTCAAAAATCGAATATTTGTTTAATTGTCTTGGCCATGGAGATGAGAGATATAAAAAGGAAAAATATGCGAAATATGCGTATTCAATTTTTTGTTTCTGTTTTTTGTAAGCTAATGTTGGAATATTGATGTGCCTATGGGAAATAAAGAATATGCAAAAAAATGCACACGTCATCATCTGGCTTCTTGCTTCATCGCAACTATAAGTATATTTATTACATTAAGTCATTTATTGAAAAATAAGATAACTTATTTTATTAGCCCTCTGGAAATTATAGTTTTGTTACTTTTTCCTGACTACATGACTTCGCCAATCTCTAGATTTTGTCTCACAAAATAATGTGTGGGCGTAGTTCTAGATGTTCACCCCTTTCTGTCATCCTATAGATATCCGAATCCTGGGACTGAATGTGTTTATTTGTATTAAGATTTAAGAGTTTCACGTACTAGAAAAAGTAGAAAAATCTCACCTTTAAGCCTGTGCTAATTGATGAAAGTAGAAAAGGACAATATACCAAGGAATTACTAATTGTCTTAGTAGCATTTAGAAGAAGTCACGTCTAGTACAATTATTTCCTGTGCGGTTACTTAGAACACACATGATAAATCTGAGTGGGCAAAAACAGCAACAGCAGGTAGGTGTTTCTCACGCACCAAACTAACAAACAAACAGGATGTACTAGAACTGATCTAACAAATAATTAAAATAGGACATAGCACTTTTATAGTAAGACAACATTATCATTTCGAAGTTAATGGAGATGAGATAAAATTGTACGAGTAAAAATATATAAACAATAAGCTACTGCTATCATCAGATTTTCAATAACTTACAGAATTAATAACTTAGGTTGTATCTATATAGGTTTTTAGACATTAATTTTCATCTATATTCCTCGGCCTCCTCATCGGTTTCATCTTATTATCACTGACAAGGCAGGGAAATATGGGACAGTCGTATGACGGCTTCATTCACATTTGACTCGAAATCTAAATTTGTAGGGAAAGGTGATATTCATTTTTGTGAGCTTTGTACATTTTTGTTCTCCTTTGAAAGTCAATTCAAAATCGGTGATCAACTTGAATAGTCCATCTGGTTTTAGGAATGGATATAGTTTAATACGAATTGTGGCTCGTGGATGGGAGATAGGGTAATGACTTGACGCTATATGTCTACTGTGTTACATTCTAGATATTTATGGAGTGCTGACAGTGTCTTGTTTGTCTTGTATGTACAATTAATTAGTACTTACCATGGGAGAGCATCTCGGTTGGAGTTTGTGGTGGAGGTGGGGGATGTTAGGTGAGGCGGGGGTGGGTGAGTGGGTGGGTGAGGGGTTCCATTACACCGTTAGCGCTATTCATTGACTGGTAGAGTACGACAAAAATACGACACGAAGACACGAAAATATAAGCTTTAAGTGTTTAACACAGTTTCAAAATATAACCATGTTAGTAATGTTATCTTCATCTATAAATTAATGTTTTCACGACGTTTGGATGTAATACATGTGTGCTTTAAACACGAAAGGTTTCATTATTGGTATAAAATACATGGTAGAAAATGTCAACCACTTTGCCCTATGCATTTAAATGACTAACTGTTATAGTCTTTAAGGTCTGGTGTGGTTTGTTTGAACGCCATCTTATCAGCGAAACTGTTTGGATAGCACATCCCGTATATTGTTAGAGGATATGTGGTAACTTTACAGTTCTGAAATGTCTCTCGATACCATTCGTGTTTTAAATATTTCTTCTATGTTTTCCTTACAGTGTGATACGAGAAGAGTACACATTTTCAAGGCTGCCTCTTCAGGTTGACCTAAATAAACAAACACACTTTAAACTGCTGTCCATACATATATAAGACATTTATCAATGTCGGTATTTATGTCCAGCAACAAATTAACTGTCGAATTATCATTGCTGATTACAATCATTATATCAAGTGTATCGTACCAAATGAAGAAAAATGTCTCTCCCCCTAAACTTTATGAAGTTTAACATAACATATATATTAAATTTTGGTCATTGAGTTTTGCAGTTTATATATATCGGATCTTATATGAGTCAGATTTCTTTTCATATAATTAATATAATTTCATGAAATTTTGTTCCTATGACTTAGCCACCAAAACATAAAACTTCGAAGTTTCATGAATTACGTTTTTTTTTTTTTTCATCACGTAAAAAGTTTTTGACGGGTTTTTATTCTAGAATATGGATGACCAATTCGACACTTTGCTGTGTCATTTACAATTACTGACGTAACGTCAACGCCAAGTTCTGACTGACACAGTCAATGAAAAACGCTATAGGGTACATTGCTCAAGTGACATATGCAACACAAAAATAACATGTGGACGAATGTTCTGGATAACAGTCATATTACGTTGAAAATCTCTGTAAAACTAGCGTTCAAATCACATAACCACACTGTAAGAGTGCACGGTGTCCTCTCTATTCTATTGCTTGCAATTAGTTTTGATTTCAAATTAATTGTATTTTATTTTTGCAATCGTGATTATTTGCTCACTTTAGTCAAGCAAAGCATACTTGGCAACTGTTGCTTTCAAGAATATCAAATAAATCCTTAAAAGAATTTTTTCCAGATAGTGATATTAATGTAAAATGCCAAGTTACGTAACATTTTAGCAATGACAAGTGAGTTTCTATATGAAAGTCAGTAATGCATTATAAAAACACTTTTTCAATCGCTGTATATCACTTGTCTAGTTTGGTGATTTTATGTTACTCGTTTATCGATTACCCTTAATGTGCGAAACAATCTTATTCCCATTAAAATGCCTTGAATGATTTTCTAATATAAGGCAATACGTCCTCCCCTAGCACCAGTCACGTATCGTCTGAAAAGGGGGTCGGCACATTTGTACGACTGTTGGGGATAGAAGCGGGGCAATGAAACGCCTAAATAGAATTAACATTTCATCCAAATAGGTTTTGAGTATTTCCTTAAAACTAAACTGTGCTAATATCACACACATTACGAAACTTAATGGATCAGGTAGCTTTTGAAATAGGAAAAGATAGAATGTTGTGTGGAAACAATAGCTCTGCTCATCATGTAAATTACACCTTGACTATGATGACGCAATTAGGTAGTCGTGATGGCGTGTGGAGTTTAGGATACAGCGTCAGCCATGCTGTAATTTCAGTACGATTAGGGAACCTATAATCACATTTCAACACAACCTTCCGATTGTTCTGCGTTATTAGAACAATCAAAGTTTAATGCCAAAACCGCAGTTCTAATATCTTTTAATGTTTTCCTATAACACTATCGATTAGAAAAAAGGAAGAAAACACGAGTACGTATGAAGTGAAGGAAATGTTTTAAAGGGATTGGTTAAGATATAAATACGATTACTATGGTTTTGTTTGTTGGAAAAAAAGTAATTAGGAGTATTTTCCAAGTGATTGTGCACGAAATGCTTTAACGTACACTAGTGGATAGATGTTACACTGCCATACCTGAATATATCATTACAATTAGAGGCAAGTTCAATTAGTTCTGTATAGATGATAACATAGTATGGCTACATTGAAATTTTGCTATTCAACATAATGGATAAAATGTGGAAAAATGGCTCTAAACAGTTTTGTTTATAGTGAAAAAAGTACATTAAAGGTATAATTTGTTCCTAAGACAATTACCTGGCGACTTTTTGGTATATAGAGGTGTGCGAGGCGTTACTATTGGACAAGAAAGAACTAGTTTAGGGACCTTGAAATGCAATTATTATAAAGTACAAGATTTTTGTAGTGTTTTCTTAGGCAACGCGTTCGCTAATGGCAAAGGGAAAAATAATGTACTTAAGGAAGAGAAAATGAGAAAAAAGAAAGTTAAACAAAATCTCTGAAGACTTTGATAACTAGGTTAAGCTTTTCAAAATAAGCTTGAATCAAGTGATATTGGAGAAAATTTGGTAAAGCTTATCAGAAAAAGCTTAAGACAACAGCGGGAAGTGCCGAGAACATCGAATGATGATATATATTGTCCAGTAACGTTAATATCTATCTGGAAAGAGTATTCTGTCGATCATAAATGAATCAATATTGACTGTTTTCTTATTTACTCATTAATATGATGAAAGCTTGTACGTATTCGAGAATTGTAATCGTTTTCATGTAAAATAATTTTACATTATAGAAATTGGATTCCATCGGTAATTTAGAATAATGATCTTCATCAAGCAATGTTATCAGGTAAGTGTCAGTAAATAGCTTCATAGATATATGAATATGATGATTTTCATGTTCCTATCACGTCAAAGGTTGTAGACTTTGGACCTGAAGCAAAAAATGACCATTGTTCTAAACAACCGTCTATTTTACACTCAAACTTGTTACATGTTATGAAAATTGAACATGATGTTTATATAGAAACAATATAGATAATAAACTAACTTGTTCAAGATGAATAAAACAGATACATAGTATCAAATTTGTTCATTCATTGCTTGACTGTGAAGTGCGTTTTGGATTTGTAAAGCTAGAGCTGCCCAGATGTGTGTAAGGCACGACAAACTCTTCGACAGATACCTCAATTATTCTCAAAACGATCTCAATAACACCACTTGTAATGTTTACTTCTCTAAGTTAGTTTCATATTCAAAGATTTGTATATCGACAGCTCATAGAAAAGATCTCAGTACAGAGTGTCGAGAGAGGACGATTATGATGAATGATCTCAATGGAAAATATTCGTTTACCTATATCGATGTGAGGTTGAACGTGTTTGGTGTTCGGAAGCATGCCTGGTGTTATTATCCTTGTACATTACAAGAGGTTTTCGTGTTAATATTGTTTACATTTCCTCCACGATCCATCAATTTTGAGTTTGAATTAACACTTTGTCGACTTGTTTGTATCTGTTTTATGTTTGCATTTTTCCAAACAGGTCAAATGTGTCTTCAGCCGCAGAATTGGGGAAATATTTAAATTTCCTACATACATATCATATATTGTTAGTAGAGCATATTTAAATACAAATGTTGAATTAGATACAGTATAGTAAAATAAGGAATTGAAATGCATAAGGAATTGAAATGCATCATACAGCTGTTTCGTCCTTGTGGGACTCGTCATTGATGCTCAGGACCTGCATTTAGAAACTTTTGAGCCGCTTAAGGAAATGAAAAGCGTAGATTTCATACATCTAAGCGTACCATTATTCAGACGAGTTAAAAAGGGACACGTAGATTTTCTTCAGTTGCTTCCTACATATCACTTTAATGTTTTTCAAACACAATATACTTTGTCGTTAGTTCTTTTATTATCATTCCTTGCAGCGTACAATATTGACATTTTCCTTAATAACAAGAATTTCTGGTTATTTTCAAGACGGACTTAGTCTCCAGCAACTTTCTTTTATCATTACAAGGCAATAACATGACAATGGGAAAAAAGGCAAAAAAGTGATATCATAATACTACGTCTAATTCGATTTAACAGCTGTAAGTCTCCATAGCAACCGAAAAATGCAAATTTTGCAAAACATTGCTTAAATCTTTTATTTGACAAAGGCTATGCTGTGATAGAAAACAATGTTTGTGAACAGGTTTTCGATATATAAAAGTCGGGGTCAAAAATCAATTGATTGATTTATATTTGTTTTCAAATATCAAAGAAAAGTTTTCTTCTGAGTCAGCATTCCTATATTTCAAATCTGTGATTTGTTGAATTCTGCACAAAACACTCATAGTTATATTCAAAGGAATTACCCAAACAGCATGGAAACGTTGAAACTGTTGACGCTTAAAACCGATTCACAACGTAAACAGGAAAAATTCTACGTAACGCCATATCAAAGGCTCCATATTGGATAAGTAAATACAGTTATTGGTAACAAAGTGTTTCAAAATAAAAAAGTCTGATTTTAAGTTGTAATATATTGAATTATGTCCTACCTCCGGCCAAACATGAGATTCGTTCATCCTTGATATATTTTCCGCGTAAGTGAACAGCTCCAATAATTTTCTTTAAACATAGATTTCTTTTAATGTACAGCACCCAGGCCTTTCTTTTCACATTTTGTCCCTATTTATTTGCATGGCTGCCTTGATAATTTAATTAAGACAGCGGCACATTTTAGATATCATTGTTTTGACGTTGATTGGTCTCGTTTCCTACATTCATTCACCTTATTCGAATTCATATTTTTTTAATATAGGACTGGTACAGATCAAAGAGGTTAGTTGTAAAGTTGTGTCATTAAAGATGACGCGATCTGACGGGAACTGTACAACACATATGCAGATTAGCTAATAGGGAAACATAAATGTTTTCGTCATGTTCTCAGTTGGAAATATTAAATACTGGGTATGTAAAAGATTGTACACCCCTTACTATATCTCGTGGTTCCGTTTCTATTAATCAAATAGTTATTTTGGGAACATGACATTATTTAGTCCAAGATTTAAGTAAGATTTTTCGACAGAACAGTAGACACTTGGAACATCTGGTCGTTTTCTCCTTCTTATAACTGTTATCCTTGTATTTCCCTTTTTTCATTATTTGTCTTCGTTCCGTTTTATTGATTTTGAGTTCCAATTGGGTTTTCGTACAGACGTCTTTATGGTTTTAATTAAATGTGAAACAACAACAAAAAAAAACAAAAAACAAAAAAAAACAAAAACAAAAAACAAGAATAAAATCAATAAAAAAAATGAATGAATATTTCTGATTTACGTGAACGTTCGATGCTATTTCATTTTGACGCGCCAGTGATATAATACAAGACATGACTGAAATTGTAATGATCCTGTTCAAGTACGGTGTAAGTTTTTTTCAAAATGCTACAGATGAAGAATGATGAAGAATATGGCTATGGCTTCAAGTCGCCACCATGACCTCGTTGGAAACTATTCCATTGTCTTGAGCAATGTGAATATCAGTTAGTTGTGTTGTCGTCGGGATTGATATACAGGTGTAGAAGAGACGCTTACCCTTTCCGAACACCTGATTAATTTTGTGTTTTTTAAAAGCATCATTTTAAGTATTATTCTATCAATATTTTGACCTCTCTTCCTTCATTCTGATCTTTAATTACTTATTTTTATTGTGTGTCTGTTAGCTCTCAAATGTTGTGTTTTTTTTATGTATTTGCAATCGTAAATGGTGTATCTTAGTCCATTGAATTTTTCTTTTTAACAAAGGAAATTGATTGTTTTATTGAGAAGGAAAGTTTCACTACATTGAGGTTTGGATTCAGAGCACCTAGTCTTTTCGATCAATTCTAATTTTCCCAATTTTCCTCCAATATTTCAGATTTAGGCCCCGTCATTACTTAAAGGACGAAGCAGCTCTATGTTGTAGATTTTATCATTATTTCGCTATGCTGTATCTAACTCTAACTTTATATTAAAGGCCATATTCATGCGTGCCGTTTGTGCAATTCCTGATCTCATCCTTTCTCACGAAAGTTACAAACTTCGCGACCTGTTTTTATAAAGTGAACATATAAGTGGTAAGTGAACTTCTACAGCGTACTTATCTCTAAAACAAACATCAATTCAAGCAGTTGCAGAAAGTCAAGAAATAGAATTAATTAAGTTAATCAATTGCGATTGCTTGAATATCGATTTTTGTTGTAATAACGATTTATTTTGAAGACGTGTCAATTTATAATATCTTAATTATTTGTTAAAATCTAAAATATGACTTTTAATTTGAAAATTATGCAGGAATAACGCAAAAGATAAGATATCTATGTTTTACCGTTTAGAGCTGTTGGAGTTATTCTCAGCACGTGTAAGTGATAACGTCATGAACAAGCTTACTTATTTAGAATTAAATGCTTTACTTGTATATGTATTATTTTAATTTGCTTTTCCTATGAAGGGACCATGAGGTCAACCCTAACACAAGACGCAATATAATCAAAACTCCAAAAATTACAAGTATGGAAAAATGACCTGCCGCATAACAAATCATGATGATGAATAAATGTCTATACCTTTATTGATTAGGAAAAACGTGAGAACTGGAATATATTTAGTCATGTTTAAAATCATTCTGGTGATTTCTTGTATAGTTGTCGCAGTATTTGTATTTATCTTTTTGATATGTAATTTGTATTTGAATTGAGGCTGTGAAATTTTCAAATTCATACACTGTAACTTTTCTAGCTTTTTGCCTATGAATGGTGTCAGAATCGATATAATAGATTATTTGGCCCTTTACTTTTTTCCTGTGGCTTGTGAAGTAATGCATTTTTCGAGTACGAATTTTACATGTGATCTATTTCTGAATTAAGGGTATAAATAAGGTAACTGAGATATTGGGATTAACACATATATCTTTATCTCTTAATCACTCAAACTGGAATAGTATAACTTCTTTGTGTCAGAATTACGACTCTAGACTTCTTTGACCGCAATACTTTATCTTGAATTACAAATGTAGATTATTTATCTCAAAGATTTTCACGATCATTTAAACTCACAAATATTGAATGATGTTTATTTTTTTAAGTATCCATCCATCCATCCATCCATCCACATGCATACATACATACACACAACCACACACACACACACACATGCATACATACACACACACAACCACACACACACATACATACATACATACATACATACATACATACATACATACATACATACATACATACAGAAATACAAAAACAGTATTAATGTCGTCATATCATTTGATTGCCTTGTTATTCAATAAACATACCCCTGTATTATATTGCGTATAACACTTGTAATACATCCTGTTGTGACGTCGGCAGATTTGGAAAGTAAGATGGCGTCACACACGGACGGTATTCTGACGTAACAATGTAGGGCATAAATATGAAAACGAAATGCTGAAATGATCAATCATGTGATCAGACTTGCTCAAAGTTATTTCTTTTCACTCATTCAGTAAATCACGTGTGTAAAGGAAACTGGTATAAAATCCTATATCTATGTTAAATTCGTCCCCTTATACAATTCGCTTACATACAATAATGTCAAATACATTGTACTTTCCTTAATCCAAATACATAGCATATGTTAACCATTATTAAATTTATCTTAAATAGAAAATAATCACTTAATTAGGATACATACACATTCCATTACTAGAGATTTCACATGTATTTCAAGTTGTCCTTTGACATATTAATTTTCATAACACAAACAAACTTCTGCTCGCAATAACTCAATATTTCACATCCACGCACATATGAACACACGAACACACTCAACGGAAGCTCGGCTTACAGTGTACAGCGCAAGCGAGTGTGAGCTTATCCCATCACCTTATAAGATGTGTTAGGCTAATTAGCATGCCTCTAATTGCAAATTTGTACTGATGACGGTTTCATGCTTTGTTTTGGTAATTAGAAACACTTCAAGTGTTAATTGTTTCTAGTTTCCGATGGGAATTAAAACATTTTGTAATAAAAGCACTTTTAAGACATTATCTGTTTTCAAATCAAATATCAAAGCTAATTTTTCGATCCATGAAAAACGAGCGTGTTCTGAATTAATCTAATGACTTGAAATACGTGGTTCCGATAATAGTGCTCAACTTGCTGCGCGTGAATCCCCCAGTGGTATTCAGATCCCAGCGACCTGCAATTATGTTATTAAATGGGATAATTGCAAGAAATCAGAGACAATATTGCAATTTCTCGTTTAGAAGCTCTGTCGCATGGCTGACGAACTCTCTACTGCTTTATCTTATCATCATATTATTGATCCGGGTTCGAAAGTCCGCCTCCTACTTCAGCGGATACATTTGTCAGACACGCCCACTCTTCATTAGAATTCCAATGCTAGATTCGAACCAATCAGACAAAAACTATCCTTTTCGAAATTAACTTATCAAAGATAATTCAATTTTGCTGAGATGTTTTGACTTTGAATAATTTGAATGTTTTTATGTATGAGCTGACATAGGAGAAAGAACCAGGATAGTTTTATTTCGAACTTAGACCCGCCATTGAGCTATCTTACCATCAAAGTAGGCAAGATTATCTACCATGTATACGAAGCTAATGGACAACCGTTACGCGTGAACACTATAAATTTTAGATACAAATAACTATGTCGAAAATTCAAAATAAGAAATATCTGTGTTTATCAAAGTGACTATATCTAAAGACGAAATATAACTCTCATCATGGAAGGTCTGACAGAATTCGTCTCGAAATCATTTAGCGACGACAACGAGGATGTAAACAAGCCATCAAAACAGCCAATGACTACAGCGTCAACAACGATAAAATGTGAGGAAAAAATAGTCGTTGATGACAATCAACAGGAAGCGACTGACCTACGTATTGTACATAAGGAAGAGGATCAATCCAAACCATTGCCTTCATGTGACCCGATACCTAAACTGGACAATCTGGACGTCGTTACGGACGGTTCGGACACAGGTAAGAAACCGTGGTCAATCACATACTTTTCTGTCACTCTTACAGTGTAACCCCGTATTGATAACCCCAATCTTCCACTTAGGGAACTATATGTTTATACATGTTTGGTACAAACTATTGGCGATAATTTTTTTTAATCCGTAAATTCTAAATTGGTGGATATGCAAAATAGTAAACACAGCTTTGATTTGCAAATTTGTATGATATATAAGTTGGTAATATAACTACTTGAAAAAGGTGCAAATAAAACCCCTCAAATATTATATGGTCATTTTGTATATACTTATATACATATACTATTGAAGAACAACATTGTTTGTTATGATGTATACATGTAATTCGTTCTTGAAGTATTATTTCCCCATAACATGGGATCAGGTGTAAGGCTGCAAGAGTTTCTAATGTAATGGTAAATTCAATGGTTATTTCTTGAAATATATAGTTTTCCTTAAACGAATGAAAAACAAAATGCCAGTGCAGGGTGGATTACAAGAATTGTAATAAAATGTTTCATGTTACAATATCAAGGAAAATTTCAATATATTCAATTCCAAAATGAACAATTATTTTCATAAATTACCCAAAATATGCAGAATATGTACACGTTTCATATACAGCGAAGGGGGGGAACAACACTTTAGAGCTGGAACTCAAACATTTACAACAACATGTAAAAGTAACGTTTATTTCTAAATATCTTATAGTCAATTTTTTGTCTACTGCTCGTCTAGTTCAGGTAGTCCTAAGATATCTCATGTGGTAAATGAAATTTTAGGAAAACTGAAAGCTTCAGCATTTAACAAATCAGAAAAACAAGCTAAGTTACATGAACATGTATTTGTTGAAAAATGTTAAAACTTTATTGTATTCTACGTTCATCTGATATCCTGATTATCATTGCTCTGCTCATGTTTTTCTCTGTGTTACATCGCAGTGAAAACGTGTACGTTTTCAAAATTACCTCACTCAAAACAAACACAAAAACAAAACATCCTATCTGGTTGTAAACTACGAATACATATCCAATATACTTGCTTACATTTAAAACTTTGTTCCGAGATGTCCGTTTTTCATTTTCGTCCGTATATACTGCTTTTGCAATGTCAAACAAGACAAACTGGGATTTGAAATTCCTAATATTACATCATATTTACAATGTTTCATTGTGGTTCACAACTTTGTTTTTTATTTCATATTTCCTATTTTCTGACAAGATGTTTTATTTCTGTCAGTCATAATTTTCCAAATTATCAAAATACAACTATTCAAAATTACAAAATAAATAATCAAAAAAATAAAACTTTAAAACTACTTGATCAAGTGGCGCCGTATAACGATTTAAAGAAGATGTGATTTTTATTTATTTATTCGGACTTTTTAAATATATATTTAGCTTCATCTTGGTCATATTGTTATAAAAATATATGTACCATAAAATGGACAGATGCAGTATTAGAGTGTGTAATTAAAAAAAATGTTACCTATAAATTCATTGGATCAAGAGGATTTATCAAACGACACTGGTGATACAGCCTTATCTCTGTCGTCAGATCCATGTTATATAATAAACATACAAACAAGACAAAAAAAAACAACCAACGTATAAAAAATAATATCTGTTGAAAACAGAGACAAGTTTCAGAGCTGAGACAGAATTATTAGATGATTATGTACAAAATCTGCTAACGTTTGTGTCGAGCAAAATACAACTTCTACAGTTACAACTGTAAATTTGTGTGCTACCTTTCGATTGGAAAATCAAACGTACACACAAAAACGTGAGCAATGCGACCTTGAAAGCAGATCACATTCCGTCTGGTTTAAAAACAGTAACAGAAAAAAATATCTCAGTGTATTTCGTATTGGTAAGATCAATTTTTGACATTAATTAACAATCATATTTCATTAAATATACCTTACATGCAATATATGTAATATGCAAACTGTCTGTCTTTTAGTTAAAGTGTCTCAAGAGTTTCTGTTGTCTGTCCTTTAGTTAAAGTGTCTCCTGGTTTCTGTTGTCTGTCCTTTAGTTAAAGTGTCTCATGAGTTTCTGTTGTCTGTCCTTTAGTTAAAGTGTCTCATGAGTTTCTGTTGTCTGTCCTTTCATTAAAGTGTCTCATGAGTCTCTGTTGTCTTTCCTTTAGTTAAAGTGTCTCCTGAGTTTCTGTTGTCTGCCCTTTAGTTAAAGTGTCTCTTGAGTTTCTGTTGTCTGTCCTTTTATTTCATGTCTCCTGGTTTCTGTTGTCTGTCCTTTAGTTAAAGTGTCTCCTGGTTTCTGTTGTCTGTCATTTAGTTAAAGCGTCTCATGAGTTTCTGTTGTCTGTCCTTTAGTTGAAGTGTCTCCTGGTTTCTGTTGTCTGTCCTTTAGTTCAAGTGTCTCCTGAGTTTCTGTTGTCTGTCCTTTAGTTAAAGTGTCTCCTGAGATTCTGTTGTCTGTCCTTTAGTGAAAGCGTCTCATGAGTTTGTGTTGTCTGTCCTTTAGTTAAAGTGTCTCCTGAGTTTCTGTTGTCTGTCCTTCGATTAGCGTGTCTCCTGAGTTTCTATTGTCTGTCCTTTTATCTAATGTCTCCTGGTTTCTGTTGCCTGCCCTTTGGTCTGCATTGGTGTCCTTACACTTGGTAAAGGTATTCAGAGTTCGTGTTTGTAATCTTGTATATTCATTATCATTTGGGTAATTTTTGTTCCTCTGATCTTTCGTTTTGCTTTATCTTCCCTAGTCTTAATATTCTCCATTTGTTTTGTCGCTACATAGGTTAATCTATGATAGTACCCACTTCGAGCTGTTACATTTACTTTTAAGTGTTTTGTGGTTAATGTTGCCTTCCTATTTGTTTTGCTGTCAGTGGCGTAGCAAATGTATTTTAGGGTTGTATGCTTTCAAGAGAGGGCCATGGTCGAAGCCCTGGTAGGTGACCTGAGGCCGAAGTAAACTAAAAACAAGAGTAAAAAGAATATCTCGATGGAATTAGATTATATACTCAAGCATACAAACATACGTTATTACTACGTCACGGTCTGTATCCTTGATTTATTTCAGTTGGTTTGGCCGGTTTTTATATTGTTTCCGTGTTAAGGATTTTCGCTTTTGTAGTGTCGTGTTTTCTTTGTGTTATATTTTTATGTCCTGTTGTTGCCATTCTATTTCAGTTGTGGTTTAATGATCGTGATGTTCTTTGTCTATATACGCTTACCATCAAAGCTAACAACCGTTGTTGATTACCAACCAGAATATCTTTTAGACAGTTTGTGAATATTAAATTTTTACACTTAATATAAAACTTATGAATAGCGTCAATTGCCTATCTAATATCAAACAATCACTTTGTTTACAGTATGTATATTTACATATTTATTTGTCTATTAATGTACAATTAATTATATTATCTTAATACACATAATTACGGGTTAATATTTGTGTAATCCCCCTTGTGACTATATGTAGGATCGTACTGTATATACATGATATTCACGTGCATGTTAACGAGTATTTACGAGTTAGTTTTTAAGATCTTCCCGTGCGTGTTTACGAGTATTACATGTAACGGGTAATTATTTATATGATCTACACGTACTTACAAATTGGTCCGTATATATAAGACCTGCACGTGCTTGTTAACGTGTACGTACAAATTGGTACTTATATATGAGACCTGCGCGTGCGTGTTAACGGGTACTTACTATTTAGTATTCATATTATCTACACGTGCCTGCTAAAAATAACATTATCCAGACATGTTCTAAAAGGTTAATTTCTTTATTATTTCTGCGAAAGGTATGTAAGTTATGTGATCAATATAATCAATATCTTATATCCGTTGTTATGCAGTGTAAGATTTATGAAATTCGTGTTTTTACCTCTCTAGTTGCTCGGTGAAGTAAAATATTTCATATTTAATCAAATCTCTTGTGAATGGAGATTGATGTAATATAGAACCCGAGACATGTATACATGTATATACACGAAAGAATGTTTAGTATATATATATATATATATATATATATATATATATATATATATATATATATATATCCAGACATTCATCGGTCTACCGATTAATCTTCATCTTTATTACAGGTTTTTCTATTTCTTCTTCATCTTGTTTGCATCTCACAAACTCAGTGTTGTTCTTTTTTCAATTAAACATATACCGAACGGTTGTTTACAGGAAGACTTACTGTGGCTACGGGGACTGTGGTTTAGTAAAGACAATTTTTGAGCGTGTTTTACACATGTACATCACTAAAGTTAAGTGCTAGCATATCAATCCTTACGCCAGACAATTACAGGGTATTACTTTTAACAAATGTACGCCCCATTTTATGTCGATCAAGTCTCCTTTCCTTGGTGTCAACAATCCTAGATGTTTATATAGTTTTTATCTCCGTGTTATCGCCGTAGTGGTTATTTAGATTAAGATGAGGCGACGGTTTTCTGATCGAAATGGTCGTTACATTTCTTTGTGTACACAGCATAAATCAATGAAGGAAACGCTTGTGTACTATGGTCAGTGTAACTTGTGTGTATCGAGTTAATAACAGGGACATAGCGATGTTGTATGTTTTATTAATTAGGGAACAAAAATCCTTGAAAGCTGAATTTTAAGATAAAACTGTTGACCACAATGTCAAGGAAATATCACAGTTCCCATTTTTACCTAAGTGAACATTTTTATAAATTTGCAATAAAAAATTGAATTTATATGTAATTTGGAAATATCTTATATAATTGTTTGGACAAAAATAAGAATAAAAAAGAATGAAATTAACTAAACACTTGTTCACCTTAATACATTTTTTTAAAAGTTTTGATATCTTTATATACGTTGTTAAGGTCAAACGAACATTCCTGTTATCGCCTGCTTTATTCACCAGCCTGGTTACCGACAAATAGGCTACTACATACTACATACGGGCTTGATCCCCACGACCCGAGAACCACTTGGCGCCCAACTTTTGTGCCCATAATGGGTGGTCATTGTGTTAATATATACATGTTAATGATGAAAACAAATAATTTAGTATATTTGTCAGTAAGGAATATGTGGGCGAAACGTCTCCATTTAAGGGAATTACAAAGCAATTTTTAAAACGAAATAAAGTGAAAGAAAAAATTCAATTGAGCACGAAAATTTCATAGTGTGGGGTATTGATAATCTTAACAGGACAATGCACACAATTTACTGATGCTGTTTCAGAAACAATTTTCAAATTATTCAATATATTATTGGTAATCTATATCAGTGAATGAAAATAGAGACAAAGCACATAATTAACCTGATTAACTTAATTCATAAGTAATCTTTAACCTTACACCGAGATATCTACAAACAAACAAACAAAAAATAAATAAAAATAAAACTTAAATCGACGTTTAGAGAAATTCAGTTCTAAGAATGAAGGTATTGGTAGCTATATATTTATAATCGGTAATTTTCACGCCGTGAGAGAATCACATTTTGATGTACGACATCCGTTGAAGTCATTTTCAATGCACGTCAGAGTGAAACAGACAGTAGAAGTATGTGGTTACTTCAAAGAATGAACCAATACGACGCTTGTTCTAAAAATAAAGTTGTCTGCCTTAACAATAATTTTAATTAGTAATATCTATTAATTAATTTGGTTTATGAAATATTACATAATACTGTACCCTTACTATAATCCTGAATAATTAAATCTAGATAATGATTTGTAAAGACACATGTCTTATTCTTAATAGGATAGTCATTGAAGTGATGATTGGCTGTGAGTCTGGTAATTCACAACATATATATTTTATAAATACTTCACACATATGTGATTGTGTTTTTTTCAGTTATTGATATACAGAAAAAGATGACATTTTTTATGGCAATGTTTTATTTACTCAATGGTATCGATATACGTATTAGCATCCAAATCAATGCTGTTCAAATTACAGTTTTATCAATTAGAATCTTTCTGGTGGTATGGTATACACAGTGGTTGATTTAAGTGTTACAAATAATAAACAGACTAAATATAGTAGATATGATAAACACTTAAATACACTTTCGAAATTTCAAAGTCAACTTTTCTGAAAGAGAATGTTGTTAGGGATGCAATATATGACTTTCCAAACCGGCAACAAATTACATTGTACACTAATTCAGATTTAGCTCCAGTGAATTATCTCCATATTTAAGATGATACTGAAATAAATAATTTCGTTATTTATCAAACATTCCTTTTCTCTTTTCTATACTTTTATTTTAGAAAGTGGACGACAGAGTGTGGTATCGGCTGAAATATCAGTACCATTTGAATTATCTAAAAGTCACTGAAATCATTTTTTATGAGTTCTGTTTTCAAGAACAAAGAAGGTTTATGTAGCGGCGATAAAAAAACCCGCTGAGTTGAGGAGAAATTATTGTGTATAGACTATCCAAGTAGCAACTGGTCAAATACAGAATATTATAGGATTTGTCAGAGGCGGTCATCTTGATGACGTCTGTACATATCTATTAAAATCAAGTATTATCAAGATTTAAATATACATACAAAATATGTATTGTTAAGCAAGTATCACGATAATAGGATATGAATTTTCAAAGACAAAAACAAAATGCGATGGTAGAAATTATACCAAACAAAAATCCTCTTTTTCTATAAACAGTCAACTTTGAACTGGTATGGAATATAATACATAGCTTCTGGATGATAGGTAGTTTTGATAGTAAGTTCTCTCGACTAGCATTCTACGTCTTCCTAAAATGATGATGATGACCTTTTTGATCGGATAGTGATCTTGATCCGAATACAGATATACTCATGAATCGCTAATACGTTGTTATGACAACCTTTCGCTAGTAAAACAATGACGGCCTTTTTATGTTAAGACCAATGAACGACGTTACATTAGAGAAATTCGTGAAAACAACAGTACATTATGACATCTCATTCCCCGGCGAAAAGAACGATGAAGACGATTTTTCATTGGCGTGCTCTGATGATTTTTCCCCGTTCAAGGCAAGACTAATTAGTTGTCGGTAATTCACATCGTCTCGTTTTATAGTCAGGTCCCACGGTCTTATCTCTAGTATAGACATGGAAAACAAGCATACTATCCTCTAACTATCACACTTCAAAGGATGATGTTTAAACGTTCAGATAGGCACACTGTCATTTTCAATTTATACCTGTATGGTCATTATGTAAAAGTCACTACCGTTTCATTATACTGTAATAACGGCAGTTAGAACATGTACTCCACGGGGAATGGCATAGAGACAGAAATGATAGCTGGGGAGTTGACAAACGGATGATCCCTCAAGATGTAGACTTTAAAACTAGATCTACTTTTAGTCTTTTTTCAAAAAAAGTGTGGAACTAGATGAAACAGATTTCACCTATATGCGGGATCATTGCGACAACATACGTAAACGAAATATTTCGTAGTCTAACTTTTTTTTTTGTTGAAATGTTTTGAATTATCATTGTCTTGGTGATCTTTCAACATACCCGATGGTTAACAATAGTTTGATGGATATATTCAGCATTACATCCACAAAACACTTGTGACACTTCAGACTCGCCTGTTCAATATCCTGCTCATTTTCGTTCTTTTAATGAACATGTAATATTTCCTAATTGTTTCAGTTATCTCGTGTTTTTTGTGCTGTTGGTATATTGGCAATATTTTGACACTGTATAAGACACATGTTATTGTATTGTTTTTTTACTTAGTATGCTGTATTCTCCCTGATATATTCCAATCAATGTCATTTAGCCATGGTTATTGATATTTACATGTTTATCACTATATTTGTGTAATATTCTTTTAGATAAAGTAGAGAATTTTTTATCAATTGTATCCGAGGGATTGCAACTGTATGTATCTATTTGGACTCCTTCGTATTTAGTTTACATATCGTTAACATATTTACGGTTTTATCCAATTTCTATGTGTTC
The DNA here is from genome assembly GCF_031769215.1 of Ylistrum balloti. Classification (NCBI taxonomy): domain Eukaryota; kingdom Metazoa; phylum Mollusca; class Bivalvia; order Pectinida; family Pectinidae; genus Ylistrum; species Ylistrum balloti. Next base: position 875,505 of record NW_026782094.1, read on the forward strand.
AGTTAATTACTTGGTTGCGTCCAGGTATGTCTAGTCGTGTCCAGTTTCTGTGAACCGCCCAGGCATTATTAATGAAATAAAATTTTAAAAAATCATGTCATATACATGTGTTTATTACGGAAAAACAATCATAGGAATACTACCCAGTACCTGATCGATAATTTGATTTCTGTTCATTTGTAAACAAACAACAAGAAAATAACAACATGTGAAATCTCCACTACAGCAAGAACACTATTGTCCTCACAAATGGGCATGTGAATTCGTGCCTGAGTGATATCTGTGTTATATCAGTAATCAGCAATATTCTACCATAATCCATTGTGCTATAACTACAAGATGTTGTTAATCGTTCATTAGGGGACATGTTCTTCACGTGCTTTTGTAACAAGATACAAATATATCTTGTTATATTGTCCGTCTATTTCCGGTTCCATTATATGCATAATGTTCCCCGATAAATTGTTCTCTCTAATGAACGTAAACGTAAATATTTTGAACTAAGAAACACAATTGCATTAGAATACAAAAATAAATGTTCTTTGTTCGATTTTCCTGTTGAATCACACACAAACATGCAAATTAAACTCCTAGCTACTGCAATGATAAGACAGAATATCTATATTCAAACAAATATAAATTAAATGTATTCAACATAATGGTAGTTTAATTTCTACGTGAGTTGGAGTCAGTGAAACTAACAACTTTAACCTGTTTTATTTGCTCACGTATTTCACTATAGTAGGTTTACAGATTTCTAAGGGGAGATAATCTTTTCAAATGTTTGATGCTAAATTTTAAATAAAAGGGATCATGTTTGATCCAGATTTGCAGAAATAAACTGAAAAATGAAAAATATTCAAATAATTACCACATCATTAAATGATATACCATAGTGATAATTTTAGCAGAACATATTTGTTTTTCATACTTTGCTGTTATCGGCATGCTGCTGTCTGCTGCAAAATGGCCAGCGAAACCAAGAATATCCACTAAGCGATTGTGATACAGAATTCATTCTTGAGGAAGGTCTTTATGCCTACAAAAGAAAAGTTACGATAGACACCCTCACAAGTTATAAGATGGCGGTTAAGATATGTGCGAGATTACTGTAGAACTCAGGCAAGATGTCACTCTTCCGCGCCACTGTCAGGGCCTTTACATATATTGTAACATATTGAAACATAGATAATAGACACGATGGGATCAATTTTGCTTTGTTGTTGTGATTTCTTCTCTTTTCATTTTTGTTTGTTTTGAAAACAAACCATCTTAACTGAAACACAAGCACTGAATCTTGATTTGAATTGAGCTGGGACAAATTCTACATAAACTGCTTCGAACAAAGCAAGATACAGGTTTTAATTGTGTCATATAGTTGCAATGCAAGGAAAAACATATAAAGTACACATACACATTAAATGTTCTGCTCGTTGGCATTAACAGCAGCTTTACTTCTTCTAAACGTAATTGTGTTTAACACATCTAATAAATGAAATTACTAAGCTGTAAAGAAATGGTTATCCGGACCATAACCTCTATGATTCCGTCTCTTTGGTATTAAACATTATAACAAGATGTACTATGTCAGACAAACATTGTGGCGACCTAGGTTTCACATTGTTATAAAATGTATTACATTACTGAAATGTTGTTCACAGAATTTCCAAGAAAAAACATCGATTGTTGAGGAGGAGGGGGAAAGTTCTTTATTTTTGGCACTTCGGTAAAAGGTAGTGTTAGACAGCAAATACACCCAGGACAACTGTAATTCTGACATCAGAGTATCCCTGAACATCGATTCCAGACAGGAGAGTTTTGTAACAGATGTCTGTATCTACTAGTAGTTTATAGATCACGTGTGAATTCTCTACCAGACTCCATGTCTTAAGTTCATCTATCACGGTCACTGCTATGTGCATGTCATTGTCACGTGGTTAATGTGTGTTCAATGTACTCTGACATTTGTATGATTTATCGTTTCGTTTCGTTTTTTCGTTGCGTTTCGTTTCTTATAAATGTTTTAGTGCGGTGAATATTCATTCACATTGAGAACAACCTAAACATATTTGTATATTAGCGTAGTATGCCGAGTCAGTGACAATGACTTTGAAAAAAGACAAAAGACTAAAAGTAATGTAGGTAGTGTAGCGCCTAATTAGACTGTATGTAAAACTATTTTGTAATTATTTTTTATATCTTGTAATTAGGCAAACCTTTCAGTTTTATCACAGCATCCTCAGTTTAATTTATTGCTGTCCCCTTTATCAACACAGCTTAATTACAAAACCTAGTTATTACTTAGCTTGACTCGATATGTAATTATCAGCTGTAACAATTACATGCTTTCAGATAAAAAATTAGGGTTTTATTAACTTTATTGTGAAAAATAAACACCTTAATTTCTTAAGACCTAACCGTAAGTTAAAAATGAACATTCTGATTTTCTAATGTATTTCATTGTTTTAATGGTGTTTGGTTAATAAAAGATTAAAGGATATTTCTGTAAAACACTTAAAAAGGTGGCACAATCAGAAGATTCCAACTGCTTTTGCCGATATCACGTCCGCGAAAGCTTAATTTACCAGCAACAACTGGACGTGTTTAATGCGTGTTACTTTGCCTGCTGGTTCCTTTGTTGTATACCTTGTTCTCATTTGAGAGCCTGACAATACATACTTGGATTGACCAAGGCTTACAAGACGGGTGTCGTCGATGAAGCAGAAGACGCTTATTCTTCCAGAACACCTGAAATAATCCTCCTTGTACTTTTTCTGGAATATTCATGTAAATCTTTCTTTTGTTCATATTTTGTCACGGTTTTATTGAATTTGAGCTTTGATTAAAATCATGATGACATGCTGGTAATATTTTGTAGTTTTTTGCTCAATGGACCCTTGTATACGCTAAAATGCGACAAAATTTTCTATTGTCAAATTACTTAATTTCTGGACCTACTGATATTTCATCTAAACAAGACAAATAAGAATGACACAATATGTGTACTACTTTATGTTAACCAATATTTCTTGTCCCTTAGATACATGTGCACTTATTAGGACAATACTGTCTGATGTCTACAATAGGTGTCCCAAATTGAGCCCTTATTACGTGTACACCAGACAGTTACGTGAGTTGAACTGTCTCCAATAGAAGCTAAAACGTTATATGAATTTACTACACAATGTACATAAGACAAATTTACTACACAATGTACATAAGACATTTCTTTACTATAAGGTCGTGATAAGTCTGCGCAAGTTGATCTTTCTTGTCAGTTGTTGTCCTGTGACCGTAACAAAAGGACAACGCACAATGTTACGTGTTTAAGATACATAGTTTGGTGTTTGTGTATTCTGAAATATATAGCGAGATGAAGCCGACAAGAATTAACCAACACTTTATTATGTGTGGTCCCTTGTAAATCCACGCACCATCCTTCTGATTAGCCTGCTACACTCGACTCTAGCCGTCAGCGCCCTACCCTGTAATATTAATTAGACGAGGTTATCATTACAGACTGAGCTTCATCACGAGACGCGAAACTTCCGTCAAATCGATCCCTGATCATACCCTTTTGAATGACCATGGATCACGGTTCGACTGGCCTCTAAGACTAAAATCACAAGGAATCTTGTAACGGGAGCCTAAATTGATAACTATCTTCGAGAAATAACATTAATTGGTGTGAATACTTTTTTTTAATTCTATCACTTTATGCGTCGATTGTAAAATGTACGATTTAATTTAGCTTTGTATGGACGGTATCTGATTGGCTCTGTTAAGGTTATTTCCTGTCAAGGTTCCTGTAACTCGGCTCCTCTGCTAGCTCGTGTTCTTTACATATAGCTGATAATTGCTAACGATTGGCCTTATTTTATGTCATTAACGTTAATTATGGTGGAATGGGTGCTAAGGCTATAGAGATGTTCCTTGGTATTATAGAAACCCTAACAAGTAAACTATTGGCACTTATACAATTTGATAGGGCATTTTGTGAACGGTTGGCTTACTTCAGTCTCTTCAACTTACATCTCGTGTATCTTCAATGATGGCGACGTCTTTATCAGGATAAGATAACCGGAGCTGTACTTAAGTCATTAGTCTCGTCTTCTTTCATGATCAATAGATCATCAGGAAAAAACGAACCATGTTATTGTATGACTTGTACGGTCATTGACATACGATTTATATAATTCACATACAGATTTATACATCTATCAAATCAATTATTTCGAAGCAGTTTACAACTAATACAAATTTAATGTGCTTTGTGTACTCTTCTTAAAATGCGTTTACAATGATAGTTTATTTCAGTACATACGTCTGTATATAAAAAGTAAGTAGTATACAACACAAGTGACATCATGATAAATATTACTGCTTGATATTATAATATGAATATTGAGATATTGTATTACCAAAAATCAGAAAGATCAATGCAGATAATTAAAGAGAGGTAACCTGTATGGGGTGTCATTATAGAGAGGTAACCTGTATTGTGTGTCAATATAGAGAGGTAACCTGTATTGTGTGTCAATATAGAGAGGTAACCTGTATGGGGTGTCAATATAGAGAGGTGACCTGTATGGGGTGTCAATATAGAGAGGTAACTTGTATGGGGTGTAAATATAGAGAGGTAATCTGTATGGAGTGTCATTATATAGAGATAACATGTATGGTGTGTCATTATAGAGAGGTAACCTGTATTGTGTATCAATGTAGAAAGGTAACTTGTGTGGGGTGTCATTATAGAGAGGTAACCTGTATGGGGTGTCTTTATAGAGAGAAATATAGAAAGGTAACCTGTATTGTGTGTCAATATAGAGAGGTAACCTGTATGGGTTTAAATATAGAGAGGTAATCTGTATGGAGTGTCATTATATAGAGATAACATGTATGGTGTGTCATTATAGAGAGGTAACCTGTATTGTGTGTCAATGTAGAAAGGTAACCTGTGTGGGGTGTCATTATAGAGAGGTAACCTGTATGGGGTGTCATTATAGAGAGGTAACCAGTATTGTGTGTCAATGTAGAAAGGTAACCTGTGTGAGGTGTCATTATAGAGAGGTAACCTGTGTGGGGTGTCATTATAGAGAGGTAACCTGTATAGGGTGTCATTATAGAGAGATAACCTGTATGGGGTTTTAATATAGAGAGGTTATCTGTATGGGGTGACATTATAGAGAGGTGACCTGTATGGGGTGTCATTATAGAGAGGTAACCTGTATGGGGTTTTAATATAGAGAGGTTATCTGTATGGGGTGACATTATAGAGAGGTGACCTGTATGGGGTGTCATTATAGAGAGGTAACCTGTATGGGGTGTCATTATAGAGAGATAACCTGTGTGGGGTGTCATTATAGAGAGGTAACCTGTGTGGGGTGTCATTATAGAGAGGTAACCTGTATGGGGTGTCATTATAGAGAGGTAACCTGTCTGGGGTGTCAATATAGAGAGGTTATCTGTATGGGGTGTCATTATAGAGAGGTAAACAGCATGGGGTGTCATTATAGAGAGGTAACCTGTATGGGGTGTCATTATAGAGAGGTAACCTGTATGGGGTGTCATTATAGAGAGGTAACCTGTGTGGGGTGTCATTATAGAGAGGTAACCTGTGTGGGGTGTCATTATAGAGAGGTAACCTGTATGGTGTGTCATTATAGGTAGGTAATCTGTAGGGTGTGTCATGTCATGCAGTTAACCGGTAAAGTGTGTCACTGGAGACAGTTAACCTGTATGATGCATTAACATGTTCACCATTACTATGCTATAGTAAACTGTTCACCTGTATGATGTGTTATTTCAGAGACAATAGGGGACAAAACAGAGATAAGTGAGGATGGCCAACCTAAACTAAAACAGCGGCGCAGTAGGACTAACTTTACTTTGGAACAGCTGAATGAACTGGAACGATTGTTCGATGAGACACACTACCCAGACGCCTTCATGCGGGAAGAGCTTAGTCAGCGACTGGGTCTGTCAGAGGCCAGAGTACAGGTATGGTAGTCAAAACGTTTACTACCATTGATAAAAAGACACCATAATTCATCCTCCTTAACTTGTCATTTATCTCCTGAATTGACAATTTATCTGTCAAGTATACAATGTAAAACCACTCCCACTTTCCACAAGGCGTCCTTCGTTTTAGATTATTTCTACAGTCATCGTGTTGTCGATCGTGCTTCATATCGACAATTTAATATTGAAATAGCATGTTTAGAAATAATGGATCCATATTTTATACATTTTTTTTTTAAAAATCAGTCTTAATATTGAACAGGAGACACTATTCCGTAACCGATAATTTACTTACAATAAAAAGTAATGTTCGTGCTGAAAGGTCGTCTATTTTTCTTTTCCTATCCTTGTTTTGATGAAACGTGAAAACCAAAAAAATATATAATCGTACTAAATGCAGTGCTATATGATAGTTGTTCCCTATACTTCGTGACCACGTTGTTAAATCTATTGTGTAGGAATATCATATTCCGTTAAGCAAATTGTTTCTCAAATATCTCTCATTGAAATATTTTTATCGTAACACAAACATGTCTGCGGACATTTTTATTTGTCTATTTGTTATTCACTTTCAAAAATGTTCATTTTTCGTTTAATCAAATTCATTACGTACCACTTCATTGATAACAAGCTGTTACTAATGAGATATACGTTGTGAAGAATATGTTTTATCGTCGACCCGGTACAAATGTCCTTCATAAATTCAAATTAGATATATATACTATGCGACTTCTGGTTAATAGTTAAAATCAAAGTATCTTTCCAATGCATCATTCATACTCTAAATTTTAAGGCTTGCTCCAATAATTTTGTCCATCATATTGCAATATTACATTTATTTACAAAATCAGTGTCATCTCCAAACTTCGCCAGCATTTTTCATCAGGCTGGTGTTCGTTACCTTGCGGAAACGGAAATGTTTAGAACATAACCATTTCCGTTTCATAGATAACTGTCTAACGTATGACACAGCTGCTTAAAAAACCATTTATCCGGAACTGCAGTATTGCTGAGAACTTCAGAAATCCAAACCGATAAAGGGAAAGAAAATGATGTTCCCTTGACAACCTGATAATTGTGATGTTCCCTTGACTACCTGATAAATGTGATGTTCCCTTGACTACCTGATAATTGTGATGTTCCCTTGACTACCTGATAAATGTGATGTTCCCTTGACTACCTGATAAATGTGATGTTCCCTTGACTAACTGATAATTGTGATGTCCCCTTGACTAACTGATAATTGTGATGTCCCCTTGACTACCTGATAAATGTGATGTTCCCTTGACTACCTGATAATTGTGATGTTCCCTTGACTAACTGATAATTGTGATGTCCCCTTGACTAACTGATAATTGTGATGTCCCCTTGACAACCTGAAAATTGTGATGTCCCCTTGACAACCTGATAATTGTGATGTCACCGGGAAGATTTGATAATTGTGATGCCCCCTTGACTTCCTGATAATTGTGATGTAACATTGAAAAGCTTATAATGTCGCCTGAAAGACCCGATGACTGTGATGTCACCCAGAAGACCTAGTTATTGCGTCGATGATTTGAAAACCTGATGACTGTTACGTCACCACGGATACCCTCCCCCCCCCTAAAATCTAAAGTGAAAAAAATAATGCAAATACTCGTCACATGCACATCTAGAACTTTAAAATGTTTTATAGATTAAACAGATACAATAAACATATCACAACATTGAATTTGAGAAATAAATTATACAATACAAACAACATAAATTACCAATTACAACGATATCTCTATATCATTTTAACAATGTTTGAAGGCCTTAATATAATTATGATTCATATTGTAAAACGACAATTCCAGATTCCCATCATTTTCGATGAATTTCAATTTGGAGGTGTTTTTAGACAAGGTAGTGGTCATCTGCCCTCCCCAGCCATTCGCTTATCAATGCGATGAGAAGATGTCGATTTCTTGGTATGTAAACCTCACAACGCTGAACACTTACTATGCAATACTTGATCAGTACAGTTCAGAACTCACAAGATCATGGCTGTCATGCAAGCCGTCATCAGACGACAAATAAACTCGTAATACAGTTTAGAGTTTACAAGGTTGATAATGAAAGTATTTCCTTCCTTTTGTCCAAAGTTTACATAAATGATGTCGATGGCGATGAAGACATTTACCCTTTTGGAACGCCTTGTCTTTTCTTGAGTCTCCGTGTTATTTTTTCTGTTGTCAATATTTGCCCTATAGTTTTATCGATTTTGAGTCTGAGCGCAGATTCTGTTGATACATGTATGTCTGTGTTTTCCTAACTGTTCTTGTGTTATATGAAGGTCTTTGGAATATAGTCTAAGAAGTGTCAGTATTGTTTTATTATCAGTACCAAATCTTACTTACCCATCAGCAACGTGACTGTACATTTAATCATATCGGTGTAAATATCCCAGTATAATCTCAGTTGTTACGTCCATATTTTTGAGATCCTAAATAACGCTTTCATATAAAAATTATCTTGCAAATTAATTAAACGTTATGACTGTATTCTTAAAGTCATTAGCAAGACAAAAACGGTGTATAGACAACTGGTCCAAAACCCCAATTAAATTTGTAAAATATTGAGATTGATATCTGACAATTTAGAAATATTTTTTTTGCTGTTGTCTTTTCATCGTTCTATGTTTAGGACCGATCACTAACAATATTTTTCCTGCAACACATCAACCTCGCTCTTTTATAGATAGATATCGGCACTAAAGTTAGATGTATTGAGTTGTTTTATTGATGTCAATGAGATAGATTAGCTGTGTACATATTTACAAAGTAGTTTGTTTCCCTCTCTCAGCGGTCACTCGCATTGGCAGATGGTCATCACTGTGAAAATACTCGATAATTTGCCTCATTTCGTAGACAGAGCCACAAAAATTCGCACAGAGGTGTACCATCGCGTATAGGTGGGGTTGACTGGCTGTACAAAGGGGCATGATCTTGTCAACTCCCTTCCATTGTCGACTGTCACTCATCCTAATTGATTCTTTTGGATTAATTTAGAAGTAAAATCAGTGAACGAGTAGGTCCGTTTTCTTGTCATGGGCAATAAGAGGAACATATCAAAATGAAGAGAAATTCAATAATTTGCGAGCAATGTTTGCATTTGAATTATCAAACACGTGACCCGCACGCGTCACGAGCCTGGCAACAATCTGCGCCAAGACGGGCCTAACGACAGAGTTCCCGATCCAAGCTCCTTCGGGACCCCGACTAATTGGATAACAGCGTCTCAACTATTTCTTGGATTATATACTGGCCACGATGCTTATATAATTGGCACTTTGAGGGCACATTAAAAGCCGAGTTTAATTTGATTAATTTGGGAGCCATTTGACGAGTGTTAGTTAATATTAGTCGCTAATACTGGGGAGGAAGGGTGGAAGGATAGACTCTGGTCCCCTGGCGCCTCAGCGATCCATGTCAAGGCGTGCATTTGCCATGCGCTCAGACATATATCAGTTCACGATTCTTGTCTGACGTGACCACCAAACTCGACATGGCTAGGTCAGTGTTGTAGACGTAAGTATATGTAAATAATTCGACACTTCATGGCTGACATTTGCAGACGCGATCTGATATATAAAAGCCTATGGAATTAGCATACTCTGAAATGTCAAAGGACATCGGTAATAAGAAAGGTGTTTGAGTTTGTCTTGTATATGAATTATCTTCTTTGTTACCCGTTATACATCCTCAGACGCCATGGATGTCCTTTGTGTATAGTAGATTTGATCATACATACTATTATGTTTGCATAACGGCCACAGGGGTACTAATATACACAGGTCTAGGCGTGGTCAATTCGGAGTTATTGCCCTTGTCAGATTTCATAACGTTAGTCTATATTATTTGCTTTTACTGCTCCTTGGCGAATTCACACATCCACATATGATTTCCAAAATGGCTATAGTAATGTTCTAAATCAAAATATAGGTAAAAATAAATGTCATAACCCACGACGAGGTCAACTCGCCCCAAAATTGATAGCCATACCTGTCACATAACTGCATTGTTATCAGTGCAATAATATCGATTACATAAATTGTGTTATGACAAGACACCAAACAACAAATGGAACCCTGATCGAACGAAGTTTCGTGATAATAAAAAGGTCATAGTGTTATATGCATTGCGACGTGACCAGAGAAAAACAATGTCACTAATGTAGATATTATAGTCTAATCCAATGTTGTTTTAATAAATATTTGCGAAGGCATTTAAGTAATGTTAGACAATATTATATTAATCCTAAACTATTTTAAAACTCACAACACAATTCTTTATATATTTGTAAGATTACAAAACATTTATTTAGCTGAGTTTAAGGGCAACATCTCTGTTTTTTCTTATGTGTTATTGCATAAGCAACTATAGTGTGTTGATGAATAATATCAAAAATTAGGTAATGTTAACAATTAAAAACAACTCTCTTCAATATTAAATGTCAAAAAATCAGTGAAGCAACTTCATGACCACTCTCCTTAAATATAAAACGTGTGAAGTGACTTCATGCCCGCATTCCTTAAATATAGAACGTGTGAAGTGAATTCATGCCCGCATTCCTTAAATATAGAACGTGTGAAGTGAATTCATGCCCGCATTCCTTAAATATAGAACGTGTGAAGTGAATTCATGCCCGCATTCCTTAAATATAGAATGTGTGAAGTGAATTCATGCCCGCATTCCTTAAATATAGAATGTGTGAAGTGAATTCATGCCCGCATTCCTTAAATATAGAACGTGTGAAGTGAATTCATGCCCGCATTCCTTAAATATAGAACGTGTGAAGTGAATTCATGCCCGCATTCCTTAAATATAGAACGTGTGAAGTGAATTCATGCCCGCATTCCTTAAATATAGAACGTGTGAAGTGAATTCATGCCCGCATTCCTTAAATATAGAACGTGTGAAGTGAATTCATGCCCGCATTCCTTAAATATAGAACGTGTGAAGTGAATTCATGCCCGCATTCCTTAAATATAGAACGTGTGAAGTGAATTCATGCCCGCATTCCTTAAATATAGAACGTGTGAAGTGAATTCATGCCCGCATTCCTTAAATATAGAACGTGTGAAGTGAATTCATGCCCGCATTCCTTAAATATAGAACGTGTGAAGTGAATTCATGCCCGCATTCCTTAAATATAGAACGTGTGAAGTGAATTCATGCCCGCATTCCTTAAATATAGAACGTGTGAAGTGAATTCATGCCCGCATTCCTTAAATATAGAACGTGTGAAGTGAATTCATGCCCGCATTCCTTAAATATAGAATGTGTGAAGTGAATTCATGACCGCTCTCCTTAAATATAGAATGTGTGAAGTGACTTCATGCCCGCATTCCTTAAATATAGAATGTGTGAAGTGACTTCATGCCCGCATTCCTTAAATATAGAATGTGTGAAGTGACTTCATGCCCGCATTCCTTAGATATAGAATATGTGAAGTGACTTCATGCCCGCTCTCCTTAAATATAAAATATGTGAAGTGACTTCATGACCGCTCTCCTTAAATATAGAATGTGTGAAGTGACTTCATGCCCGCATTCCTTAAATATAGAATGTGTGAAGTGACTTCATGCCCGCATTCCTTAAATATAGAATGTGTGAAGTGACGTTATGCCCGCTCTCCTTAAATATAAAATATGTGAAGTGACGTTATGCCCGCTCTCCTTAAGTATCAAACATTCTGTCAAATGCCGTCTTTGAATTTTAAATATAATGTAAAACGCCTTTACAACTAACCTACCAAAATTTGAAATTTCTATGAAGGGCCGTTTCGACCACACTACGTAAATATAAGAATATTCTTTGAAGCAATTTCTCATCGAATTTCCTTGATTAAGAATAATCGGTGAAGCGTTGTCAACACGATTCTATTTATATATAAAATATAATTAAATCAACTTCACCACCACTCTGTCTAAATTTAAACGAGTCTGTAAATATTCCGGAACACTGTTTTGTCGTATCTTACTTTAAGTATTCGTATCAGGTTCATACACAGTAAAAACAGAAAAGGGAATGAACATATGTTACAGATTTGTTAGTTTTCGGAGTCACAATAATGACACGTTTGTGACAGAGTGGTTCGCCCTCAATCTGGTGTTGGTCAATATATAATTGCGCGTGCTAAATAATGTGTCCTAAGAGACAGATTCATCGAGGTCAGAATTGTTTTTTACATCTGGAACAATGGAATAGTTGTGGTTGAATAAGAGAAAAATGCTACGTTTTTGGGATTCGGTTACAGTTATAGACAGAAATATTCTTTTCTGCAACAAAGTTGTTGGTATGATTCATTGTGGTAAGAATTTTTTTCGGGAGACAACTCGCTGTTCAAATACAATAAGGTAAAATTATTAACATATATGTTTGTACTATAAAATGTAATAAAATCTTAGTTTTATTTTACCTGTGATAAATTCTCTGGGTAATTCAAAGTGTCATCCTTATTGATAAACCACTCTAACAGCATATTGTCAAGTTTAAGCGTGCGATATGATAAATACTTAGATAAGATATTTAGATATTTTATTATCAATGATTACTGATAAGTCTAAACAGCCACGAATGGAACAAAATCTATCAAATTATAATATCAGTTTGACAGGTCTATATGAACGATCTAGTGTACAAAGTAAAATATTAGGTTTAAATAGTATGAAATGATTTACGCATAAGGTAAGATTTTGAAAACCGGATATCTATGCTTTATTAAGATAAAAAAAAATTCTCTATTTTTCCCCCGGGTAATAATGAATTGTGGAATTGCTATTCTCTAAAACGAATTAATCTAACGAGGAGAGTTGTTTCGTTAATACTCATATAAAGAAGCTGGAGACATCTTCATAGGAATTTATAAACTAATTACAACCTTTTCATGAGCAGTATGGTTATTCAAAAGCAATCTAAACAAAGGCTTTAATCGGGTTTGACCTAGAGAACAAAAATTCTTGTGTACCGAGTACGGTGCTGGGGATTGAAGATGTCGGTGAAAAGCTTTAGTCACCATGAAAGTTAGTTACTATTAATCCATTTAATTGTCTAACAAAGCTATCGCACAACAGGGAGACGGTTTCGTCGCAATATAGTGCGTGCTGGTTAATTGCCTATATAGTGTATAGGTATACCAGTTCGCTTTAAGCTACGTTAACCACACGTCACCTATATTGTGAGAGCCTCCTTGAGATGATGAGCAAACGCTCGGCTAAAAATCCGGCAGCAGCCATTCGAACGTGCGAACAACAAGCATATTCACAGTGAAAGGCGATAAAGAAAGAGCAATAATTACACAGCGGAGATGTTTATTAGATTAAATGTAATTGAGGAAATTTATCTTTTCTAGACACCATCACCCGATCAAGCTCTCAGAATAGTTCGTCAACTAACGATTTCTTGGAGTTTTCAGCGAGTGGAATTAAAATCAAATTATCTCCCAAGTCTAGCAGTGTTTAAGATAATCTACGATGAGACAACGAGCGAGGGAACTTGCACAACGTAGCATTTTGTGGACGATCAATTGCACTGTCAGGCCTTGTTATGTCATTGTATTTTATTTTATTCAATTATCACCCACAGGTGGAGGGCGTTACAGAATTTAAAAGAAATTTGAAAAGTAGGACTGCTTATATAACAATCATTTTATGGAGTCTTGAGACTTATATTTGACAATATTCACAAAACACCTCATGGTTTTATGTTGCTAGTTCCGTTTTTATGTCCCGATCCGTAATTTGTCATTAGCCGGATCATCAAGGTGGCAAGAACGCTTAATTGGTTACTTAAGTTACATGAAGTGAATCTTTATGTCCTCAGCAGGGTTTAGTTATGTTGTTTCCCGTCTGTGGGAATAACTTGATTGATATCAGGATGTTGTATACGTTTTTGTTATCGTTTTGGCCCTCATTAAATAGAACAAAGTGTCGTTAAATAGAATTCAATGACACGGGTAGAAACGAAACGCTAGTAAGTGTAATCCTTAATCCAATCAAACAATGGAAAATTGTTTTAAAATGTCATGAGGATGTAACTTATCTGAAGACGGTTTTTGTAGATTAGACATAGTTTGGTTGTTTAGTTTTTCAAAGGACATTGCTGGTTCATTTCTTCTGAATGAGTTTAGTATGCTCAAAGTCTCGAAATAAAGTTTATGTTAAGATACCATGACACCAACAAACAAAGAATTCCTAGGTTTGTTCAAACCAACAACCGAACGGGACCTTACTTACGCTTTGGAAGTAACCTTTATTATTTTGTCCCTGTTAAGATGACTAATATTTCTTTATAATTTTCATGATCAAACTGGGAGATTTTGTTTTCCTTGTCTCCATTATTCGTTATTTCTGTTGTTTATCTATAGATGTCCTCTTAGACATCAGGTCATTCTAATATTATCACGAAAGCTGTTTGACGTCTTTCTACTCATGACATTAAAATGGTTTCCTTTTTTTCTTTTTCGAATATTGGCTACATCAGACTACGAAAAAGGGGATGTTGTCTTATAAGTAAACGGCAAAAATCAATCTCCTCAACACATTTCTACATCCATCAGTAGTCAAATCCCATCACCAATTTCTATATCTATTGCTACACTTTCGCTATACCTAATGTTACATGTTTTATACGCCCATCACTAAATCTATCGCTAAGCTCTTCACATCACCCATCGCTAAATCCATCGCTACATTCATCACTTAACCATCGTTGCACTCTTCGTTTCACCTATCGTTGCATCCTATGTTTCACCCATCGCTATACCTTTAACTAGACCCATCGCTAAATCCATCGCTTCATTCATCCCTAAGTCCATCAATTCGTCCATCTCTTCAAAGACTACATATATTGCGTCAACTGACGCTACATCGCTATCCATTGCCTATTTTGGATTTATACTGTTCTTTCTCAAAACCCTTTACTTCGTTACATTCATCTATAACGTTTGGTTCGATCATTATTGGTTAAAGATGGAAAATATGTTCCTAAAGCTTTCAAGTCGTTTTCGCTTATCGTGTATACTGAGAACTGTGTAACTACATAATGTGATATTTCCTAGGTATAAAATGTTACTGTGTTCGGTAGTACCTTGGCATAATATTGTGGTGTCGGAAAAACAACTCTTTGTCCATATATCTATCAGTGGTTTTATTTCAATGTTTTATAAAATTGATATTTACAGGCATTCTTGGCCATTTTATTGTCCAGGAAGCATGTTACATGCTAAGTGTATTTAACAGTTATTAATAAAACCATTCCCTGTCGTGATGGTCAGTCAATGCATTCGCATCGCTACATGGATACAAAACTATTATGCGAAAACATTCTCATTATCCACTTATATAATTACAAAGTAACAAAAACATAAACAAGCTTTGAACCATGTTTATGGTGATTAGCCGCAAAAACTTCTGTAGTGGTAGGTTTAAGATATATCATGGTATTAATGTATTTAACAAATTTTTGTGGTGATTATTGACTATTAAGATGTAAGAAACAAGACAGTGGTAATCAATGGATTATTAACATAATTTCTTAGTTCTTCTAAGAATCTTAATTGATTCATACTTATTAGATAAAATGTGTGTAAATCAAAGGCTTGACTTTAGGAGGTAGTCTGTGGTTAAATAAATCATCGTGATGACACTACTGATGATGACATGGTGTGAAATACACTTAATTACAGAAATCAGATAGATGCAAATGGCTGTTATGTCGTATTGGCAAATTATAACTAAAATAGCATTCACAGTCGATCCCTATTTTCCCGACAAATTGTAGTTTATATTCCTTTCCTCTGGTTTTGACCATTTTTCATGAGAATTTCCCAGTCTTGGTGACGATTGCTGGTTTGTCATAGTCTTCCCAGGGGAAGTTGTTCGCTCACATTACACCAAGATAGTGTCACTGACAATTGATATTCTTTTCCTCCTTATTCAATAAGCCTGGTCACATTAGACACAGCTCTCGTATGTTACTAATAATCTAGTTTGCAATAAATCCCAGTTCGACTATTGTTCTCGTGTATTAGTGTGTTACACGATGACAATCATCAAATGACATTGATCATTGTCAAATCGCGTTGTAAGAACCATACT
The DNA here is from genome assembly GCF_031769215.1 of Ylistrum balloti. NCBI lineage: Eukaryota > Metazoa > Mollusca > Bivalvia > Pectinida > Pectinidae > Ylistrum > Ylistrum balloti. The sequence continues at coordinate 891,652 of NW_026782094.1, forward strand.
TTTCATATCCACGATTGTAGCCGCGATTCACGACAGGAGGACATTGAGGGATCAGTGACGCACAGAACGCAAGCAGCATTATGTTAAAAAATACATTGGAAATGTGTCATCAGATTATCTGTCGATTTGTCAGGAGATAGAATTTGTCAAACTCTTCTCTAAAGCGATTTAACAATTTGTTACTTTTTCTCAATATGAAATCAAGTTGATAACTCCGACAAGTGATAAGAATACATATTGAAGGAAATGGTCACATCTGTTTCCGTGATGCATTTAAGTAATAAACTCAATATTTAGTTGTACATCAACATTCATCTTTTGCCATGGGGATTGTTTAAACATTATTTTGAACAACACCCATCGAATAGAAACAGAGAGATTCCATTTAGAATGGTGTACCAGTTCATAAATAACGATACCGAAATATATATATATATCCATTGTGTATAGCTGTATATAGACTTTTAATAATTTGTGTGCCATAGGATAGCTGTCACTAAACCGACAATATACCTTATCATGTCATGTTATTGTACACATGGTAACACATCAGGAATTTCCACCATCCTTCTCTATGCCATTTGTACAAGGGAGGTCATTGCCCAAAATATATTGAGATACAAATCATGAGACTGGTTCACCAACTTAATATTAATTAAAATAGTTTAAGAAATACTCAGAAATTTGAGAGCAGTTTTACAAATGGGTTAAAATATTTTTTTTTTTATATTAAAAAAATCTTTCATGACCCCGTCTCTTTAAAAATGATAGCGAGTAACTAACATGAACTATACTATTGTTTGGTTTTTAAGAAAACATGATGACTATTTTCGACCGGTATAAAGGAAGCAGGTTTGTCGTAGAAATATCGCTCCGGGTCATTACCGGCTGAATGTCTACTCATCTCTCCCGACATAGTGACATTTCTGTTTTCGATACAATACAGGCTTCTCATCTCTCCCGATATAGTGACATTTCCTTTTTCGATACATTACAAGCCAAATAGCTACTCATCTCTCCCGACATAGTGACATTTGCTCCGGAAATAACAAAAATATTTCCGACACTAATAAAGATTTTGTGATAATAACGGCTAAGATAAATACTGTGTATCTGTGGAAAGATAATGCCCATATGAATTGATTCGAAAACCATATATTTAGACAGATGTATAGTTCTTGAGTTACTTAGGAACTAATAATAATACCGATATGTCATGTTTATGTCTGAATTACTAAATTCAAGCAAGTGTCTGTTATTATATTTTCATAAGTTTTAATATCCGTGATACTATCCATTCTTGTTATACTTAACATTTCTTATTGAAAGTTACAACTGTTTTATTATCAAAAGTCTTAATAACGAATTGTTACTGATGTTGCTAATGAAAATTAATTTAACTGTACCTTACAGTAAATCAAAAACCATTGAAACATTGTTTAACGATTACGAGTTTTGTCAACAATAAGAACACTGCTTTTAGTAAACTAATTGACACATGTTTTGTGAACAATAAATCATTGTTTAAACGAATTGGCATGGTCTTTTTAATCACAATATATAACACGTTCAACATGGATCAACACTGACTTTTTAGCCTACAATCGTTCGTGGTAGACTTAGACTGGCTTTGCGCTGTAAATGAATCTGATGATTTTTTGCCCACATATCTCTTAGCGCGACAGACTGTCTGAGTCTTCTTCAAACTTTGGTAAATGCACACGACACCAATTCTTGGAAGGAATTGCCATTTTTCGTCACTGTACTTGATCCCGTTGAATTACTTTTATGAAGTTAATACCGTTATCATACTGTTGGAGTTGCTATACACAGAGGGAATTAAGAAAATGGCTAAATTGATCAAATTATAAGGGTGAAGAGAGGGTATAAATAAATAAATCACATTAGGTACAAAGCAATACTGGATTGAAGTTGATGAAAGTAATACAAATTTGATTAACATCATATTTTCTCAGGTCTGGTTCCAAAATCGGCGAGCAAAGTGCCGCAAACACGAGAGTCAGATGCAGAAAGGTAAGAGGCTCGCCAAGGGGAATTTTATTTTTATCCCCTTTTTTTCTTATTTTTAAATGTTATAACAATTGGTAAATGACATGAACTTATAGACACAATATGTGCATGGTATGTTTTGATCAATATATTATCGATCATAATAGAATTTACAGAATTAAGAAGACTTATCTTTGCGGAATAAAAACTGTATATATGTATAGTATATCGAGGTTCTTCTACAACGATATCATTATAGATGAAGCTATTGTATGCGTTTTTATCGATTATGTTTAAATTTCTTTCATAAAGGAATTCTTTGAAAATTTATTTATTCTGGAAATTATCTTTATGAAACATTTATATCTATTTGAAAGGTTTTATTACATCACAGATCCTGCATATCAACTGTGAAACAAATTTCGTTTATGATCATAAATATGTTGATTGGTATTAAAATGATCAGTATTTGTTGTCAAGGATAAGCAAGCAGTAAAAAAGACTAACATGCTATCTCTCTTTGAAGTTAACGATGTAAGCATTCCTATTTAAACCTGGTTTCCGAATATATATTTTTGAAGAGATGATATATATAATACAATAAGATACAATACATCTAGTTATGGTCAAGCCTTAAAGTGTATTTACATGTTAAAACATCAGGAATATTGCTATGTAATTAACTGATTGATGTCACGTGACTATTATTAAGCTGACTATGTATGATAATTTTCTCATATTTTAAGTAATTTATAAGACATGCATATTAAATTATGCACGAGGTTTTAAGCATAATCTCATCTTGTCACTGATACGACATGGGTTTTACCAATTCTCGTAGCTGTATTCTTAAGAATTTCGCAAGCATTTGTAACTTGTCTTCAAATAATGTTGTTTTCTAAAGGAACGTGGAAAAATTAGTATTCATAAACAAAGCAAACACATGGCTTTAATCAAAAATTGATATGACATGAAAAGTGTAAAATTAATTGTTTAGTGAAATATAAAAAAACTGTTCGCTTGCAGCAAACTGACCAATAACTGTAAGATTCAAACGTAAAAACATAAATGTTAATTTAGTATCAGAAATCCAATATCGGTCGAAATAAACGTTGCTGTTTTTTACTTATTACTGTCTAGTAACTGTTCAAAATAATTTTGAATTCTAAAAAAAAAATCATAAGGTTATTAAGTGTAAAAATGTGAGACAGCTTACAGTATTGTAGTGTGTGTGTTAATTCATGCAAAAATGATAATCGCCAAAACGTTTGAAATATGAGTTAAACTTAGATAAAGAAATGTAAAATTATAAATTAAACTATTTAAAAGTTGAACACATTTAATCAAAATAACTTTGGAATATATTCTTCAAGTTGATAAATTCAATGGAATAAAAGTTCTTTTAACACAACCAGTAAACAATTAAAGGTAGGATTCCAATGACAACACTGTCACTTTCATCAGTCATGTTTTCCATTTGTCCACCAAAATTTATTTTTTTCTGTTTCAATCCAACTAAATGTTACAACCATTTGGACTTTATATGCAATCATTTTCTACATCGGCACTTACAGATTGATCAGTTTAAATACATATAGATAGACGTCAATAAGCTGCTTATATTTGTATGTCTACATGTTAATTTGTTCTCGTGATCTTTTAATTCGTCTAACAGTTTGAAGTCTTCAAAGATGCAAGCTTGTCTAAGAATAACACGTCAGTCTTTCTATCCTGTTATATACGTGCAAACAATTCGTCATCGTTGTATTTAATTCTATTATTAGGAATTCGACAAATATAACTTTTAGTTTGATCACTTTCTCCGTCATTATGGTAATTGTTTATGCAAACCCCTTTAAACTAAATTTGTATTAGCCCAAACAATCGCCCGTTTGGCCCCTCTCCGTATAACAATTTTAACCGCAGAGATTGAATAGCTTTCTTGAAGCTGTGAAGTAGGCAATACCAGTTACTTTTCATCTTCATATTCAGAGTTCATCCAAGTAGATTAAGGGAAACTGGTTTACAATATCCATTATCTTCTGTTATTGTCGCACCTCCATTAAGAACACAAGCTTAATTCGCCTCATACGGACCGTTTGTAGAAAACGTGATTGCTTCAATTGATTTAATTGACAGAAGGAAGCTGATACAAATGACATCGATTGCCTCATACGGCGAGAAGACTCTCTTGACATAATGGCAGTGATTAATCAGATTTATTCTGGCAACAACCTTAGCCTCAAATATTACATTAGGCAGTAGAAATGTTCAAGCTCAATAATGAGAAGTCAGTGAAAAGCGTTCCAATGAGAAGATCTGAAAGTCTAATTCACTCAGGGGTTTGCACAGGAACCATAATGGCTTCAATGCCACGCGGATCTTTGCAGAGACAGGTTTCTTTGATTGACTATTTATTTGAAATTCATGACTAAATAATGCGATTTCATGAGGTTTAATTCGGGAATGAAGACAAATTGATATATGAGTGTTAGATAAAAGTAAAATTGGTATCAAATTCGTGTTCACCATTCATTGTTATTATATTTCTCAAATTGAATGAAATAACCTTGACTGTTACTAAACTAATTCAGTTCAATCATACCAATTTTCGTAATTAGGCAATTTTCTTTATTTACTCTATGAATATACATTCTCACCCACACCGTAAACGTTAGAGTACAAAAGCCCTATTGTGCAAGCGATTTAGATAATTTATAGACAAATTATTTTGCGTCCTCCGCTTCAAGAACGGTTTTATCTTATTAAGTTATCAAGTCCCTGCTTCACAATTAACCTTAACAACAGCGCTTCCCTAACTTAAATCGGTAAATTGTTTTTCTCAACAGTACACTGACTCGCAGATACATTTAACATAACAGCTAGAAACACCGTGGAAATCAGTAAAGTAGATTACACTCTTTGTTGTATACAAGAAGAACTATTTGATTTCCCCGAAAAGAATGAATCCTCATAATTGTCTGTTAGTTTTCTTCCTCTAATACAATTTTTAACATGCAGTTTCTATTAATTTGATTCTTAACTGTCACAACACATATTAATCAATAGGTATGCGGAACCTTCATAATGATATAATTGTTTTCCTAGCAACAAACCTTTGTGGAGATTGATACATTTTAGAGAGGTCATTCAGGGTCAGAAAGAGTTCTCCCGTCTGTGGTTTGAGTTCTATAAATATTAAAATTCTTTCATTTATAAAATATATTAACGTTCCTAGATAATGTTATTCTTTGCATTTGCTTTAGTTTACTTTTTATTAATTCATAATTAGACAGGGAGTGTTTATTGAAGATCAATGAAGATGATGTTGTGGTTATATATAGTTATAAAACTGTGCAATGGTGAACACAGAGCATATCATTACAGAAAAATTTAAAACTAGTATCATAATCAATTCTTAAAATATGTTGTATTGATATAAAGCTCCATGTAGTGTTCGTTTATTTCGATTTTTGCTTTCCTTAACATATTTTTTATTATATCATATTAGTCTTACTACCTTATCAGAGGAAATTGGGTATTTTTACTAAGAAGAAAAGACTTTTTATTCATAAGTTCAATATCGATAATCAAATAAATTTATTGAATAGATTGAGACAACTTTTACGAATTTAAGATTTAGATATCAATTTCTAGTATCGGTTGGATAAGGATATTTACAAAGGTAAATGGCGAGTGTTTTCATAAGTTATATTGGTATAAAAAATATTGTCTGTTGTTTTTCATTCTGCAGCATTTAATATAGATATATATATATGTACATAGATAGGCAAACACGAAATGTTAAAATGATTGATCAATGCCGATAATAGGTTTCATCAATTGACGTTAAGAATTAATCTGTCACCCTACAGTTCTGTTGTACCTTTTTTCCTATGAAAAGATAAATTGATATATATATATATATAAAATTCTTTATGTTAGAGTGCATGAAGTATAAAAAAGGTATTAATATACCTCTACATATGCAGAGTACACAAATGATACACAGAAACGTGGGTGCATCATACACAGAGCAAGCAAATAATATTCATTGAATAATATGTCAATCATATAAAATGTACACAAATGATACTCAGAAAAGATGCCAGTTATATTCAGAGTTACGAAAAAACAAACATACAGAAAAATGAAAACAATACTCAGAAAACTATGTAAATTATATACAGAGCAACTACATATCGCATGGAAAGTATATAAACAATGTACAGAAATGTTACAGAAAATCAATATATAGTACATACAATAGCAATACAAAGGACACAGGGAAATTATTGCCATTTCTGCAAACTTAAACCATTCTAATTCCAAATATTTATAAAAATGTTCTCTTAGCAATGGTTTATTGATTGCTTTAGAATTAATTCTGTTATACCCGTTGTTTGTTCGCTAGAAATAATTTTCTGATAACTCGATATCAATATTCGTGATGATTTTCTATAGAATAAATATATATATCCGCTGTCACGTTTTCATCTTAAAATACAATTAACTTATAGAGCAGCCGTTACTAATCTGTGATGCTACCTAGATACCTTATACATTAAGTATCATTTTCTTTGTTCGTGCTTTTTATGGAAGGTATTGTCACGTCAAAATTACGTTGCTTAGTAACATAATGTAAATAAGATATTTTGAATTGTGTTATATGACCATGTCAATGGAATCATAATGCAAACATCATCTAGGAAATTATTACAAAATATGAACAAACAAAAGATTTGCACAAAGATAGCATAAAGAAACAAGAAGATGATAATACCATGTGCTCCTCAAGTGTGAACGTTTTCCCTTCATCTACTTCACCCGTCATGTTAATAAGGATAATAACAACGTCGCCATTGCATAAGGTATAAAAATAATAAAAATTATCATGGCGTCTTAGATACACGAAAATTAGAGGCATTTCTCTTTTTCCGTGCGTCCTTAATTTATGTTATTTTATTTTTTTATATTGGTTTTAGTGTTGAAATGTTTTCGAGCCTGTCGCTTACTCCTTTTTAAACGAGAATACATTAATGGAAATAAGACAAATTGACACCAGAACGATTCTTAAGGTACAATATTTTAACATGTCCACTGACATCAATCTTACTACCTTAACAGAGAAATATTGTAACAAACATTATTTTGTAGTATCGTTGTGGGTGGGTCTTCTGTTCACGCTGATGTGGTCCGTACATCCACTCGAGGCAGCCTTCTTTGTGTACAATAGGCCACAGCGGGCAGCCTCAGCTATTTTACAGTGTACTGTGCCTCCAAATTAGTTCTTCGTCGCACAATTACAATATCAGCTTGTATGATCAAAAGTCAAATTGACTTCATCAAGTATTTTATTGGAAAAGTGGCTAGCAAACATCTCCAGGCGGGCCAAATAGTATTGACAATTTAGCCCAAAACTAGAATTTTGAATAGCGTACTACTGGTGTATTAATGAAAACAAATATTTGGTCACAACTCTAGATCAGGATGGGTTCCTAACCCACAGATTTCTCTTTTTCAAAAAAACCTGACCTTTTGTGTTGAGTTGATGAGAAGTGTCTCTCTTGCTCGTCTTTTGCGACGCCTCTCCAGTTAACATATTCCTTCGCTGAACCTAATGAAATAGGGCCGCGAACAAATTAGCTAACATAAAGAACGTTAGCGGCAGTGATTAACGTTTTGAGTATCATTAGCCCTGTATTTATAGTCGACAGTGGTCTGATTCCGCTATATTTCTTGTCAGAATGTTGCATATTGAATACAAACAATCCCTGGTAGTACCAATTATGATCGGAGACGGTTTGTCAGAGAATGATGAATTACAAATCATTGCTGGAATATGATAAAGTGTAATTGGTGACCCGCCATTGTTAAAACTCTCTAACATCTGAAGACACATTTACATTGGGGATCGAAACATGTAGCCAATTTGTATATCTTATGATTTGTAAACATGTAAAAGGCTGATGAATGGTGAAGCATCGTATGATACATCTGTGCGGAAGTCAGGGTTCTCTCACTGTCACCAGTACTACACTAGTTCCAAATACTCACTGGCCTTTCATTTTAGAACATTTTATTTAAGTTCTATAGAAGAACATGTTCAAGCACTTCGCTCAAATACCTATAAGAAACATCTCGTACTTTGCACCAATCCAACTTATATCCTTGTTGAATAAAGTGAGTTGGTATATCCTTATAATTCATATTTATATATAAGCGGTCTGCATATTTATGTATATGATTTGCAGTCATAAAGATGTTATGTTTAATCTCAGTTAACGAAAATAACGATGATAATAAGTCCCTCTATTGTTTCCAGCATGGAATACTTATATATTTCATGTTGATATTTCATGCGTCATAACTGTAACATCGTCATTGTAAATGTTAAACGTTTAAAGAAACAGGGGGCAGAAACATCTTGAAACGTTGTTGACAAACTTGTATTTTGATTAGGAAAAAGAATCTTTCATATAGAAAGGAAAAGGTGGAACAGAGGAAGTAACATGTATATATATATATGTATGACTTAAAAGACTGATATTTATTGTTAAATTTCACTATCTATTACCAAGAAAACTGGATCACGACGTCCTTTTGTCGTCACAATAGCGGTATATAGAACCTTTTCCGTATATTGGCGTTTGTCTTGTATTACGTATATCATCTTAAGTATTCCTTTTTTGTTTCTAGCTGGAATAATGCTACAATCACAAGGAACTCCACTTGACGCATGTAGAATGACCCCGTTTGTCAACATGACCCAGGTCCCAAGGGAACCGGTCGATCGTCTGCATTTTGCACCATTTTTACCTTATTATCAACTTCACGCTGCCTCGGCGGCGGCGGCGGCGTCAGCGTCGGCTACCCCACATCAGCCTATCCACCCGTTACTTTTATACCATCACCATTACGCCGCTGCATTAAACTACGCAACTCTTCATGACAGTAGCTTCAAATCTTCAAAAAATTCGAGCATTGCAGATCTGCGACTGAAAGCGAGGCAACATTTGGCCTCACTTGGTATATGAGTGAGCTCGACAAAATCTGCTTGTGATCTACTGTCCTCACGCAGGAATCCGAGAGTCACATAGGAAGGATATTAGATTACGTACAGGAGCTGTGCTAGAGGACGGAGCAGCGGAATCTCAGTGGATCTGCTATTTAAGTCCGTTTGACGTCCATGTGACGTAACAAGCATTTACCTCATAGGAAATGTACGGAACATCACGTATGTCTATAATTAATATATATGTATCTATAACCTGTTTATTTTCAATGTGATTGACTAATATGATGTTAAACCCGGAAAAGGATGTAAATATCAAACTTCTGCATCAAGATGTGTCAATGTGATTAATCAGTTCGATATCATATGTAATTTTCATTGATCAGGGTAATTAATCACAACTACACTGTATATATCAATTACTTGCCAATGTACACATTCCCTAGATATGTCAGCTAGTTTTATCATGACTTATTATTGTAATTAATCATCAGCTGTCAATGTAATCACTGTTAAGGTTGTTTACATTAATTCGCATTTGCATGGCATGTCTTTTTTAAAAGAAGTGCATATGTTAAGGATAAAATTTGCAACAGACTACGGTTTTCTTTCTTGATATTCGTTTTATTGATTTATTCCATACCCGAATAGAGTATCAGCTAGAATATAGATAATAATCTTAATAGGGACCATCTTTTGTCAGTATTATGAACTAGTGCTTGTTAATTCAATTATCCGTTTCTTGTCAGTATGCTAATTATGACATGTCAATGTATTCAAACACAACATCGCTGTTATCAATCACATGATATTGTAATATAACATATCAAGTCATTAATTTTTTATTTCCAATTTAAGTAATCAGACTTTGTTGGGAAATCTATTTTATAATCTAATTGTCGGAAGTTAAAATAAGTTTTCAGAGTGTAATAATTAATTGATCTATCATGACTTTACATCGTAATAAATCATGACATGCTAGGTCATGACTCGTGATTTTACAGTGTAATAAATCTTGATTTTTTCATGTCATTAATCGTGACCATAGTGTAGAACATTATGACATTTCATGTCATTAATCGTGACCATAGTGTAGAACATTATGACATTTTATGTCATTATTCGTGACCATAGTGTAGAACATTATGACATTTCATGTCATCAATCGTGACCATAGTGTAGAACATTATGACATGTTATTTCATTAATCGTGACTTTACAGTGTTATAAATCATGACTTATTATGTCATTAGCCTTGACTTTACGGTGTACTATCTCATGACTTGTCAGGTAACCCAGTCAAGTTATCAAATTTGATTTTACACATGTATCACCCTTATAAATCATGACGTTGTGCCGTGTAATAAATTAAGAATGGTCTGCATCATGCATTGTCAAATACATAATATTGATCGAATAGTGTTCATGATATGTTAAAGATTATCTGTCGTCGTATTGTAATAAACTAATTGCTTGCTAAGTCATTAAGCATTACATCAGTGTAATAAGTTATGCCTTTTCAGGTCTATGAATCAAATTTTGTCGAGTGATTAAGATTGATTGGACATTGCAACAGATCTTTTTTGTCAGATAAATCATTTAATTTTCACAGCGAAATATTTCATAACTTAATATTTTTAACAATGACGTTTTGAGTCTATAAATGATAAATTTTGATTAAATATTATATTAATGAAGTCTTACCAATGAAATGCTATAGCATTTAATCATTGCAGATGATATTACTAAATAATAACAAGTAAGGTTACGTAATAACGACATGTAAGTGTACTTAATCGGGATAAATTATTCAAAATCCTGAAAATAAGAAATGGTTCGTTGACGATTCAATACTGGAAAATAGAATAGATCGATGGATGGTATGCACGAGTACTCAAGATTTCCAAAAATATAAGATCATTTCATAACAGCTTGGTAGAGCAAACTAAACCATTACAGGTCCGAGTATTTACAAAGTCTGTTGTAGCATTATAACATGGTTGGCCGTGATATCTATTTATTACAGATATGTTATCTCAATATAATGGTTATCTAATTAAATCTTATATATTTATTAATTTGTCTTATCCAAACAATTAACACTATGTATTTATTGTATAACATGTTCCGTCAAAAAGCTTTCAATTTGTTTGGACATGTTAAATTGTAACCAAAATTAACTCGAGGTTGTTTATCAGGTAAATCATATGAATGCTTGTATTTGTTTATTTATTTTGTGTCTGTCATGCTTTTCCCTTGCGAGTGTTTCTCTTTTCTCGAAAGTAGACCTATTTGAAATATTCTATATCATCTTACTTTAACAAAGAATTAGTCATTTGTAAATGTGAGTTGAAGTATGGTACTTCTATATAGACCTATGTATATGTAATTACTGTTATAGTGATCAGTATAACAAAGAGTCAGTATAATTTGGCTCTTTGATGAGGATGACTAATTTGGTAAAAGAACTGACATGTTCTATAAGTAACCGTAGCCTGGATTTAGGGCATTAGGATTACTTTATAGATGAACTTCAAACTTATTACTTACGAAATTTTCTTCAATTCCAGATCATGCCAAAACAGGGATCCTGAGCTCTGTTTTTTATCAAAGAAAAGTTATTCTTAGGTGTAAAGCTAGTAAGTTGATCTCATTTTTTCTGACATTAAAAGTGCGAGCATGCATTTTTTATTGCTATTATTATTTTCACAAAATGGTTCATTAAATGATTGATAATGAAACAAACTCAGTGACCTTATTGTACTTTCATCAGTTTATCGATTAGGCGGTGCCCCTCAAGTCCTCGTGGCAGACGATTAATGCTGCGCTGAGTGGCATGCGCAAAAATAAGTAAGTCAGTTTTTCTTAAGAGGCAGATGTACTGGCGCCGTGTTTCACATATTCAATGAATAGAACTAATTTAGCATTTTATGAAGAAGATAAGCTGAAACTTTTGTCAATTCTAAGAACTGATATCCAACAGATATGTGAAATGATTCAAACGTTGTAACAGTGAGACATATATCGACAGATGATCTACTGTCAATCGTATGGTAGCAGTAAGATATACATCGTAATATCATCTTCTCTTATCAGCAATATATATAACGAAAGGTGAACTCCTTTTCCACTTTTAGTTGTAATTTGTAAGATAATCATCTGTCAGTATTAAGTAATTATACCATAAGATAATCTACTGTTATTGGTGTATCAGTAAGATATATAAATAATATTATCTACTGTCAAAATTATTGTATCAATAAAATATACACTGCAAGATTATCTACTGTCATTAGTACTATATCAGCAAAATATACAATACCTGCTGTTAGAAATATTGTATCAGTAAGATGTACACTGTAAAATCATACCTACTGTTACTAGTGATGTATCAATAAGATATAAAAGGTAAGATACTGTTATTTTTAGTAGTATTGTTTAACATTTCTTGTCAATCATATAGAATCTGTAAGAAGTATATATTAAGATCATCTACTATTAATGGTAATGTACAGGACTGTCTCCTGTTGATAGTATTATCTTAGTAAGACATATACAGTAAGATTATTTACTGTTAATAGTAGTCTATCAGTAAGATATATACAGTAAGATTATCTCCTGTTTATAGTAGTATATAAGTAAGACATATACAGTAAGAGTATATCCTGTTCATGGCAGTATCTCAGTAAGATATATGTACAGTAAGATTATCTCATGTTTATAGTAGTATCTCAGTAAGACATATACAGTAAAAGTACTTAATTTTAATAGTAGTTTCTCAGTAAGACATATACAGTAAGATTAATTACTGTTAATAGTCGTTTATCAGTAAGATATATACAGTAAGATTATCTCATGTTAATAGTAATGTATTAATAAGATATGTAACATAAGGCACTCTATTGTTAGTAGTACTGTATAAGATTTTCTACTGTCAATCGTATTGAATCATTAAGATATATATCGTAAGATCATCTACTATTAATAGTAAAGTATCAGTATGATATATACGGTAACATTATCTTCTATAAGCAGTATCATATTGCTTTATGTTCATATGTGTACTGTTTTAATTGAATAAACTTGATCATACCTAACAGACAGTATTTTGGGCTTTATAGCTATTTAAGTTATTACATAACACACTAACAAATTCTGATATCATGATTATCACACTTCTCATTTTACGTTTCTCCCATCGCCTCCTGGGCATCACCTGTTTAGGCCCTTAGTATCCATGATGAAACAGTCGTACGATCCAGTTCAGTTATTTTGAATTAACTGTAATTCCATATTTGCATCAAAATGTGCAAATGTCTTGTACGTCTCCATACTATAAAGCATAGTCCCCTTAATAATGTACAACAGATACACAAGTGAATAATGTAATTAAGCACCAATTTAGAATTGGTTACTGCGTGACCATATAATGAGATAAACTGCATCATACATCTGTGTTTTCCATTAGTAACGCTAGGTGTTTGATATTGTTGAATTATTAGTGGCGATTGAGAAAAACAAAAACATGGGGAGAAACACTTACTTCAAAACTCAATAAATTTTATTATTTTTACATTTAGTCATTTCAAGCGAATATCAAGTTCGTGTATATTCTAACCCGTTCCAATATTTATCACGACGCAAGCAGGTCACAATCATTCGACATGTAGCAAAATACATCGCTTAAATGTACTAAAGATACAAGGCATTACATTATTCTGTGTTACCTTTGATAAGCGTATCCTGGACAAGCACGATTAGCATTGCTGATATTTGAATGTCACAAACACCAAATCTTCAGTACCTACAAAACTTAATTACATTAAGTATACCCTTTTATGTATATATATAATAGATCCCCATGTACACATCGCTCACAACTCCTATAAACAAGTACACTCTTACCATATCATCATTTACATTTATTTATGTAAATTGCCTACTCACTGAACAAAATTGGACTAATATCCACTAAGTCTCTCAGAAGTCATTCAAACAAAGTCCGACACAGAAATGTCAACTGATGATACAAAGACTTCCCACTGACAATGGCTGCTCCGGTCACTATACTCCACCATAAAAATGGGGTGATCTGCTCACAAACTGACATTACACCGTTGCCTATATAGGGTCATCTATGTAACTGCTTGCCAACAAAGGACGTCCATCACATCTATCATCACTCTGGACAACCAACAGAACATCTGTCTACACAGGACATCTGGAGTTACATGTTGCCCTCTTCAGATCATGAACAATAGATCTGTTCACACAGGACCAAATGCAGCAGTAGAACTACCTACATCGGCCTGCGTTCAATAACTACCTCGCTTACACAGGACTGTATAAATGGCCATCTTGCCTAACAAAAGGGACTATATATATATATATATATATATTGGTTTCTTGTTCACACAGGACTACTTATATGGTACATCTTAGGTACCACTGCCTTCACACCATCTAGGGTAGAGCTGGAACGACACAAATATGACTATATCTAACTTTTGTGTCCTGTTGTATCCCATACACATTAATATGCGTATAGTTAAATTACATATTTACTATTCATTTACAAAGCATTGCATATTACAACCAAACACTATCATTTTTACTATTAATCGACAGTGCTAGTGTATATTAGCAGTTTGCATAATAATAATAATAACTACTTCTATATACAAGCATACTGCACCAATTACATAGCTAAGACTATCTATGTGTTAGCACAATGCACAGTAAATCCTCATGTATAAAAAGTACTCATAGGTACGTATCTTATATGCATGTACATTAATATATATATATATATATACATATATACTACAAACGCAAGAAGTGACAGATTTCGGACATATATAGGGGCATTTGGGATGCTATAAAACTTACCGCAAACTCTATTTTGCGCCGATGTACCCCATTTCAACATAAACAAGCTCACACAATAATTTAACCGCTTTGCTTGCTTACGTGTATCTCGTTCATTCTGCCCTTATAACGTTGGCTTTATGAATATTTACAATAAATTATCACAAGAGTGAAAATACAACACAAAGGTTAAAAACAGTGGAATTATAAAATGAAATAGATGTACAAAGTTACCATGACATTGTTTGCTTGGTATTTGTATATATATATTAAAGTTGGTTAGGACTTTGACAATATATTGTACGGAATCGTCAGTAATTAAAAAATGATGAAGGTTCCATAAAAGACATACCAGTGAATTATATATTTCAATGCAATTTCGGAACCAGATATAGTAGAATCAAATAATGATTACATTTATATCATACAGCAGTTACCAGACGAAAATAAAAACGAATACCAAAGTCTTGTTTTGGAAGTGCACTGACCCCAAGATTTAAATAAATCGTTATCGTGTTAGATACCAGGTGATATAAAGTACGCATGCACATTCTAAACCGTGCTGTAATTAAAATGAAATAAAAATGAATAAATGTTTCCTTCGGATCGATCGATCGTTTACCGTCAATGATCCTGTTGTGGATTTGTATCAAATAATCAAAGTTTCTATAGTAATATTTGTATTCAGGAACAAATGCCTTAAGTCCACAGTATAATCATTAAATCAATTAGTTCCAGTATGTACAGATACAAACAATAAAACAGGTGTTCCATAATCTGAAATGTGCAAGCATTAGTGACAGCATACAGAAATCATCACAAAATGATGTATAAGTGATTGTGATACAGATAAATGAGGAAAACAGAAGAAAGTAATTTTATATCCCATTCATACATAAATATAGTCTCATTCTTGCATATAGCAGTCATCATCATATCTGGAAAAGAAGTGCTTATTACACATATGTAATTAGTATGACGAAAATGTCACAATTCCTGCTTTCTTTTAATATGAATAGAACGCAGTGGATACTCTCACTCTTGTTTGCAATTAATTTTCTCTGATTAAATATAAAAATTCCGCAAGTCGTTTGAAAGTGTACAAACTTTATCAGAAGCGTCTGTTTCGTGACATATGTTAATTGAGTTGTGTAAGTCAGATCTACTAGCAACGCATAGTATGAACTCGCAGAGAGACTTAGTCTGCAGCTGCATATGTAACCAGCTCAGCAATAAACAAAAATGATCTCGGACACTTCAACACCTTTTCCATTTATCAGTTTATATAGTAAGATGATGTGTTACAATATTTCAAACTTTTACATCATGGTACATATTCCACTTTAGATATGAACGTAACGTGGCTAAGGAGTTAATGTCTCAATGCTAATTCAAACACTTAATATATCATGTTTTCCTAGGAGGTGAGAGTCATACGTTTGCATCGGTCAGATGTATTCAGAGCTCTCTTCATTATGAATATAAAACACGTATATTTTGAATGATGCTATGAATGTGTGTAGACATATCAATTTGATATAGCTCCCTGTTTGCAATAGTTCTGAAATGTTGACTTTTTGAATGTAATACATTACAGGAAACCATATGTGATAAATAATTCATAGCCAAATTCTTCGTAAATTGTCGGCGTGCAGCTATAATATAATAACACGACCATACATCCATAAAAACTGGAATCATTTATGATAACATTTCTTCACACATCTATGTTACAGCGAGGTGCCAACAAGATCAGCTTTCAGGCAATGACAAATTAGTTAGATAATAATTAATTTACATATAGCGAACGATTACATTTTAGAATCATCAAATAACACAAGCACTACAACAATATCAATCATAATTGTGTGAGAATAATAACCCAAGTGAAAATGACATTTTGTGCAGACAAATAATTTAATTTAGAGGAAAATATGAGAACGAGGTGGCAATTGAATGAGTTTCATCACCACAAAAAGTACACAAATTTAGAAAGATGATGCTGCCTGTTAATAATTTATCGGAACGGTTAGGGCGAAGGGATAAATAACACTGGAAACGCAACCAGATCCGAGCAGTATGTTTTCTGTATCTTAATTTGATTAGCGTATCGAGGGAAACGCGCGTCCATTTGTCGCTTGGGTAAGGTACACAGCTTTCAATTCGATAAGGCTGGAGATGGACTAAGGCTAATTCTCGTGCGAAATCACGTGTCATCTCCATTTGAATCATCAACACACTACACCATATGCACGATTCTCTCCCTTTATCATGATAATTATTTTTTTAAATACGCTTTTATTGAATTTTTTTAATTGGTATCTAAAGTATCATACATTTAAACTCTGACATAATGAAATTTTAGTTAGTCAAGAAGTTACTTAATACTATTATGGTATGTAATGTTTGTGAATTGAAAGTTCCTATATAGTACATCATACTAAGCGGATTTTCATTGTATCCAAGTCCTGTAAGGCTAATCTTGTAGCAATATTAAATCATACCCTGGATTAGTATTTTATCACTTTGTGCCCTTGGTCTGATCCAGGGCTAAGTCTAACTGTCAACGTAAATACTACAATGTCACAGAATACTCACATGTAATGCTATTCTTAAATATCTGATATATGAAAAATTACGAGATTTACTGAATTACGGGTAGTGTACCTCCCAATTTTTATTTAGCATCTCTTTCGATCTTTTTAGAATTCCCTTAGTTGTCTACTATGTTTACTATGCAGGTCCTAAGTATCACTGATGAATCCCTAAAGGACGAAACAGCTGTATGATGCAGTTCAATTCATTGCTTGGCTCAAATGTATCTAACCTAAATTAAATTTGTTTAATGAACTTGTGTGTTGTAAATATTTCACGCCGGTGTAAAGTCGAAATTGGACACGCAGTGAAAATGGACGCAAACGGGGGTCAATTTTTTTAACGTTACACCGGTTCAGTATACTAGTAATGTATACGTATACATTTCTGTCGGCACATTACATAATGATGCTTTATAGTTGGTAAAGGATAACATTTTAGACTTTTTTTATCTATGGCTACCTTTCATTATTCAGTGGTTATATTAAAAAAATACCAAAAAACAAATATAATGGCTACATAAAAATGTCGACAAAACTACCATCACTATCGGTGAAGCTGGTACAAGGTAGCAGGCGGCAGACACTGCTTGTGGACTTTAAATCAGCGAGATTTGCTGTTACCTGTTTGCCACGTTTTAACTCACTCGAATAGTTGCACATTTCAGAAAATATACATGTACTTGACGCTTTTCTAAAATTTTCTAATGTTTGGAAATTATGAAATTTATCTAACTACGTGTCATCTGCACCTCCCCGTCTAGATTTTGATTTTTCTTTCGATCACTTTGTATTTTCCGTAGTCGCCTCCTAGGCTTCAAAGTTAAGGCCATTAGCATCACTGACGAGTTCTAGAAGGACGAGACATCTGTATGGTGCAGTTTAATCCATTGTTTGGCTCTACTCTCTCTCTAAATTATGAAAAGTGCTATCCACTTGTGTGTCTAATGTACAGTCTTGGAGAGAACATATAACGTTAGTAAGTTTGCTTGTATGTTTACTTTTTGTGGTCTTTCTAGCGACTTCATTTTAAAAAGGATTTTGATCACATTTCAGACACCCATACAGGAACATGATACATGTTTTTATTTCGGAAATAAAATTGAATTTCAGGATGGAAAGCATACTCGAAGGGGCTAATACACAGTACCCACTATATAATGATATAATTTAGTGTAGTTTTTTGGAGCACGTTGTCTATATATCCGATCATCTCCGTACTTTAAACTGATCAGTACCAAACACACAAGATGAAGACGACACCATGACACAACGTCAAATTAAAGGAAAATAAACGCCCTGGAAGATATTCTTAGGGAAATCATAATGTCTACTGTCAAACCAACGATGCTGTAGAGGTATACATCTGGAAACATAGATTTAAACGATGTCGTGTCACTCCAAGATAATGAGATGACTAGATCTGTAACATTTACCAAAGGAACGGAATTTGGGTGATTACCCATCAAAGTACTGATCCTCGGCCTGACGTTGCTGAACTTCTTGATATACGGAACTCCGGCGCAACTACGAAGTAAATGAACTATGCAGCTGAACTCCCTACATCACATTACCCTCTTCACAAATGAGTTCTTTTAGTTCAACCCGACATCTCCGGCATACACTCTTAAAATGATATTATATTAGCATTGCCGCTCCATGTTTAAAACAGCACTCTCTAATAACTCAACAACGTGCTTCCCACGCTATTCAATGGTACTCTATTGGACATCTGGCTCGTGCGCTGCAAAAAAGTATAACGAGCATTGTTATCCCACAACTGACACTGAAAGTAAAGTTCATCGGGGAAAGTGAGGTACGCCATACACTTGCATATCCAGCTATTCACCACGTTTGACGTATCTCAACTTCAGACACTCGACCACACAGTTACAGAATTTTACTCATGGACAATGCCACTGAATGGTTAATATCCATGAACGTTAATTCGCTATATAATTGATGTCACAAGCTTTTATTCCCTACATTTTGTTTTCATTTAATGCAAAGAACAAACTAAAACAAAGTTAACAATGTTGATAGTAATTGGAAAATGCCCAAAAGGTTTGCATTACATGAACTAAGACATCTTTGTGGAACTGTGTTGCATTTGCGGTGCTAAATTTATACACGTGACAGTCGTTGATTTCGTACATTTACAGTTCTTGTTCTCTGTGAATACTAGTTAATGATCCATTAGGGAGATCGGTAATGACTAGAGGCCTACTCAAACAGTAATGGTTAAAGACTGTTAATTAGAGCCGACGGTATTATTTAAGGTAATGCATCTAATAGATCAGAAATGAAAACATCGGTTGTCTTAATCAACTATCATTCGCTTACCTGTTGTAGGTTTGATTAACTTATATCTAATACATCCATATACATCATAAGTAGTTTAAGTAAGACTGAAAACCTCTTTTTGTGTTTTGTTATGTAACAGAGTTACAACTGCAGCCTGACAATAATTTGTAGCATTGTCTCGGTTCTGTCAATATTATCTGTTTCTTATTGAAATGTATGAAATATTTATCCAATACCAAAAACTGAAAATTTGGTTTTAATAAATACGTCTGGAATGCTATACACGTTTAGAAATTTGCATATAGGGGAAATTAGCGTCGATTGTTTTATTTATTTATTTATTTATTTATTTATTTATTTATTGAGATTGACAATATCTTCTACGCTCTCCATTCACAAAGGCAAAAACTTCACAGATGGCTCGGCTTGGTTTTGAAGCAATAACAAAGATTGTTCATGATAATTGTTATTCTTATTTAAATGATGAATGTTTTCAAGAACATGGCAAAAACATAGTTTATGAATATATATGTACAAAAATACCTAACATTATAAGAAATAGCTAAACGAGGGTGTCTAAAAATGCCAAGCAAAACATATATAAAGAGAACACTTTATAAAACATATTTAAAGGCAATATTCATAATATAGGGACCATCCACATCTTAGATTGGACTTAATTGTGTTCGCTGTGCTTAATATTCAATGACAATTCCAGAGACATATATAGGAATATTTTAGGCATCTAACAGAGCTTTACTGTCGATAAGGAAGGAAAATACATGATGGATGTCGTCTATTGATTTAAAACGTCGTCCTCAGAAAGGCAATCACAAAGTTTATAAAAATGTTTAACTTTAACTGTCTCTTATCGACAGACAGTCATCATTCCATCAACACATGTGAGTTGAGCAAAAGTAATCAACGGGTTCTATTGCATATGAAATGTCCATTTTTGTGTTTGTCGTCTCATACCATTGACCAGTCGCCAACCTATGAGCAGAAGAAGCTTCAGTCACTCATCAACAAATGCAGCCCGAATTATTTGGAATTTTGCATTTACTTTTTGTCCTCAATAGTCCCATACATGTTCAGTTGAGTTCATGTTTGGCGACATTGCAGGCGACGAGGGCTTCTCTATCACTTCTTGTTGAAGATAGTCCTGCATTCGTAGGGTTCTTCGTGGTTGGTATTGTCATCCTTAAAGATAGCAGTGGTGAATGGGGTTCGAGTTGCCGGTCTTCACATCTGTAGTCTATGGAGGTCTACCTCACCAAGGAAGCTAATCAGCATGTTTCAGACGCTATATTAACAGAGAAATAACACTATTGCTGAGATTAAATCGTGTAGCTGTATTCATATATACTGTATCATACCATCTTGAACCATCAAGAAGCTTGTCATCGTTCAGGATTTGTCAACCGATATTCTGCCTTTCAATACATTATGAGCACGTGTATGTTTTACCACTAGTACAAATGCAAATGTCACTTTATGTATCTAGGAAAACTTGGGTTTCGTTAGTGTGAGGGATATCCGAGTTTAACCCAGGTTATCGTTTAGTTTGATGTTTTGCTTGATTGACACAGAAAGTAGTACAAGGTTGGTCTTTACAGTAGACTAGGAAACTAGGGAGGATGGAGGATTGTTGTGAATTGTTCACCAGGCAAAAAAGACAACTAATACCTTTTCCTGAATAGCTAGTTATATTTGTAAAAGCTTAGCAGTCTACATATATTACCATACGAACAAAGGGATCCTTATTGGAGGTTTATTTGAAATGCTATGTAGCCATTTACAATACATGTGTAAGTGAACAAATCTGAATATGATGAAATGAAGTGATTCTATCAGAAAAAAAAACAAAACGTACAAAAAAAAAAACAAAAAAAAAACAAAAACAAAAAAAAAACAAAAACAAAAAACAAAAAAAGCATTGTGTCTCATTTGTGCTTGTTTTGTAAGTAACTTTTACATATCTAACAATTTTAGAAGGACATCAAGCACGTGCATGTATATGCTGAACAATGCAATTATTCGCACGAATTAAATGTGGCATGCAGATTACAGGAAAACCTATTCGATGAAATATCATCTACCAGATAACATGCCGAAAGGATTCATCAAGACACACCGCAATTGCCATATTATAATTAATTTAATTTTAATTCTTAAAATTAGCACTAGACAGTTTTAGTAAACATTAGTCAGAAATCGTATATATGCTTCTACTTTACTTCCTAAATATCTAAATAGACTGTATTAAGAATGCCTTGGGTAACAGGGGAAATTAGAAATAGAGAACCGGCATTTTAATGACCATAAATCACCGGCAAGGCTAGAACATCTCCTGTTCTCACAGTCGTTACATAGGCACGGGATTGATGTGCATCCACTCGTATATTAGGGTATGTGGGCTGGTAATTGCGTTAGGGAATTGATCATAATCAAAACGAGATATATAGTACTGTTCTTAAACTAAACCTAGCTCTAGCCATGTGTGTATGTGAAATCAGATCAGCAAAATGGTGAGTGGTTAAAATGAATTGCGAATGTATCTTAAAATACCTGTTTGTGCTCCATGAACAGACTATACGTAGATTTTTTTCACGTTAGAAAAATGTCAATCAACGATCAAACAGAGAAAGTTTTAGTTTACAATTGTTTCAAGTCCTATTAACAGACAGGGTCATTTAAGGACGTACCAGGTTTGCATGGTGGAAGAAAACCGGAGTTTCACGAGCAAAACCACCGACCTGCGTACTAGCGATCGCCCGATGTAGGTCTAGAACCCGCAACCCAGAGGTGGAGGGCTAGTGATAAAGACAGCCAGGCGCCTTAGCCACTCGACCTTCGGGGCTGCGAGAAACATTGTCCCTTAGTCTCAATAATGTATTGGAAACGCAACAAGACGTGATATAAAAAGAATTACATTACATATATAGGGAGAGATTTATATAACACAACTTATTTATTTATCTAATAATCCATATTTATACTAATTTTATACGGAAGGACAAGCGCTAACCCTACTGCGTGGATTCATAGGTACACCGACTTTGTTTTAAAGTCCGGATATACGCATCAGTTGGCAAATTGACGAGATTTGGAAAATTTCCGAGAAAAAAAATCAGTTTATAAGTATGGAAAGATAAAATTAAAACATACTTAAGGTGAGTACTGGTATCGACAAAGAAACATTTTGTGGGGAATATCGAAATTAATTCAAGTGGGTCCCACTTAAAAAACATAAACCGATGTTATACGAGGTTCAAATGACCGTGACCATATAACCATGTGACCAAGCCGTATGCTCGAATGCGTCGATGTAGATGTTGCACGTGCTGCACGCTATTCTTGACGTCATAACACAGATAAAATACATATGTATAGTAACTCAAGTGCTTGCGGTATAGTCTGACTAGGACGTGTACGTGTTTATAGTAAATTCCGACATCTCACGGAAATTTCTAAAAGATTTTCCGACTTCGAATCGGCAAAGAACGTAAATGGAAGCATGTTTACAAAACGCGAATATCAACTATTTTTATATCCGTACTAACGCATGATATCATCTTTAGTTATTCTCATGAAAAGGTCATTTTTGTTATATCATATAGCTAGAATATATTTTCAGTGAATGTTGGGTATATTGGGTTGTGATAAAAATGAATAATATACATAATGTGTCAAGGTCCATTGCTAATTGTATCATACCATATTTTGCTCGGAATACAAATATCTCATATTGACAGTCAGTTATACAACCGTCTTAACGAGTAAATAGAAACGACGATGATAAGAAATTTTAACTTATGTCGTTATATCTAAATACTTTAATTACATTTTAACATCACAGTTAGTATTAATGTTTTATTTGATGTCTATTTCTAAACTTTAATGAAAATTTTGAAATCCTGCAGGGGATACATCAATGCGAATTCTCATAATTTACGTAGAGTAAATAATGTCGATTTCCCGGGTGTTCCATAGTAGCTGCCCTGTCTGTCGGATAAGCTTGGTGTTATTATCATTACAATCTTAACGGCCCGTCAACACATACAAGGTCATTAGGGCCATTAACCGGTAAAACACACAGCGATCTCAAAAGGAAATAACATCAAACAAACTAAAACGAAAACGACAAATGCTAAAAATCTAAATGGTTGTATTATCACAAAAGATTAAAAGAATTAAAACGTTAGTATTACGTAATACATAGATTCTTAACTATACAGCTAATATAACTGTACCGCAAATCGATACTGAGACATGATACAGATTGTTATGGACAAATATTCAATATATTATATACATTGTGAATATACTATTTTCTCGTAACGCAGATAACGTTGAGAAATGCCATATTGCGATTTTCATAATATCTAGAAAGAAATAGTTACTGGGTAAGCCTCAGTATGTTTATGTTATTTCAGGTAGAATGTCTTACTGACATCATCCTCGGAATAGCAGTTACTTTTATCTGATAAAGATCCATACCATGCTGATGACATTTTAAACCAATAAGAACACACAGCTTCATTTTCAAAGTGGCGTTTAGGTTTGATAAAACAGTTTCAATGTTTTGATATCACATAGGAGATTACAAATTGTGAGCTATTAATTATTACGCTATAATTATCGACAATAGTCAAATATCTTATACTGTTTGTTTTATATATATCTCAAGGTGTTTTTGTAGGTAGTTGTTGATAATTAGTGAATGTGTTCATGCAGAAAGCAATTTTTCGCCTAATAAGACGTAAGCGTATCTTTACATAAGAATTGCTGTAGGCATACATGATGTCATCGATGGGTGTGTTTGCTTTAGATAATTAGAAAATAGCTTGCACCTTGGAGTAAATCATACCAAAATAAAAGATTCGTCGATATAAGAGCTCGGAAAAATCAGAAGTATTCTATTAATCAAAACAAAAAAGTGATTCTAGACATGATCACTTCAAATATACAGTATCAGATATACATAATTACATAAAATGAAAAAACGATGTGAAATATTTGAAAACAAAGAAAGAAGAAAAACAAAAACAAAACTCACATCAAAACTGAAAGTACAATGATGATATTGAAGTATACAACGAAACACGAGGAAGATTTGAAGGCACAAATTAACGCTGTCAAATTATAGGCAAACAGTAAACCATATAGTCAAATTGAGGAGAATATCGAGAGAAGTTGTAAAACACAAGGACAAAGAAAATTATATAGTAAAAATGAGGGCGCAATGATCGACGCCGTCAAACACAAGGATTCAGTGAGTTACCTAGTAAAACTGAGGTCACACCGATCAACGCCGTCAAAACACAAGGATACAGTGAACTACCTAGTAAAATTGAGGTCACACCGATCAACGCCGTCAAAACACAAGGATACAGTGAGCTGCATAGTAAAACTGAGGTCACACCGATCAACGCCGTCAAAACACAGGGATACAGTGAGCTGCATAGTAAAACTGAGGTCACACCGATCAACGCCGTCAAAACACAAGGATACAGTGGGTTACCTAGTAAAACTGAGGTCACACCGATCAACGCCGTCAAAACACAAGGATACAGAACATTACCTGCCAGTATTGAGGTTACATAGATCAACCATGTCAGAAAACGAGGACACGTTGAACCTAGTAGTGAGAGCAACACAAAAACAAAGTCATTTTGTAGCAGACTGAATAGCACTTGTTAATAAAAACGGACACAGATTACTACAATTAAACTGAGTGCACATCGACCAACGAGGACAGTGTAACACATGGTAACCCAAAGACATATAATGGTCAGATTCATCAATATACACATACGTTATGAAACACTTCATTGATACAAAATTTAACTCTAATATCTGCGTCTGGTCATTACAGACCAGAAAATGGTGTCACATCGTCTGTAGACAATTAACTGCAATATCTTGCGTCGAAGTTGAGAGTATACGTTAAACCATACGAGACTAATCGCATGGTCAGTGCCCGATACTCCATGAACCACGTCACAATACAAGATCACATTGAGCTACATCTTTTTTCCTTTTTTTTTTTTTTATTTTGATTTCGTCGTTTGTTTTTTTCTCTTTTTTCAATCTCATGTTGATATTCTGAAAACCGCTTATCTAGATTTTTCTCTACACCGCAACCATCATTGACAGCTTTGCACCATACTGTAATGATTTCAATTTCCTTATTATCAATTCCCCATTTCTGGATAATAATAACCCTACATCTCCAACCTATGATAATTTACATGTTGTAATTTATTCAATAAACAAGGTCCTGTTCCTTTATCAAGATTTTCATGCAAGTCGTCAACTGACAGATACAGATTAATGAAAATTATGGGGACGTTTTATGGTCGTCATAGTGATTTTACTGGGAAATATTACGTTTCTTTGTGTGATATGGAGTTGGAAGTGTTCGATATGTGTTAATATACTATTACTTTCGTTATTGTTTACCATATTCTCATTTGCAAATGTGGATTGCTTTCTTGAATTGAATAAGATGTACATAGTGGGTGTCATCCATGAAGCAGAAAATGCTTACTCTTCAGGAACACCGGGTCTTATTCTCCATGATTTTTTTACGGGCTCTTTTCTATATACCTATTGCCATAACTGTAGACTGGGTTAATAGGTAAACTGTGTAATTACTGTAGGCAGGTTATAACAGTATACTAAGTTAAAACTATAAACAAGATTGTTACGGTAAATATGCTATGGTTGTTGGTGAGTTATTACAGTCTACAAGATTGCAACTAAAAATGGAATAATTCCTTGTGGAATGAATGCTTGACACAGGACTCATCTAACCTGAAAATGCTCACAACACAGGCGGAAAAGTGTAAAAAAAAAAAAAAAAAAAAAGGGGGGGGGGGGGGGGGGGGGGTAAAGAAGAAAATACAAATTTGTCAGCATAATCATAAAAAGATACATGCGTATGTACATGCAAACAGTACAATCTTTAATTTCCTAGGATGTTTAATTTCGCTGATTTCAGGGTTACTTTAAGTTCATCACATGAACAACACAGTTAACAATTTATATGAATTTTCAGTGATATTGGATTTCGTAAATATATATTATCAACGAATACAAGGCCTAAGAAATAAACAACACAATTTGATATTGGTTGACAATGTATTCATTGTTACATACATTGTACTGTAGTGGGCTCTTTCTGGTAATAATCCTGAGCGTAATCTATTTGTTACTGTGAACGATGATACAAAACTATTTCTAATTAGTGATATCAAGAAAAGGTGAAATTTTATGATAACACACTATGTTTCGAGTTTAATGCATCTTGCCTGAGTCTAGTAGTGCCGATGTGATTCATATTGTGCCACACCAAACCCCTATATATGAATCTGCTCTACAATGACGGAAAAATCAATGCCACTTGTCCTTGCTAACTTTTCTTAAACTACAGATAATATTGAAAAATTAACACTTCAACTGAACACCGATTTGATTCCACGGTATATGGAATTGTATCGGAGTAAGTATTATATGATATAAGCGGCCTTAAATACACAATGTACATAAAATTCATGCTGGCCATTACTACGACAATCAACAGCTTCTTGGCGTGGCACTCTGCTGACAAGACGTGCTATCACCCGCCTGTCTGTAGAGGCAGTGGGGGAAAATACTGGTACACACTAAAAAGGCAATATCGTCTTCCAATTGCCACTCTTAAGTACCGATAAAGAGAGCGCGTTCGTTTACAAATGCAATAAAGCTAGCAGTTAGATACTTTTACATATATTCCTAAGGGATTTTACAGACAATATTGGTTCTAATGAATCTAATAGTATTTTTATATTTTACGATATCCAATGCGATTTGCCACCTTTATATGTGCAAAACAGCGTCTTTCAAACTTGTGAGAAGTGTAAGAGGATGTGTTTAATAAGCTAATTAGCCCCTGTAATCGGATGAGCAGGTGATAACCTTTCATTACCACGACACGATGTGACTAGCGCGAGGCCTTGCTAATAGCCTCTAGACGTCTCACGTGGGTTCCACTGCTGGAAAGTGTCACCTAATCTGTATATTGTATACATTCTTTATTGTCGTTCTACAGCCTTAGTGAGCGGGGATGATTCAAATAATTAAATAAAAGCCATTGAGTTGACGTATTTGGGGGTGCCGCGAGATCAGCGGGACGAAATCACGATTTCTCAGGCCAAATGTGGCTTTTAAATCAGAAAATGCGAATTTTATTGATTCTATTTTCCAATATATGTATTTTTTATTTCTTTGTTGAGCGTTGCGAAGATTTATTGACTACACGAAGAATGCTGGTGCTGTGTCACCAGGAATTGCCAGTGCTGTCTGCTGGAGAAGAATTGGTTATTACGAATATACAAAAAATAGCCAACCTGTCTGTGTCAAAGTTTAAATCTAGTCCCTAATAGCTAATTATGTGTGTATTTAGCTCAAATCAACCCTCCTATTTATACTGGTATATAGATCTAGTCAATGATGTTTAATGACAGAAAAGAATTTTACCTGCTATATTCACATCAAGATGTTTACCTGTATTATCATTGAAAATTTTTTTTTTACCTCATATATACTGTGCTTATCAATGATAATTATATGTATGTTATGGCAATGGGGGACTACAGACATAATTATCATTATTTTTATAAATCCAATAAGCAATTTAGTTATTTATTAGATAAAGGGAATGGGTGAAACTGCAGGTTATATTTATTACGTTGTGAAATCAACGTTTTGCTAATTAACCCGTTAGAATTTTTTTCTTGCTGAATAAGCGACAGCTGAAAGTTTGTTTTGCTCTTTATCAATATACAGGAAGGTGTTTCAACCTTTTTTTTTTTACTTTTAACAGCTTTGAAAGTTTATGTACAAGTAGAAAAACATCAGATTTTGTAAACAAGAAATTTTGAATGTCACGCAAAGTTCTTGACAGTGTCGATGGCGGACGTCTTGAAATGGCAGCTAAGAATATCCTTTTTTCATTCAAAATTTAAAATTCAAACACTTTCTTCAAATATTTAATCATGAAATGATGTTGGTTTTCCTGAGGAATACTAGGGGTTTCTAGGGAGAACACCTTTTCATGAATAACAGACAGCTGCCATAACTTCGCATTTGCTCTAAAGCTGAACATGATGGTAATCAGTCAATTTTGATTTGATATTAATAACAAGTAGACACAATCAAATACTCTTCAGTAATGTTAATCAATTATTTATTTTTAATATAATTCAATGTATTTATTTATTTTTAATGTTCGTGTAGGGTTTTCCACATGATATATCAGAACTCGCCTGTAACACGTGTGGTGATGCCGGTAACTAACAGGGTCTCGAGAGAAACAGACTGAGGAAGATTTTTGGGAATATTTACAGTCGTGAAAAGGGTATAATTGGGAAAAATTGGACGTGTTTTATAGTCGGGTGTATACCTGTTGGTTCCGTTGTTGTTAACCTTGTTTTAATTTGTGAACGTAGCATTACATACTTGGATTACCAAAGATTTACGTGGTGGGTGTCAACGATGAATCAGAAGACGCCCACTCTTTCGGAACACCTGGTCTTATTATCTTTGCAATTTTTCAAGAGTCTCCGTGTATTTTTTCCCTTTTACTTAATTCCCTTAAGGCATCATTCACTTGTATTTATTTTGTACAAGCTTGCATATATAGTGTTGTGATATCAACATCCCTTTCATTTTATTTTGTTTCAAAGAAAAAAGTTGGAACAAAATCATGACCTTAATATAAAAGAAATAGATAATAACTCTAGATAATATATCTTGGACAATTTAATTGATAAAACTCATCGAAGCTAGCTTACATACAAATGTATGATGATTTGAAAGACGAGTGATCGTCAATTAAGACCAGAGAAATATTTTACAATTATATTGACAAAGTTGCCAATTAGTTTGGTTAGTTCTCTTCTCCTGTAGAATTTTAATCTTTAGTCTAATTTAACAATTATGAAATGAAAATGAAGATTTTGAAGATTAATTATTGGTATAATTCTACATGTACTTATTGATATTAAAGAGCAAAGAATTTAAGACCAATCAAGATTCAGCATGATAATATTAATATTTCTGGTATCTGATACTATAAACCGTCGAATTAGAATTAACCGATGTAAAAAAAAAAGATTGATAAAAATAAAGTTTTATTTATTTTACAACAATTGCGAAGCAAGTTTTTCCAACTTATATTAATTACTTTTGTTTGCCCGGATGGCAACACGAGAGGGTCTTACTGTGGGAAGAAACCGGAGTAACCGGGGAAAACCCATGTAGTCGGGCAGGTGTCCTCATACCTTTTTTAACATTCCGGAAATCGGCGAATCGGTGAAAGGCGAGTGCGTTACCACTGCGCCACCCGACCACCCCCGATTGATGGCCATGTAACACTTCACACTCTAACAGGTGACAGCGCTAATGTTTTAACACTATTTTTCTATCATTTTGCTAGAACACTAGATATTACATGTTTTAAAGAGTCTTGATATCCTCGCCTAAGTTAAATGCAATGTTATTAGCAGATTTCCAAGACGTTCATACGTGGATTTCAAAAAGTTTCCAAATAATTCGAAGTGTTAGTTCAACATGATTTTCTATAAATTGTATTCCCTTGTTTTGTTATTAATCTCGTTTGACATCTATGGGTTATTTTGTGAAAGTAGAATTGTAGTAGGATTTTTATAGTGTTAGTAAGTATATCGTTAAAATAATATGATGTAATTAGGATCCTAAATTATGCAGTATAACATGTGAACAGCCGATCATTAGATAACCATACTGGTTTTTTTTACTTTATCTTTAGCATAAATAATACCGTTCGTAATGACGACGTAAACAACTTGAGTCTGTAGTCTAGATACCACTGACTTAAAGGTATATGAGAGTGGTTGACTTATTTCATCTCCGTGAGTCAGTTATCAGTGATTTTAGAATGAGTTAGATTCATTTAAAGTTAACACGTATCTTCCTCAAAACTGTAATCACCTATGAAAGGTGGTTTTTTTTTGTATCACCATTCCCCTCTCTTGGTCAGAGATGTTTTTCCTACGGAGAGAATAAAGCATTCGTATACAGGAAATTTGTCTGCAGTACAATGAGGAAATTGTGTATCTACTTGAATATTTTTTTAGTCTGATTGCACTCTGAGACGCCATCTAAAAAATCAAATGTTCCGTTGATGACCCTTTTTCCGAGAAAATCACAACACAAATTAGTGTTGACATTATTGCAATAGATATTAAAGAAACAGTTTCCAGAGGTAGAAACATCGAATTTTTATTAACCGAGAGCCGAGCAGAAGAGGGTACAGGCATTGTGGGAAACTCTACTTTTATTAATGAATGAGTAACGAAAATAACTAATATCTAAAATGACAGTCGAATTGTATCAAATCTACTTTATTTTGGACTAAGATACCGTAATTGCACAAGCGAAAAAAACTCTTTTCTAATCAAAGCCCGTCCATATGAAGTTCTGTAATTACAAATCGTAGAAAAAAAGTGTCAGAAAAGGGATCTATTTCCCATTCTTGAGAATGAGACTTAGAATTTCCAGCATCATGATAGAGTGTTGGGAATTTTCCTTCTCAGCCTTGAGGTAGAAAAATAGTATATCAATTTAGACTTTTAATTGACAAACTTTGTTATATTTAAAGTTCCCAATGACATCTAGTTTAAATACAATTATGGAAAGTCGTGTTAATTAGCAAACAAAACGCATAGCGGTGTTCTACCTATAATAAAAATTGTTTCTAATAAATACGGGTATCCTTCAAGGACGATGGTAAGGCAGCTGATGTTGTAAACTTTGTAATTACCGAAATCAGCTGTCACTGGTAAACGTAGTGCCTGTGTTATACATGTGATTCCAAGAATTAGAAGGAACCCGCCGATTTGTTTAAGGAAGTATTATTCCATACGGGTAATTAAAAGACGTGAGATCGAGACCTCTGATTGACCAATACAAACAGGCCTCCTTTTTGTATAGGATTACTTTGTATATATGCAACAACGAACGGTTGCGATTGTTTGATTGTTTTTTGTGCATTAAGGATCGTAAATAACTTTTCAGTCACTCGAATCATGCTATATAAGACTGTGAAATGAATAGTTCGCTACGACCTGCCTCTGCACCACACAAAAGTAATCTAGTGTTAAATTGTATCATTGTGAAGTAATAAATGCACACATGCAATACAAACATTGTTTCTGTTACATCGTAGAAAAATCAATATTTTCGCTGAATTTTATACTCAGATGTGTTGTTTAATATCACAATTCGGAAGGTTTTACTGATGGAACATGGTGTTTTGCCCGTTTACGTTTATTAACCTTCTATGAGACAACCATGAGTATGACGAAATCATGGATAAAACGAAAAATCATTGTCAACATTAAAAATAAGTAACACATTCTCTATTGTAATTTACTTCACTCCTGAACGCAATGCTGTTTAACGTTACCATAGCGTGGTAGGGGGCGCAACGTAACTATAAAAAGAGACATAACATGCAATATCTGTCGCTCGATTGCTTTTATGGTTGGTGTTAACCAATCAGACCGGCTGAACAGTGATCATGTGAGAGCCACATGCTTTACAAAATGGTTGTATAATTACTCTGTTTCCAATGAAAAAATGATATATCAATCTATTGAATCAAGATTTGATGCTCAAATAATTAAATTTTTTGTCTAAACAAGAATGCTAACTTATCACACAAATTAACATCAAGAGTAAAGAGATTTATAACAGATGCAAGTGAAATACATGTATGTAGTTGACACGAAGTAAGCCATTACCAATGCGAGTAAACCAAAACCAGCCAACAATTACCTCTATGTAAGAAGAGTAGTCTCCCTTAACAAGTAAAACAGACAACCTAATAAAGTAGAATAGTTTTCCTTTACAAATGTTTTTTCACGGAATATTTTCTCTGAACAAAATAGAAAAAGTTCCCTAAATAATTGAAGAAATATCCTCATGTCAGCAAAACGGTCGCCCTAAACAATGAACTATTATTGTCACACAATTAATAATTAGTGCCAAACAAATAGCATCACCACCACAGAAGTAATCGTAACTGTCATACAAGAAACGATAATTACCATACAGGTAAAGGCTACCATCATACAAGTGATAGTTAGAGCCATACAAGTAACATTTACCGTCATACAGGAAACATTTACCGTCATACAGGAAACAGTTACCGCCATACAAGTAACATTTACCGTCATACAGGAAACATTTACCGTCATACAGGAAACAGTTACCGCCATACAAGTAACATTTACCGTCATACAGGAAACATTTACCGTCATACAGGAAACAGTTACCGCCATACAGGAAACAGTTACCGCCATACAAGTAACCTTTACCGCCATACAAGTAACATTTACCGCCATACAAGTAACATTTACTGCCATACAAGTAACATTTACTGCCATACAAGTAACATTTACTGCCATACAAGTAACATTTACCGCCATACAAGTAACATTTACTGCCATACAAGTAACCTTTACTGCCATACAAGTAACATTTACTGCCATACAAGTAACATTTACCGCCATACAAGTAACATTTACTAACATACAAGTAACATTTACTGCCATACAAGTAACATTTACTAACATACAAGTAACATTTACTGCCATACAAGTAACATTTACCGCCATACAAGTAACATTTACCGCCATACAAGTAACATTTACTGCCATACAAGTAACATTTACTGCCATACAAGTAACATTTACTGCCATACAAGTAACATTTACCGACATACAAGTAACATTTACCGCCATACAAGTAACAGTTACTGCCATACAAATAAAAGGTGCTACTAAACAAGTTACAGTTATTGCCATACAAGTAGCAATTACTACGAAACAAATAACATTTACAAGTAGGGGTTACTGCCATACAAGTAACATTTACTGCCATACAAGTAACAGTTACTATCATACAAGTAACAGTTAATGTTATACAAGTAACAGTTACTGTCATACAAGTAACAGTTAATGTTATACAAGTAACAGTTACTGTCATACAAGTAACAGTTACTGTCATACAAGTAACAGTTAATGTCATACAAGTAACAGTTACTGTCATACAAGTAACAGTTAATGTTATACAAGTAACAGTTACTGTCATACAAGTAACAGTTAATGTTATACAAGTAACAGTTACTGTCATACAAGTAACAGTTAATGTTATACAAGTAACAGTTACTGTCATACAAGTAACAGTTAATGTTATACAAGTAACAGTTACTGTCATACAAGTAACAGTTACTGTCATACAAGTAACAGTTAATGTTATACAAGTAACAGTTAATGTTATACAAGTAACAGTTAATGTTATACAAGTAGGGGTTACTGCCATACAAGTAACAGTTACTGTCATACAAGTAACAGTTAATGTTATACAAGTAACAGTTACTGTCATACAAGTAACAGTTAATGTTATACAAGTAACAGTTACTGTCATACAAGTAACAGTTAATGTTATACAAGTAGGGGTTACTGCCATACAAGTAACAGTTACTGTCATACAAGTAACAGTTACTGTCATACAAGTAACAGTTAATGTTATACAAGTAACAGTTACTGTCATACAAGTAACAGTTAATGTTATACAAGTAACAGTTACTGTCATACAAGTAACAGTTACTGTCATACAAGTAACAGTTAATGTTATACAAGTAGGGGTTACTGCCATACAAGTAACAGTTACTGTCATACAAGTAACAGTTACTGTCATACAAGTAACAGTTACTGTCATACAAGTAACAGTTAATGTTATACAAGTAACAGTTACTGTCATACAAGTAACAGTTAATGTTATACAAGTAACAGTTACTGTCATACAAGTAACAGTTAATGTTATACAAGTAACAGTTACTGTCATACAAGTAGGGGTTACTGTCATACAAGTAACAGTTACTGTCATACAAGTAACAGTTACTGTCATACAAGTAGGGGTTACTGCCATACAAGTAACAGTTACTGTCATACAAGTAACAGTTACTGTCATACAAGTAGGGGTTACTGCCATACAAGTAACAGTTACTGTCATACAAGTTGGGGTTACTGCCATACAAGTAACAGTTACTGTCATAGAAAAGACAGTTAGTGTCATACAAGTAACAGTTAATACTATACAAGTAACAGATTCTGTCATACATTGACGGTTACCACTCACAGAAGTAAAAGCAAATATCAAACATAAATCTGATAGTATCAAACCAGTAACAATATCTGTCACATCAAACAGGTAACAGTTACTGTAAATAACATTTTCTATCATACAGGTTACAACTTCCCTTCATATAAGAAACTGTTAATACATGTACCGTACAAGTAACAGTTTATATCATATAGGTTAACAAAGTGAGTACCGTAAAAGTAACAATAACTGTTATAGAAGTAACATAGTGACAAACATGCAAGTAACAATAACTGCCATGGAAGTAACAAAGTGAGAACCATACAAGTAACAATAACTGCCAAAGAAGTAACATAGTGAGTACCATACAAGTAACAATAACTTCCATAGAAGTAACATAGTGAGTACCATACAAGTAACAATTACTGCCATAGAAGCAACATAGTGAGAACCATACAAGTAACAATAACTAATACATGTTACACTTGCTACCATACAAGTAACAGTTACTATCATACAAGTAGCAGTTACTACTATGGACTTAACAGTTACTGACATACAAGTAACAATTACTGCCATAGAAGCAACATAGTGAGAACCATACAAGTAACAATAACTAATACATGTTACACTTGCTACCATACAAGTAACAGTTACTATCATACAAGTAGCAGTTACTGCCATGGAATTAACAGTTACTGCCATACAAGTAACAATTACTGCCATATAAGTAACATAGTGAGTATCGTAAAAGTAAGATTAACTGTTATAGAAGTAACATAGTGAGTACCATACAAGTAACAATTACTGCCATATAAGTAACATAGTGAGTATCGTAAAAGTAAGATTAACTGTTATAGAAGTAACATAGTGAGTACCATACAAGTAACAATTACTGCCATATAAGTAACATAGTGAGTATCGTAAAAGTAAGATTAACTGTTATAGAAGTAACATAGTGAGGTCCATACAAGTAACAATAACTGTTATATAAGTAACATAGTGAGTATCGTAAAAGTAAGATTAACTGTTATAGAAGTAACATAGTGAGTACCATACAAGTAACAATAACTGCCATAAATGTAACATAGTGAGTACCATACAAGTAACAATAACTGCCATAGAAGTAACATAGTGAGTACCATACAAGTAACAATAACTGCCATTGAAGCAACATAGTGAGTACCATACAAGTAATAATAACTGATATACAAGTAACATAGTGAGTACCGTGCAAGAAACAGTTTCTGAAAATCAGAAATTTGTATAAAGGTAACAATAACAGTCATTTAAGTACATTAAACAGCTTTTACCATTTAAGTAAGCAATAAACACGTGACTGTTCATTCTAATATAGTATCTATCCAAATTCACCGTTAAAACTTAACCTGCATTTAACACAAGAAATTTAACGTGTTTACATAGGTCCATGGTTATTAACACAAGACAATAACAAGGACAACCGACTTAGTCCACTGAATGTCATCGCATGCCTATAATGTACATCGTAGATTTATATCGGACAGTCGTTGCCACAGTAGACATTAAATATATCATACATTTAGTCATGTTCTTTTTAACATAATTCTGCAGATCACAGGAATATACAGAAATAGTTATAGCTCGAAGTACTGCGAGTACTGTTAATGTTCAATGTTCATGTCAATTTAGATATTTGCAAGCCTCCAAAAACGTTTACGTAGGTGTGATAAAAAATGGTCTGGTGTCGCTAACAATTATTTAGATACTACTGGTTAGAAACCATATCAACACCTACGATAATGTAGATACAGCACCTTCATGTATACGAGATGAATATAAATGTTCAAATGTACGGATGTATGGGACCGCTATGTGTTCGTATAAGCTTTCTTGTGATAATAAGGAACTGATGCCAACTTCATAGTGTTATCACACTGAAATATACAGACGACGTTGACCAACTTCACACCCAACCCGATCACTCTATACTGGCAACGAGCAAACTAGTCGTTATCATACCACAATTCGGTATAGTAACGACCATTTGTAAAGATTTTATCTCTTATGTCTCAGGAGCGAAAGCTCAATGAAAGATCAACCATGAGGCACAGGTTTAAACAGAATAAGCCATATATAATATTGTTTCGAACGTGAGCCTTGGTCAATATGTGGTGTATGATTTTACAGATACGCCTGTATCGAGCTTTTTCTTTTTCATTTATCCTCTTGTTTGTTAAGGCATTTTTTGATGATCATTGATTTTGTGCTGATCGGTTTCGCAGTCATTGTTCTTTTTTCCGTTGACGGAAGAGAGACAACTCTTACTAATATTACTTTATCATTTCGTGTTTTCGTGGAAATATTTTGAAATCCTTAGAACCAAAGGATTTTTATTATCAACCGGTAAAGCATCAACTTGATGTTCTTCGGACAAAATCATACGATAAATAAATATTCTTAATAAAAAATTAGAAAATGAAGAGACACGTCTTGCTTATAAGACATATATGGTTAGTATTTAGGGAACTATGTAGAAGGCTAATGAAGTAATGGTCATTTCAAGTAAATTATTTCACGTTCTAAAATGAGGAATGAAACCATGATCAAATACGTCAAGAAACCAAGATGACAGAACTCTACCTCAATTTATTTTGTTGTTGGTGGTGATTTAGCACAGCAATTAGATAAGGTAGGTCCAACATGTATGAAAAGCATCTCGAAAAAATACCCACATGTCAAGATAATCCAAACTCCAATTCTTTAAAACTAGGATACAATATGAGCAAAACAAAGACTTACTTAATTCTATGAAGTCTCAAAGCTTGTGTTCACATGTCACCAGAAGTAGTATTAGCTGAATCCAACTGAAGTTTTCGTAGCACGGAGAGAGGAAGCGAATACAACGTAAATCGAACATAATGGACACCTAATGGTTTCTGAAAAGTATCCACTAAATTTTCAAACGTGACGGCATATCCACTAGATTTATTGTAATGCCTCTGTCCGTAGCTACTATTACGTCTGGCGTGAGGTTACTGCATTCAGGACTGGACTCCCCAGTGCTCATTGTGGTGTCATTTGTGCCGTGGTAATTTTGTTTTAAAATTATGGACCTTTAGAACAGTACAGGTAAATAATCTACCTGTATATAGGTACTATATCAGAACAGTACAGGTAAATAATCTACATGTATATATGTACTATATCAGAACAGTACATGTATATATGTACTGTATCAGAACAGTACAGGTAAATGATCTACCTGTATATAGGTACTATATCAGAACAGTACAGGTAAATAATCTACATGTATATATGTACTATATCAGAAGAGTATAGGTAAATAATATACCTGTATATATGTACTATATCAGAACAGTACAGGTAAATGATCTACCTGTATATAGGTACTATATCAGAACAGTACAGGTAAATAATCTACCTGTATATAGGTACTATATCAGAATAGTACAGGTATATGATAATCTACCTGTATATATGTACTATACCAGAATAGTACAGGTATATAATAATCTACCTGTATATATGTACTATACCAGAATAGTACAGGTAAATAATCTACCTGTATATAGGTACTATACCAGAATAGTACAGGTATATAATAATATACCTGTATATATGTACTATACCAGAACAGCACAGGTAAATAATCTACATGTATATAGGTACTATACCAGAATAGTACAGGTATATAATAATATACCTGTATATATGTACTATACCAGAACAGTACAGGTAAATAATCTACATGTATATAGGTACTATACCAGAATAGTACAGGTATATAATAATCTACCTGTATATATGGTAACTATATCAGAACAGTACAGGTAAACAATCTACCTGTATATATGGGTACTATATCAGAACAGTACAGGTAAACAATCTACCTGTAGATAGGTACTATATCAGAACAGTACAGGTAAATAATCTACCTGTATATATGTACTATATCAGAACAGTACAGGTAAATAATCTACCTGTAGATAGGTACTATATCAGAACAGTACAGGTAAATAATCTACCTGTATATAGGTACTATAACAGAACAGTACAGGTAAATAATCTACCTGTATATAGGTAATATATGTACTATATCAGAACAATACATGTATATATGTACGACTATATATACTCTTTATTTCCTCAACAATGAAGATTACAGTAATTAGAGAACATCAAATACATTCAAAATAAATACATCAGATATTTGCAATATTGTTTTACATATTAAAATACAATATTTACAATATTGTTATACATATTAAAATACAATATTTACAATATTGTTATACATATTAAAATACAATATTTACAATATTGTTATACATATTAAATTACAATGATAAGGTAGATGTTTAGGCTTTTTGATCAGTCAAATGTTTTCAAAGTGTCATTTGTAATATGACGTCATCACTGGAAAGATTATCCTGACTGACTTCGTGTGGAACTCTTCCAAGTCGGAGTTACATAAGTCATAATATAAGTTTCCTTCAATCAGAACATGAAATAACCAACTTTTCTCTAAGGTGTGCAAATATACACTAAACAAAATATCACTAATATTAATGATTTCGCACCATAATTTGTCTCATAATTCTTTAGTTGAACTACAACGTAACACTATATGAATTGCAACGTCATTATACAACTGACCGCACTTATGACCTAATTCATTATGATCTAACCATCGCATGGTCACAACTAATTTCATAATATAATGGACAGCCTTCTCGTTTTCCGGGAACTTTACACATAATTTCCACATCGGATATGACATCAACTTGTCATGTACTTGAAAAAATCTATAAAAGTCAGACGAGAGTGTCTTAGTATCTAATCTACAAAGCCTACCGAAAAATAGCAACTTTCTAGTATCTATAAACACTTCTATACTCGTCCAACCCAGAAGGCTGGTACACAAATCGGTTCTTGTTCGAGTCTCAAACCCTTGAACTGATTTGACAATAAAATGCTGTGCCCTTTCTAGCATTAGTACTTCTGTGTTTGTAATATTCCAAAGTTCACAGCCATATAAGGTTGAAACATATACGTTTGTCTTAATCACTTTAGCGGTAGTAAGAGGGTTTAAAGCACTATGGTGACAGCCCAAACGTATCAAACTCATTGTTCCACTACGAAGCTTGTTACACGCACGAAGACTGCGTTCAAAACTATTAAATTTATTATTCAACAGTAACCCAACGTGTGTTACGTCGTCAACTTACGGAAGGGGACAGTTATAGAGACATTTTACTTACAGCAGTTCTCTTTCGCCTTGAAAACGTGACAACTTTACTCTTTTTCGACGAGAATATGAACTTCCATTTTTGCTGTATGTTTCGAATAACTGCAACATATATTGTAAGTTAATATGTTTAATGCTCACCAGGCAGATGTCATCTGCTTGAGTGGGAATGTTAACCTTCAAATCTGCAATGGCTGCCCCTTTCCTACACTGTTCAACCGAATTCAAGAGATCACTAATGAACACTAGGTACAATTTTGCCGATAGGGCACTCCCTTGTAAGATCCCTCTCTCCATCCCTATCCACCTGGATTGAATGCCATTAATTATTACGCAACTGGTTACATAAGTATAAATTTCTTTCATTAACATCCACAGTTTCGATTTCACTCCCAATGTATACAGCTTCTATAGCAAGCCAGCGTGCCACACCGTATTAAAGGCCTTGCTACTGTCAAGGAAAATTACATAAACATCTTCTCCTCTCTCAATTTTATAATTCACGCACTCTTATAGATTAAATGACGTCAAAATACTACACAAGCCTTTCTGGTAGGCAGACTGATGAACATTCGGAAAGGAGTTAGAGTTTTGGACAGGATCCAATCTTTTTATTAATAACATTTCGAATATCTTAAAAATGACCGGCAGAGACTCCGCGATAGCTGTTCGGATCATCTCTTGGTTTGCCATTGCCTTTGTCCAATTTTGATTACAACTTTAGGCCTTAGGCCTATCAGTACATATTACATATACATTACATAACACAATATAGAGAATAAAGACTATTCCATATATAATTAGGGATCTTGGAATTTACTAGTTTCTTGAATAAATTTACCTAACATACAAAATTCATATGAAAGTGTTCTACATCAGTTTAAACGAACCGCATATTTCGCTTGCATGATAAAGAATATTACCCACAGTAGTATCAAATAAGAGTAACGTGGTTTTTATATTAAGGTTTAAACAAGAGCACTAGGAAAGTAAAGCATACAAAGCTTTACGTCCTTTGACAGCCAGTTGCTTCTAAAAACAACTGAAATTGTTATTGTATTTTAATAAAATTCCTAAACATGAAAACTGATTAACACAAGAAACTATACACGCCTTATAATACCATTTTTTATTATTATGTAATGTAATCTTCCACCTTTACGGAAAACAATAATCTTAGAGTTATCTAGGTTTACAGTAAGAGTTTATTCATTACAAAAGACATCTACATTATGAAGCAAGTCTTGAAGACCTTCCACAGATTCAGAAAATAAAACAAGGTCATCGGCATACAGCAGTAGATATAAGCTTAATTCTTCCAAGTCGTAACCAGATTTACATGTTTGAATGAAAAATCATTCAAAATCATTAACAGAGAAAAAAAACGATCTGTGGTAATATTTCACCGTGCAAGAGGCCGACATTATTCACGAAGAAATCAAACTAATTATCATTTTACACATGATTCAAGACGAAACATAGACTTAACAACTTCGAGAAGTTTTCCTCGTATTCCGAGGTTTATGAGAGTTTATACCAGAGATTTATGCTATTATCTTTATCAAAAGTTTTGCGAAAAAAAAAATCAACGAAGCAACAGTGTTTTCCTTTATTATTATTTAAATATTTAGATATTGAAGAATAAAGACAGAAAAAAACACAGACGGTACTAAGAATAGGTAAAAAAATATTATATGTTTGAAACCATTTCAATAACCGGTTATTCAATATAGATGTAAACAATTTCTCTCAACAGCTAACTATGCTTATTCCTCTGAAATTACCTGAATAATGAAAACTATACTGACACCTCAATTGTCTTCCAGTGCTTGCGAACTTCTTTAATTAGTTCTTACAAAGTAGAAGAAAAAAGAAAAGCCAATCTGTCTAGGTTACGCACCTGGCTGGGTACGTGTTGTTATAAACACAAACTAAATATTTTATCAAGCGAGTAACTGGACAATAACATAAAACATTAATTATTCATTGAAATGAATCCAGGCATGTCAAATGGACCCTTTAACCACAATCTTGCTTGTTTAGAAATTCTCTGGAATGTGAAATCAACGAACCGTGATAATGTTTACACTGCAACCATCTAATCTAACGTTAGATCACATAACAAAAAGTTTTGTGAAGTTGATAATGTATTATCACACTTCTATATGTAGGACAAAATACCCCACGTGAAGGAATTTTTTTCTGTCGCTTGCAGTCCCTGCAGGTTATGAATCGGTTGTTTAATGGTATGTTATTCATGTATCATTAACGTGTTATGGTTACACCTCCACAAACAAAACCGGCTGTGGAAAAGTACACGTGTATTCTTGTAGTCATAAATTATCACGGTGTGTTGGGCCCAGATAACATAAATCTATAAACTATATTATTTTTCTGATTATCCAACTTGCATGTAT
The DNA here is from genome assembly GCF_031769215.1 of Ylistrum balloti. Lineage (NCBI taxonomy): Eukaryota > Metazoa > Mollusca > Bivalvia > Pectinida > Pectinidae > Ylistrum > Ylistrum balloti. The sequence goes on from NW_026782094.1 coordinate 934,306, forward strand.
ATATTTATCACTCTTGTTGGCCCGGATGACATTGCACGGGGGATCTAATCGGAGGTGGAAAATGGAGTTCTTTTGTGAAATTCGTGTTGGCGGGAAAGTGAACCCTGACTTTTTAACGTCGCTCGGGGAATCGAAACCCTGACGTCAAAGTGAAAGGCGAATGTTCCATATATCAGAGTGCCACATGCAATACAATACTACTTTGGTTTGAGTTTTCCCTTCTTAGAAATGTTATGGAAGTGCAGTCACCTGAGACTTGTAGATACAACACAGTAAACTTTGTAAGGAGAGACTTTAAGAAAGTCGATAACGAGTAAATTAATAATGAACACCATCCAGACGAATGCTGATGACATGTAAGTCAGAATGAAAACCATCCTTAGTGTTGAAAGCTCCCGACTTTTACCTTGGGTTCGAGGTTTATACTCACATGTGTGACATGTTGAGAATTCCAGTAACAACCCTGTGTGACGTGAGGTTTGAGATTTCTAGAAACACCCTCGTGTGACGTGAGTTTTGAGATTTCTGAAACCATTCCCGTGTGACGTGAGTTTTGAGATTTCTAGAAACACTCCCGTGTGACGTGAGGCTTGAGATTTCTGAAACCATTCCCGTGTGACGTGAGTTTTGAGATTTCTAGAAACAACCCCGTGTGACGTGAGTTTTGAGATTTCTAGAAACAACCCCGTGTGACGTGAGGTTTGAGATTTCTAGAAACACCCCCTGTGACCTGAGTTTTGAGATTTCTAGAAACACTCCCGTGTGATGTGAGGTTTGAGATTTCTAGAAACACCCCTGTGTGACGTGAGGTTTGAGATTTCTGAAACCATTCCCGTGTGACGTGAGTTTTGAGATTTCTAGAAACACCCCCGTGTGACGTGAGGTTTGAGATTTCTAGAAACACCCCTGTGTGACGTGAGTTTTGAGATTTCTGAAACCATTCCCGTGTGACGTGAGTTTTGAGATTTCTAGAAACAACCCCGTGTGACGTGAGTTTTGAGATTTCTAGAAACACCCCCGTGTGCCGTGAGGTTTGAGATTTCTAGAAACACCCCTGTGTGACGTGAGTTTTGAGATTTCTGAAACCATTCCCGTGTGACGTGAGGTTTGAGATTTCTGAAACCATTCCCGTGTGACGTGAGGTTTGAGATTTCTAGAAACACCCCTGTGTGACGTGAGGTTTGAGATTTCTGAAACCATTCCCGTGTGACGTGAGGTTTGGGATTTCTGAAACCATTCCCGTGTGACGTGAGGTTTGAGATTTCTGAAACCATTCCCGTGTGACGTGAGGTTTGAGATTTCTGAAACCATTCCCGTGTGACGTGAGGTTTGAGATTTCTGAAACCATTCCCGTGTGACGTGAGTTTTGAGATTTCTGAAACCATTCCCGTGTGACGTGAGGTTTGAGATTTCTGAAACCATTCCCGTGTGACGTGAGTTTTGAGATTTTTGAAACCATTCCCGTGTGACGTGAGGTTTGAGATTTCTAGAAACCATTCCCGTGTGACGTGAGTTTTGAGATTTGTGAAACCATTCCCGTGTGACGGTTTTCTAGGCACAACTCCGTGTGACGTGAAATCTGAGATTTCTAGCAACACCAGCGTGTGACGCGAGGTTTCAGATTTCTAGGCACAACTTTGTGTGACGTGAAATTTGAGGTGTCTTGTGACTTCACGTGTGATATGCTGTTAAGATTTGTTAAGTGACATTGCCTTGTGGTGCGGTGATGAAAAAAAGTCAGCGTTTATCCCGGACGTTGGGGGTTAAGGATTTCCAATAACATTGCTGTGTAATTCTTGGTTGGATCTATATAATGTAATTCCCACTCAAAGCGATATTCAAGATTTTCCCGTGTGAAAGACTACAGGATTTTATTGATATATCCGCTTGATTGATTATGGATAGTTATGCCATACCGCCGTTTGACATTGGTAGGTTTCTAGAGACAATTTCCGCGTGAGTGGTTAAGGATGTGCAGTAGTATTCCCGAGTAACAAGGCTGGAGATTTTAGTACGTTCCCTTTCGGTGAAGGATTTCGGTTTCCACTTAAAACTCTAAAGTTATCACCTTTTACTTCATGAGGAACCATGCATCTGTCTGGCGTGCTTTTGTGTGGAATTAGTTTCTCTGTTTTTATTTTTTCGGCTACAGGAAAGCAAACATCTTTGGTTATTCTGAGAGGTTGCGAGGCAAGAACATTTCTTTACGAGAACATAACTGTGAAAAGTCTCCCTTATTGTTCTAAAGTGTGCGCCGGCCATCAGCAATGTAGCGGATTCAATTACGATAAGAGCAATGGAGGTTGTTATTTCTTTGGTGACGTCAGTAAAGGTTCCTTAACGACATCAGACGCAATCAGCGTGGTTCTTAAACACCAAAAGAGAGATGGTAAGTACATTGTAATATTCTTCCAATTTTCAAATGATTGTCATTTTAAATTGAATTTTCTCAATGAAAGAGCAAAGGCTTTCTTTTTTATTTCGCACGTCGAAATCAAAAAATGTAAAAGTTAGAACACAACGGGTAATTGTTTATTCATTTTCATGTTTGAAATTAAACTCCATCATTGTTAAGAGTTATTGCTTGTTACGTCATATGTTTGTGAGAGTGACGTCATCTATTTGTGAGAAATCGGCGTAAATTGTATACGGGTTGTTTCTGATACTGTGATAATTTTTAATTGTGATAATTATTTTGTGATATGTAAATGATGTGTAGGCATATGTAAATACGTAAATTATCTTTGTTTTTCCTCAAAATTTTTACTTTGTTTTATTTCAATTTGCACGAAACTTTTCCTGTTGTCTTTACTTCCTAAAAAATATCTTAATACCGAGACGGCTTCATATTGCATGTACTCGTAGAGCCTGCTTTCTGAATGGTAATTATGACCTATTGGCTGTCTAAACACGTCGGTATAGTATAAGCTTTATTTGGGTTTATACACGTGACAAAAAAGAACTTTCAAATGTGTATAGGTATACGTACATGTATATATAAAACAGATATATTTAGTGTGAAGACGTGTCATTCTTATACCTTTCTTGTTATTTAAATAATACCCTTTCAGTGAGTCCAACGTATTTCAGCCATTCCAGAATAATTGACCCACTATTGTATGAAAAGTGATGAAAGATAAAAAAAAGTTTTTCTATTCAGTAAATGTATTTAAAATCGAAGTAGAGTATTACGGGAGTGATTTGACAAGTTTTCACACACACGACTCTTATCAATCAAAAAATATCTGAACCACAAAATAGTTAACAAAATTTGTCGTTACGGAGGTTAGAAAAGAATTTATTATCCACTGGTGAGAAAAGTAATGGATTTATCGTACCTTTCTTTTCTGATTTCTTTAAAGTACTTGATATGAATAAAGACTAGAAAACATTTTATGCATATCGTTCATTACACACACTGTGGCGATGAGAAATCGCATGAAACATTACAACATTTTTCATGTAATTTTATTATTCCTCAAAACAACAACATCATGCACGTTCATTATGCCATTATTGGCATCAATCAATCCATTATTTCACTCTTTGATATCATTGGGTATTTTAAAAAGTGTCATAATTGTGCAAAACGATTATTTGATTGCGCAACAAGTTTTATATACAGAAGGATTTTAGTTACGGAGGTCAGAAGGTAACAACACAACCAACCGGTAAAGAAACTAACGGAATAGCATAAAGTTCTTTAGAACAACTGGAACGAAAAAAATGCATTTAACAATAACTGGACATATTTACAAATTTTCAGACAAAATTATATACGTTTCAAAAGGATATCTTAAAACGTTACGGAAGTCAATTTTACATTCGATAAAGACATTATATGTTCAAATTATATGCTTCAGAAACATACCAAAATCTTACTTTTAGTTCATATTTGTATATTTATGAGATTTACTTTCTGTATTCACACTGCAAAATTGTGGAAATGATTTTAGGCCAACTATATACTTTCGTTACGGAAGTTAGAATTTGCTAATTCCTATACGAGGCAGATCGAAACCATGAAAGCGCCACAAAATCCCACGTGCACTGATTGGTTATATTTCAAATTTTTGATTAATTAGTTCCAAGTGAAGATCATGAATTTTTAGCGATCTCCCGCGACTGCCAACGAGGACTGGCGGCGTGCACAGAATATGCAAAATATTCTGCTTTTCAATCCATGTTTGATCCGGTTTGGAAGGCTTTTTGAACGTGGTTGATACTCTGCCAGATTTCTCCAGAAAGTCAACAAGAACATCGCCGTCGTTTTCATCTACTTCGATGACCTGACCAATGTACCATGTTGTGTTGTAAATGGCAGCAACTCAATCGTCTATTGAAATTTCAACTGCCAAGTCGCCATCATGTTCACCATTCTTTGTAGACCCCCCTGGTAGGTCTTGCTCGTCCATGACTACATCGGCTTCTTTAGGTTCGTTAGTTCCAATTTCTGTATGTTCTGTTTCCTTTGTTGGTTTGTCGTTTGTTTCTTTGGTAGTCGTTTCTTGATTTGTCACTACATGGACTGTCGATGTTTGATTTCTGTTTTTTACTGGAGCAAGATTGTGTTTTGTGTAACCGTCACATGAGGTTGAGACAACGTCCGCTAGACATTGGTCACAATAGTAAGATATGTTCCTGGTATACACTTCCATTGGTACATATGACAACACATAGTGAACTTTAAAAGTTCCTGGGACAGCACGTGTAGTTGGACGTTGGGAGAGTAGTGCCTTGGCTTCGTCGTAGTCTGACTGCGTGTAGAGAACGTTTTTTTTCTGTTACGGATGTCAGACGTTACGGAAGTCAGATTTCAGCATTGTTATTTCCATTTCACAGATCATAACAAATAATATCAGGCCAGTTTCGTGTTTTTGTTTTAAACCTTACTTAACTTTAACTCAAATATATGCAAAACTTTTGCTCTCTGTAGTTTTATATTCAATTTAAAGCCGTTACGGATGTCAGGCCCTTAAATGCGACATTGCAATGTGTTGTATATATTGATCAGCAGAACGTGTTTGACAAACCTTTTTTTTTAAATAAACGCAATGGCGATCGTAAGTGATGTATAACGAGTGATTTTAGTGAAGTTATTTAGCAACAAATCCAGTAAATATAGAAACACCGGTTATAGTTTTAGGCGTTACGGATGTCAGACCGTCTAAAGCGACAATGTTGCATTAGGTTTTAAAAACAGTAGCGTAGAGAGGGCTTGTAAAAAAGTATTTTGTTGTCATGTAACGTATTTTTAGCAACCGAAACAGTACTTGATTTATGCATACCTCGCCGCAACATTGTGAGCTTCAACTGTCAATATCAAAGACAACTAAAGCGACCTTGCAAAATCGTTTATTATTGTCTATTTACTATAATATAATACCATCCGCATCTGAAAAATATAAGTGTTAGTTGTGAACAAGGTAATTAATTTTGTCAGGCAAAACCTAGAACAAATTGTAGGAACAGGAAAGTTGTTGTAAAATATTTATTTTGTCGAAACAGACACTGCGACACAAGGTAGTTTCAACCTCTTCTAAGTGGGTCAATTATTCTGGAATGGCTGATTTGCTAAATGAGTGAACTGCCTGATTTTAATATGCAGTATTGATAATTGAAAAAGAATCTAACAGTGATTTTAGAAAAGTGCCGGAATTGTACAAGGAGCGTTCTGGCTATGATATGACACAGTTATTACTTTTTACCTAAGTATCAGTCCCAGGTTCATGTTCGGAACTGTTCTACTTCAATAAATCGAGAGGTAGTTGGTTGTCAGTAGAAACGACAACCGTGACGGAGCAGATCCAAAACGATGGCAATAAGACTGCTACGCTGTTTACCCAGTATAATATGGAGGGGTCAATGTTATTTAGCATGAGTAAACGTCGACCGAACGTTTTGTAACGACGCAATGAGTAGCATCATCCAAGATTATGCCAATTGTCCCGATGTACTTGACGTCGTGCCGGGTGCCGTTACGTGCATTGTCTAACCGGACACTGCGTTGTGCAGTACGTTCTGGTTGGTTGTTGTAAGGATAAGTGACTTAAAGCAAGACTTAGAAAATGTGATTTAGTTATTGTAGTCTACCAAAATTACTCACGTCCGCCCAGAAATTACCATCGCGTTCTTAAACGACTGGGCTACGTATCACAGTTAATTACTACGTTCCCCACGAATAAACATTATTTAAAAAATTACCTCTTTCTCCCAATCCACAATGGACAGTTCCAATTGAATGTATTGTATAAACAACTTTCCGGAATTCCTCAATAGTTCATATGATTACTCAAACTCCATCAGAATCGCATTACGTTCCCAATATAGTATCGAAACATTTTCCAAAACGTAGCAGTTCGTGTTCCAAACGTGTATTATATGTAACTGGGTTTTCATGAAAAAGATGAGAACGATTGAAAATTATGTAAGATTCTTGGAAAAAAACAGATCCAATGTTCTAAAAAGAAAGTCATGTTGTGGTTTAGATTCTTTTTCTGAAAGAATGAACAATCCGAGGATACCATTCCTGAACATGTGTGAACTGACCGTCAGCTCACCGGTCAAACATGGTCTAGTTGTGCTATACTGTGTGTACTCTATTTCCAAACTTTTTTAATGTGTTGTTTACTTGACCTGTTTCTTTAACACAGTCCACTGAAAAATGTTGTATTTGTCATTTACAAATAAATTATGGATTTCATAATTAATACTCTCCAATGTTTCCCAAACTACATTACAGAGGAAACAGAGGTATTCCGAATGTACGCTGGGTCTAATGATAGCGCCATTGGTGTTTGGTATGGACGTGACTCATGGTCATCCCCCAACTATCGCAGTCCACTCCTTGGATGCTGGGAAAGACTTGGTGTTCAAACGGTAGGGTTATTCATGGAAACTTTCCAAACAGAAAGAGATAATAGATAATATATATTGCCGATCGAATATGATGAGGAGTAATATCGTATAAGTCAAGCGTGCAATTTTAGTCTGTTGTTTGTTGTTACCTTATTGAAATTGTATATGTATCAATATATGTGTGACAACATGAATCAAAGGACCCATTACGCTATTTCTCAAAAAAGAATGTAACACTGGTGGAAACTAGCCGCAATATACCGTTCAGCTGGAGGGAAGATTTCTTTAGCTCAGTATCTTGAGCGCCAGACTACTAAGCTAGGGGTTCTGGGTTCGAATCCTAGCGGGGCATTGAAATAAACAATGACTTTTGTAAAAAAAAAAAAAAAAATGACGCTCAGGTAGAGCCCCGGATATTATACTTAGCGTTATTACACAGACATTGCTGTCACAATACAAAATTGTAAGGAATCGAACAAATTTTTTTGACTGACGATATGGGAAAAAAAAACTTTCGGCAGACTCTCGCATACTGTATCTATGACCAGTGATACACAAAGGATGGTCGAATTAAAAACAAGTTATTATTACGCCATTCTGTCATTTTTTTTTACATGTTGTACTATAATATACTGGTACCCTGTACGGAACATCTCAAACAGTCAATTATGTGCTCTAAAATAATTGATTATATTCAGAAACTATTTAACATATTTATCTATTACATCTGCATCCCGTAAACTAAAAATTGTGATTCTTTTCTTATGGAGTTTTGATATCGTGTTAATTACTCTTAGGTAACGCTGAAGATTATCTTCGACGAGCACGATAAAAAGAAAATCTACTTTGATGGGAAGATGACATCAATTTCATCTTGGTTTGCATCAAATAAGGTCACCGACGGCGGATTCCTTCCGCTAATGGCAACCATGAATTACTTCAGTATTGAAGGGTAATTACTTTCGACTTCTGTATAGACAGGTAAAGACTTCATACTTCAGTATCGACTGTTAACTACAAATTATTTCGGTATCGGCAGGTAACTATTGACAACTTCAATTTCAGGAATTTCAGTTTGAAACATGATTATGTTGGTATTTACTTGCTTTTTTTTTTCAACGGGAAACTGATTACTTAAGTATGGACAGGTAACCGCTGTTTCTTTAGTATGGACAGCTAACCGCTGACTACTTTAGTATGGACAGGTAACCGCTGACTGACTACTTTAGTATGGACAGGTAACCACTGACTACTTTAGTATGGACAGGTAACCGCTGACTACTTAGTATGGACAGGTAACCACTGACCACTTTAGTATGGACAGGTAACCACTGACTACCAAGTAATGACAGGTTACCGCTGTTTCTTAAGTATGGACAGGTTACCGCTGTTTCTTAAGTATGGACAGGTAACCACTGATTACTTAAGTATGGACAGGTAACCGCTGTTTCTTTAGTATGGACAGGTAACCGCTGACTACTTTAGTATGGACAGGTAACCGCTGACTACTTAAGTATGGACAGGTAACCGCTGACTACTTAAGTATGGACAGGTAACCGCTGATTACTTTAGCATGGACAGGTAACCGCTGACTACCAAGTAATGACAGGTTACCGCTGTTTCTTAAGTATGGACAGGTAACCGCTGTTTCTTAAGTATGGACAGGTAACCACTGATTACTTAAGTATGGACAGGTAACTACTGACTACTTTAGTATGGACAGGTAACTGCTGACTACCTTAGCATGGAGAGGTAACCGCTGACTACTTTAGTATGGACAGATAACTGTTGACTGCTTAAGCATGGACAGGTAACCGCTGACTAGTTAAGTATGGACAGGTAATCGCTGGTTGCTTTAGTATGGCCAAGTAACCACTGATAACTTTAGTATGGACAGGTAACCGCTGATTACTTTAGTATGGACAGGTAACCGCTAATAACTTTAGTATTGCCAGGTAACCGCTGATAACTTTAGCATGGACAGGTAACCGCTGACTACTTAAGTATGAACAGGTAACCGCTGACTACTTGAGTATGGACAGGTAACAGCTGACTACTTAAGTATGAACAGGTAACCGCTGACTACTTTAGTATGGGCAGGTAACCGCTGACTACTTAAGTATGGACAGGTAATCGCTGATAACTTTAGTATGGCCAGGTTATCGCTTGTATTATTTGACGATGTTAGCACTGACCTACAATATATCCGGTCACCTGATTTGCCAATATTTTTATTTCATTATTATTTCTTAGATGTGATATATTTAATGAATGTTAGAATGCATCGAAACAATCTTTTGAACTGGCACTGCAAAAATGCTGCGATTTGTCAAAATAATAAATTCCCTACGTCAAATTAGATGCGAAATTGCGCCTTCCAAACTCTAAGTCCCAACAAATTATACCCTACCTGTTTTTTTCGAACAACGGATTCAATTCGTTCGATATGGTTTCTTCTTGTTAATGATGATAATTGTGTTTGTAAAAAATCCTCCTGAATGGTAGACATAGCAAAGAAAACATACCAGGCAACCATACCCAAAGGCAAAAAGCGTACGACAACTCTCGACACAGGCCGATTTCACGCTCCGGTTGGTGGAGGCCGGTTTTTCAGTAGTCTGGTGTTACTTTTATAGCGATATGCAACCTCTACAATGTTAACATACTGTGTTATTCATAACATACGATGTCTTCAATGATGACATACATTGTCTATAGTTATAATGTATGACGTCTACAATGATGACATACAGTGTCTACAATAGCGTCTGTACAAGGATGACATACAGTTTTTAAATTGTTAGTACTTTATTCAAATAGTATACAAAAATTGCCTTTCGATAAAGCCATTACCGAAGTCGGTTCCGTGATTAGTTTCAACCTTCCGGATTTTTGTTAACCCTACCTAATTCGATTCTGTGGTAAATGCGTTCTCGGTCCAAGAAACGTGCTTGATTCGAGAGCATTAAGGTATTTTTACATCATAAATATAGTTTCAGCTTATTCTATATAGGTATATTAAAACAAATCTCTTTCGTATTAAAAGCATGTCACACGGTCATAACAGAATTTTGAATGGATGAACCTCCAAAGGGATGGACTACTTACTAACTTAATTTTGATATCTGATTACACCTTTTCTCGTTTCAGTAGAATAATTCATTGATACCGGAAATATCTAGGGCTAACGAAATTGTAAATTCGTGTTACTGGAGTCACTAATATTCAAGAGAAAACTGAAACTTTTGATCTAAATTGAAAGCAGACTGTAATTATCAAAGAGTTAAACAAAACGCCTTTTTTCATTTCAGTCACATACATAGAAACTTCTTCATCAACCAAAGTTATGGTGGCTGTGATGCAGATACTGGATGGTTCGTGGTGATTGGCTATCATAACGTTAGTTCATCGGGCTGTCCATGGGATCACCCTATCCCCGGTCCATTCCCTATCATCCTGAGTGCCGCCAGTCGAAAAGCCATTAACTGGAATTCAAACGGTAAGTTGTGTTTGTTTTAATCGCTCTACTGATTATTGATATATGTATAGTATTAATCCCGGCTCATTATAATGTTTTATGTGCCGGTGTATATGTTGTGACGTCATGTTATTGGTAAGTAAAATGAGAATAAGTCTAGGTGTTCCGGAAGTGGCCTCATTCGAATCATGCAAGGAGAACAGCACAGGTACAGTCCTCGCACTACCGTGGTTTTACATTTCCTAAGTCAACACTGCTGTTATTCTAATCTACTGTACAGCCCCCTTTATAACATTGTGTGTTACGATCCCCTATCTTTATATGTTTTTTATTGGACGGTGACAACATCATAAATTTGTATATCATTATGACTTTTTACTTCATTGTAAAATGCCGCATTTTAGTAGTTTATATCTTGCAATATTTCTGTAAAAAGCAAATTCTTTGCTTTGTTATCAATATTTCCTAAACATGATTTATTATCAATGCTGCAAAAAAGGAAGCATGATATTAGTAGTAAACTATGATTTCCCATACTTTATGTCTGATGATTTATCCATGTCTCTATATAAACTTCATTTATCTATATCATGTACCAGGTATTTTTTGTTTTTGTTTTTGTTTTTTTTTTTTCATGCTTGTTTGTTATCTTCATATATTCTATTTTCATTTTCGTTTTTCTAAATCTCTTTATCGGTGATGAAAAAATCTTTCTTTCTCTTCTTCCAGAAACAAGATTTGCCGATCATATAACAATCTCGATCAAGTCTTCTCTTCTCAACAATTGAAGGACATGGGGTCCAATCTTCAGCGAACATCAGGCCCGATAATTTTATTTGCTTTAACCCACGAAGTTTGTGAGAAACCGACATCTTAGTACAGTAAATACTATCTAAAGATTAAGAAAGTGTAATACAGTGTAATCTGTAATTTTCTTACGATTGTCGTTGTTGAAAATTATATGTCGCAATTTATTCGATAAACAAGGTTATGTTCCGATTATCACGGTGATTCAAAAAAAAAAAAACCTCATAACACAGGGTTTCAAAAAATGCGGACTGATGAAAATCATTGGGAAGTTTTAAGGTCGTCATGGAGAGCTAATTAAGACATATCCTATTTGACGCTGAATGTGATTAATGCTCGTTAGTTTGTTTGCCTGTTGGTTCCGTTGTTGTATACATTGTTCTCATTTGAGAACGTGGCATTATCTTACTTACAATGACAAAGAATTACATTTCGGGTGTCCCGATGAAAACGAAGACGCTTACTCTTTCGGCACACTAGGTCTTATTTTCCTTGTACATATGCAGGAGTCTCTGTGTAACTTTTTCTTATTTTTCAATGAATTTGAGTTCAGATTGATTACTCCATCTACGAAAACACCGAAAAAAAATTACAGCTGACACCTCCATAGCATTGAGAACGAATTTAAGGATTGGCCTTCGTTGAGTGTATGTTGGAAGAACAATTACTCGGGAAGATAGCCTAAACTGATACTAACAAAACGTTCAGTACATATCATAACATATAACGCTTCATTTTTGACAGTCAAATGCGTTACCATAGAGCCACCTTACAACCTAGATTTTCTTTTTCGAAATTGATTCATTACTTGGAATTGATAAGTTCATATGTCTCTGCCGAATATTAGACTTTTTTTTCGTTATTTCTCCTAAAATTGTTAAATGTAGTTTTATCACGTAAATGATAGATAAACAGTTTGTTTTATTATCAGAGTAATCCATTTTACAATTAGATATATTTAAAAATGGGTACTAATCATATCAGTAGAACTTGTCTGCAATCAATATTTGGTACCCCAAATCAAAAAATCAAGTATTTGTAATTGGACTCAGTTTTCATCAAAATATGTTGTTTCCTGGTTTGGATGTATTCCCAATACCCTGCATGAAGAAAAATATTTGTCCATTTTTTTTCTTAGCCACTCTAAAATTTGCAGGTAAATATGTATTTCAGTTAAACATCATTCTTTATACCATATTTTTGTCTGCGTCATTAAACTCCGCATAGACAGCATTGTTCTCTGTTTACTCCATCCCATCGTTTTTTGTCAATGACCCATACATATGGAATGATTAACTATTTTACACTGATATCTGTTTCGGTTATGTGTATTGTCATTATTTGTGGGCCAGACGTTTAATGAATCATGTAATATGAGTAATGAATATTTTGATTGTCTCCCTTTATGTTAGATATAGTCACAAAAATACTTCTGTAGTGTTTACAAGGTATTTACTTGTTATTTTCTGTAAGAAAAAGTAGTCAGGCAAAATAGACTGCGCTTTACATAAGAATATCATAGATGTAATGTTGGCTTCCTTTTACGGTTGATGTAATATTTGTTAAATATTATTCCTTATTATCCTTGCAAACATCAGTACCGAATTTCTTTACATCCAATTGTTACATTGTATTAGAAAACTTTACCATCAGGATTTAGAGGCGTTTTCTTTCTCCCTTTGGTTCTTTGATTGATGTTGAAGTTGAAGTTTATTGCGTTCACAGGTACTTGCAAAACTACATAATTCGTGACGTCAATGATGCCCTAAATAATATTTTTTAGAACATCAATGGGGCACTCTACATTAGATATTCTGTTGACCTAGAATACTGCAGAAAGTCTAGGTTTTTATATACAATTGATAACTAAATCGTATGTACATTTGTTGAAACATATCATGTATATTCATAAAATATAATTTTAGTGTATTGTGGCAGATAGTTAGAAAAACGTGTTATGCCACATTTAGTATCGAAGCATCTGTTATATATTTCATTGTAATATGGACACAGGTGTTTGCATACCGGTAGGGTAGTATCTGGACAAAATACGAACAAACAACACTATTTTAATCATGATAATACCGTATCCTCTGCCTACTGTTAAATAAAGAGACCACTGGGGGAGAAGGGGATTAAGGATTAAAGTGAAAAAAGTCCTTCCTTTATTTCTAATACTTAAAGGATAACGTCGATATGTCTATTAACAGAAACAAATAGGATGTGAATATTACGTTCATTAGTGGATGCTATCACCTAGACTTATTTCCATATGAATTCCAAGACTTCGATCGATATGAGTAGAATCCCCCCTCCATCTAGGTTTTGACTTTTTTTTTTTTTTTTTTTTGATTACTTTTTCATTCTTCTCAATCGTCTCCCAGACTTCACAACTTAGGCTCTTGGTATCACTGACGAATCCTAGAAGGAGGAAACAGCTGTATGATGCAGTTTTATTCAATAATTGTTTCTACTGTATGTTAGCTTAAATCTTATAAAAAGAAGTTATTCACTTGTGTTTTTTGTACAATCTTACATATGTTTTTATTCCTATGACACCTATAAAGTGGGTCTTTTTCATTTTATCGAGCCTTTGGTGAGGTCAAATGAAATGTTTTATCAATCCCAACTGAAATGTGAAAGATTGATAAGGTTTGCTACTTTTGCAAGGGTAGCTCTGTTTGCAACATTCATAACAACTACATGTCGTTACGTTTTTCATTCCAATTTGTACCGTGGAATATATGGTTTTACCGTGAAATGTTAGTAATATATTCAGTGAAAGAAAATAGGTGGTGGTATCGTTAGTCAATTAGATCAGAATTCAGAGAGTATTGCTCTACACTTGTATCCTTGTTCTGAGTGTTTTGATGTGATGATGTAAACACTTACTTTAGAAATATTTGGAATATCACTGGTGTTGTATGAACTTACTTCAACTGATTTGAAGACTTGCGTTCAAAATGTTTAATTAGACAAAAAATTAAACCGGCAATGATGCAATGTAATAAAAAGTAAAAATGTATATGGCTTATGTAACATATTCCTAATCATTTGTAATTGTATCAACATTCAATGATGTATTATTATATTATTTACGTGCATTTGCATTTCACAGGTATAATAATTGTTAAAGATTGTGATTCTAACGTTTCTATACATCTGCTGTATATATTTGTGAATGAAAAACATATGTACTTAATGCAGGCATTAATTTGCCTTGTTGATTGATTTTCTGTCATAAATTACCATTAACACTTGTTTAGATAAGCGGTTTTAAATGTTGTATTAAATTTTTTGTATGGAAACAATCTACTGGTAGTTTTATATGCGGTGAAATTTGGAACGTTATGTCATCAAATATTCCAGCGTACTCCACCTGACTTACTTCAAGGTAACGCCTACTGCGGGTAAATATATTATCAACAACACCCCTTGAAGTTTTAATAGTCGTACGTTTCCGATAATAGCGTTGTTTGTAACTTACTCTTAAAATCTTCCCAGCCAGCACTGTGATGTCGGGCCAACATCGACCCGATATTGCAATATATATCGGCCCAACATCGGGTTACAAAGGCGGCCGATATCGAGCCAGCTTCCATTTGCAACGCGTTTTGACGGCGGCCCGATATCGGCAAGCATATCGGTCCGATGTCTGTCTGTAATCATCCCGACAAAAAATGACAGCCTCAGTATGTTGACCATACGTCAACCCTTCATTCACCCTACAACGAAAAAAAATCTCCTAGTGCTAATATGCAGCCTGTGAAGTTAAAAGGCACTGGGTCATCCAGCAGAGTATACGTTGTTCATGGGAACTGGCAATGAACAAACTGCAAATGAAAATAGCCAGTTGTTAAACATATCATTGAAAATAACTTACAGCAAAACCACAATTGATAACTGAAACAATTCTTTATTGGAAACATAATACAATATTATGATAAATCAAGAAATCCTAATGATTCATACATATTTCGGTGCTAAAATAACAAGAGCTGTTCAAACAAATATTTATCAGTATTTTCACATATTGAATAAACGAGTTTTACATGGTTTGCTCAACGGTATCAAATTATTGAAATTAATTCACATTTTTCGCACATAAAAAGTACAAAACATTTTTAAAAAGCTGATTTTTTTAAAAAAAATCAATGCTGCAGACTCGACAACATAATTAATTCACATTTTTGTCACATAAAAAGTACAAAACATAAAAAAAACTGAATTTTTTTAAATCAATGCTGCAGACTCGACAATATTAGCTCTCCCTCTTCTTTGAAGAGGTGTAAATCTAGTAAAATGATTCTTGTTGATTCAAATCTTGAAAGTATTTCATATTTACTGAATTAGAATTTAGAACAATGCATTTAACTAAGTAATAGAATGGCAAGTTTTGAGACATTGACACCCAATATGACTACATGAAATTGCAGACAAAACTAGATATGAAAATATATTGCAAACAAAACTAGATCAATATATATATACATAACATTTTTAAATCAATGCTGTTTATATATACCTGGTATTTAAAACAACAAAAAAGACTGGTTAAAAAAAACACATACATTTCAATAACAATTTTATTATCTTATAAACAAAACAAGAACATCCAAAAGTATAATAATGCAACCATACTCAGACTGATATCACACGAAGATATATTTACAAACCAAGGATTATCTGATGTACAAATGTCAACGAAAAATATTTATTATGCTGATCAATATTGCATCATTGACATCCAACAAGTTATCAATTGAGTGATAGAACCAATAAAGGCAATACAAATTTTATGTGAAACAGTATGTAAACCAACAAGAGAAGGCATGATAATTATACACTAGTCAGACCCAATCATAAGTGTACTGAGATTAAAAGGCAATGTCAAAGGATCTAAGAGCAAAACCGTTGAAAATAATATTCTAAACTTTAGGTTGTCTAGCTGTACAGTAATAGTGACACCAACAGACAGGACTATAAACATCTGGAAATTGTTTTGGCACATAGTGTAAATATTTTAAATATCATTTTAATTTGCCATTTTAAAACAGATCCCAGAGGGATCTTGGAACCAAACGTTGATGATATTGGGTGGAGGCTAACGATAAGTTTATGCAAGAGATCCCAAAAGGATTTTGATGACCAATATTGAATGACCTTCATTTGTCTTATGGTGAACATATGTTTTCATTGCTTTCCGTTATTCTTCACTTTCTTTCCCCTCTTTTTGTAAGTTATTTCATATCAAGCAGAAGCAAAATGTGAAGTCGTGAAAATAATCTGCTCTTAATATGAATCTAAACTGAATGGGCACAATTAAGGACCTAGGGTAACCTACATTTGAAGTTTCAGAAATATTCCTCCAGTACATAGTTGTATTTTTCAAGAAATAGCAACAACTGTCAAAATCTAAGATGGCTGTCTGTCGGTCATTTTGTTTTTCACATCAGGCTCAAAATGCAATGGACATATTAGATTAGGGACCAATGGGAACCTACATGAGAAGTTCGAGAAATATCCTCTTTTATTTCTCAAGAAGTAGCGATAACAATTGTTTTACGGATGGACAGATGACGAATGCAAGGTGATTTGATCATCAGATTGGGGGCTAAAAATAACACTGACTACACAATCACCAATAAAATTCAGTCATGAATGCACTAATGAATGTTCACTATCTGAATCATTCTCATAATGTTCCAGATTTCCTTCTTGCTGTGAAACTTCATGTGCACCCTGTCGTCTTTTTCGACCACCATCACGGTCTGTCGCGGTTCTCAGCCATTCCCGAACAGCTAGCCTTACTTCCAATTCAGAGCTATCAGGCTTTACTTTCCTTACAGCATCTGAAATGAATTTAAAAAATAAAACAACACATCATAATAGAAATGGACATTTTAGCATATCAATGAAGTGCTTTTTCTATGCATTTAAGAAATGAATGATAAATGTAAAAAGGTGGAATACCTGATCTAACATTCTCATACAATGACAGAAAAAAAAAAATCTTTAAAACTAGAAAATGTCTGTAAGACATAAATGACCCCACCCCCATGTGAAATAATGGCGAAAAGTCCATAAGAGTGGATCAATTTGATTGAAATGCAAAACAATGTACAAATTAAGTTCCACACTGATGGTGATAAGTTGATTTAATGTACATGAATTTAGATTTTTTTTTCCTTCAGAAAAAATGAGGGAGTATCTTGAGTGAACATTTATGGCTAAACATATCTGGATACAAAACGACTGAAGCAGAGATAATTGTCAGATTTAATCATTGAAAGCGACATCAGACAATTCTTTGTTCTCATGTTGTCTCCCTCTGGTTGCCAATTTTTTTATTTTCCAAAACAGACATCACTATGCTGTAATTGTTTCATCAGAACTTGAAGAACTGTTATAATCATCTACAGTAATTTCTTCTGAACTATCAATTGCAGAAGATATTTCTGCAATTGAAGATGCATCTAACCCAAAATTAAAATAACTCTAAATCTAGCATGCATGTATCTTCCTGATACACGTCATGATTAGGCCTAGGCCTACTTGAACCCTGAAATCGAACATGGTCATAATCATCATCAATATGAACATTTGAACTTGAAGTACAAGTTACTTGTTCATTTTCAACCGAACAACATTCTGATTGCAGACTATTTGAATCCTGTTGATCAATATCAGTATTTTGTTGGTAAATGAAATTGATATGATCAACATTTGCTCTAATATTTCTATTCGACTTCCAGTATCCCGAATCTCGACCAGAGCCTGCCATGTTTAATTTGTTGTAGGCTGCTAGTGTTAGAATCGAACAAACATGAGCTTTGTTTATATGTTCGTGGATTGATCGCAGTTCATCTATTATATATTTATGCAAACAGATAGATATGTCTCTAGAGGTTATATTGAAGACAACTGAGAGCACCAGAAGATTTCTACACTATCATTTCATACGGTAGACCAGGGACGTCTGTGTTATACGTCCCTGGGTAGACCTATCGCGATAGGCATGGCCATGCAGACGGGCAGAATTTATAAAGTCACGCATGATCAGTGATAAATCAGCATTAGAATATGCATATATATGTTTCAGAAATCACCTTTGAATACTTGTTTTTGACCTTGTCTGATCGGGCAAATGAATACTCTGAATTCACTTGCCCAACACCTCCGGTCTGATCGTTCCAGTTTCAAAACAGGCGGTACCAAAACGTGCCAACCGAAACGGAACGCGCGTTAATTTTTTCGATAGTAATACCGCAGTGAATAGCAACTCTAATGATTATGGTTAAATATAGGTAAAGAAAAATAGCATTTATAATTAAATGGAATTTAAAATGAAGCCGAAATGTTAACATTAACATTTTTTCCCGTTGAAACACTGAAATAAGAGTATATCTATTTTTAGAATCACATCACCATCATCCTAAACTGTAGTTTTATATCGTGTAAGAAATATAGATATCATGATGTCGACACTAAACTTTGTTCTTAACTAATCTGCGTCACCAACATCTCTGTGTTGTACGTGAATACCTGTCCTCTATCGACATCTGTTTCGGAAATCTAATACTGGCAACAAGTCCTTGAATATAAAATAGCATTTATAACTTAAAGAAATTTAAAATGAAGTCGAATTGTTTAACATTATTATTTTTTTATTACTTTTATTCCTTTATTTATTTTTATTTAAAAAAATAATTATAATGCTAAACTATTCCTCTTCTTCTTCCATCAAAGTACAGCCCTCCTAAGGAGTATCACGTACTCTAGGCAGTAGCTAGCCTACCTGGGGGGTGATACTTGGCATGATTCTCACAAAAATATCTTCTTTAATATCAACACAACAAGTAGTTAAATATATTTTTTTTTTAAATCATACATTGTTATGCTCTTTGTAAGCAGTCCAACACGTATAGAAAATATAGAATAATATATATGTATAGGAAAATATCAAATGAGTCGTACAGGCCCAACATCGGACCGATGTTATAGAAAATATTCCCGATACTCTGTCCTTCAGCCAATATCGGCCTGATGTCAGTGTGCTGGCTGGGTTACTATTCAAAAGTAAAATTTATGGATGTCGCCGATGAAGCAGAAGACGTTTACTCTTCCGAAACATATGGTCTCATTATCCTTGTACATTTTTCAGGAAACTTTATGTACATTTTTATTTCTGATTTTGTCGTAATTGTATTGAAGTTGGGTTTGGATTATAATTATGTTCACATGTTCGTATTTTCTTATTTTTTTTACCTCACGACACGAAAGGATTATCTTCTAATATCCTGCTGTGATGAATACAATTGGAGAATACATGTGCTTTTTTAAGAGCAATAACATTTCTACTTGTACCTGTCGATACACAGGAGGTTTGTAGTGACTAATAACAATACTTCATTTACTTAATGACATACGAGTGATTTGTTGTGACAAATGTTGTGAAGACCTTGTATCTAATGGGATACTGGTAAATTTGTTGTAATTAATGTTATGACGACCTCTTATCTAATGGTATACTTTTAAAATTTGTTGTGAATAATGTTATGACGACCTGGTATCTAATGACAAACAAGTGTTTTGTAGTGACTAATATTGTAACTACGATATAACTAATGACATAATGATGAATTGTTGTGACTCATATTGTAATGACCTTGTATCTAATACATCATTAATGGTTTGTTGTGACTAATTTGTTCCTATATTCCTGTCTTGTATCTAATGATATACGAGTGATTTGTTGCGACTAATATTATAACGACCTCGTATCCAATGAGTTATCCTTGGTTTGTTGCGACTAAGAACGTTCCTACGTTCCTGTCTTGTATCTTATGACAAACGGGTGGTTTGTTGTGACTAATGTTATATCTACCTTGTATCTTATGACATACGGGTGATTTGTTGTGACTAATGTTATAACTACCTTGTATCTAATGACTTATCGGTGTTGTGACTTATAATGTTCCAATGGTCCTGTCTTGTATCTTATGACAGACATGTGGTTTGTTGTGGCTAATGTTATATCTACCTTATATCTGATAACTTATCAGTGGTTTGATGTGACTTATAATGTTCCTATGTTCCTGTCTTATATCTTATGACATACGGGTGATTTGTTGTGACTAATGTTATAACTACCTTGTATCTAATGACTTATCGGTGTTGTGACTTATAATGTTTCTATGTTCCTGTCTTATATCTTATGACATGGAGATTATTTATAGTGATTGATATCTCCTGGTGTCTAATGACATGAAGGCAGTTTGTAGTAACAACCTGATAAATACTAGTATGACCATTATGTCCTTTAACATGCAGGTTGCGATTGGTCATTCTCTTTAGAACGTGACATGTTCCCTGCATACCGTATAACGAAAAATACGATTCTATCAATCAGATGATATTGTATTTTAGATTTTGTATAAACATTGCATATAAGACACCAGCTATTGGAAATGTATGCATGCATCACCTGTAGGATATTCATAAGTGTAATAAAATTGTATAGATGTTATATTCAACAGTGATATGATATGCACATCCCTGCTGTGTTGAATGTACATGAATAAACACAGATACTTATATCACGATCATGATGCTAAGTATGTCACGGACAACACACAAGGCCAGTATCCAACACCACGCCGGTATCGATACACGGGCATTTAACAATGAAGAACTATCTACCTTGTTGTACAGGTAAGATTACACGCAGATATTTGTACGTTCTGTTGATGTACGTGTTCGCTGAAATATCTACTTTGTATTATATATGTGTACTGATGTATATCAGATCTAACTGGTGTACTCATTTATACACACTAGAAATTATGCAATTTGTTTACCTTGTCGATTCTTCATTATAAACAACAAAACAAAGTAAAAAGTAAATGAAAACAGATTTATCAGAAAGTCTTATAACCTTCACCCTTTTTTGTGGCTGTCCATTCAATTGTTCATTGCCTCAGCGTAAGTTTACTATTACAATTGCATTACAATGACAATTGAATGTTCTTATGTTCATATTTAGATGTATGATATCTTAATTGCATTTCAAAAATAAAAACAAAATGAAAAGCAGAAAAAACAAAAACAAAACAAAAACAAAAACAAAAATAAAAATACAACATAACAAATGAAGCAAAACAAACACAAAAACAAAACAAACAAATAATATAGAAGCAAAAAAGAAAAGTTTATAATTTTACAATCAACATTTTAGGCCTAAGGAAATTGCAATGAAGTAGTTTTGATAGTGAACACACTATGCTTCACGTTTCAAACGATAAGTTCGGTATACATATTCACATTTGACCTCCCAATAGGCCGTTCACCCCCTGTGTACATTTGTGTTCAATGCTTACAACCCTAAACTATGCGAAGTGTTTTATCAGCCCGTAAGGTGCCCTGTGTAAGTCCCAGGTAACACAGATAACAAAATTTTACCTTTGAATGGACTGTAATAGGGTCATAAAACATAATGCCTACCACTATGCTGAAACATTATTAACAGCAAAAAACAAAAAAAAAAAAAAAAAAAAATTTCTCACGTGAATTGTTTTTGAGATTTTACGAAAGGTGTCTTAAAGGTTTGTATTGTTGCGAGCATTGGCACATAAACATTAAAACATCTAAACGAGTTTAATTAAAATCGCACATGAAAAAAACAGACTGAAGATATTTCGTCATATAATTCAGAAAACTTACAATTTGACATGTTTTGATGTAAGGTTGTCGAGGACATATTCAAATGAAGGCGAATATTTTTGCGTCATTTTCAATTCATGACGTAAAGCCTTTTTCCATATTTTGACATCACAATCGATTTTTCTGACTGGCGCGGTCAGTGAAAAACGCTTCATGGTATATTGTACGATAGTGACATATACAAAAACAAATATTACATGGTCGAGTTAATTATCAGGTGATTATAAAATAGATATAATAATATTATTATAAAAAAATACGCTGTAGATTTACGTTAGTTTCCATCTCATATGTCATAGATTTACTTGTTAAAATTGTTATATTACCTAAATATTACCTATTTATACTCAAACTCACTCGTATCATTTTATAATTTTTTGGAGAACTCGTTCCCGAATCAAGATATCTCCCTGTCTTAGTAAGGCAGAAGATTTGCACACGTCTTTAATAAACAAGTCCTGATGGCATGTATATTTGAATTGTCCAATTTTCACACCGTAAGAAATTGTTTTTAAAAATCGTACAAAAGAACGCAAGTAATAAGCATCTTTTAGTACTAAATGAGTTGATATGGCATAGCCAAATCTTAAAAACGTCGTAATTATACATATGTTTCGTCCTTCGAAGACTCTTTCAAGACTTGTGAGGTCTATGTTGTTGAAATCAATAAGATGAATATAGATGATTAATATCATAATCCAATGAATTGATTAATTAAATAGTTTTCATAACTGGATGATTAAAAATCCGTTGATTTCAACTGTGTAAATATATGATTTAGCATTAAAATTGTTTTACCGTTTTTTCGCGTTGAAAGTCTGGTGCTTAAAAATTATTGTGCTAATTGCAAATTCTACATGCTACTCATATAGTAATTTTTGCGAATGCGAAATTTCATCTTTCTGTAAAATTTGTTTGCAACAAAGTACACGCGTTTTTCAATATTATGTACCGAATACTCATTAATATTGCTGACAACTTTTAAAGTTCTGTCAGAATTTTATGTTTGTATGTAAGGAAAAGCATCATATCTGCATGTTATGGTCCATAACACCATTTCATACATCAATCATGGCTTACATTTATATTATTATAGAGTTATACGAACAATATTTTACGCTGCTATCTTCTCAATATCATGTAACGTGCCTTAGCCCTGTTTATATATTTTACGGCCTTGTAAACATTTGTTTACTCCTCCCATCTACATTCAATTATTTATAACAGTATTTCAGATGATATTCTGTTGCTGTTGCCCGAGAGATGACCAAATACTTACGGGAAGAACTGATAAGGTACGTAAATCTTTATTCCCAAATAGTGACCTAGTTGTGTTATCACAATGATTGTACAAATGATAAGTGAATATCACAATTTAATATAAATTCAGAGTTAGAAAAAGTAGAGTCAAACAATGAATTAAACAGCACCATACAGCTGTTTCACCCTTCTGTAATTCGTTACTGAGGCTTAGGGCCTAAAATGTGAAGCCTAGGAGATGACTGAAGATATTCCAAAAAATCATAATGAGGATGTGCACTAGCGCCATAATTCAGTAAATTTCGTAATCAGATGCGGTAACCCGTGTGACGAAATCGTTGACAGTCTGATTCTGTCCCTTATACCCTCAGAACCGATATCTGTCAATAACACCTTTGCAACCACTCAGTGAGAATTTCACGTTAGGTTTACTTATATACGGCGATCCGAAACTAAGAAAAACAATTTTAATATCAAAATTGCATCAGCCAAACGAAGCTCTCTCTCTCTCTCTCTCTATATATATATTTGACAACATATTTAGATATGCAAATTGGATTATTCTATATTTTCGGTCTACGCTTGATCAGAAACTACGTAAATAACACGGACTAGCTTGATAAATCACTTTTCATCGTCACTATCAGAATATGTTTTCCCTTTAACTAAAATTCCAATTTTGAATCTCAATTCCACTACGACATGTAAACACCATATGTTAGTCAAGCATGCGTGTTACCAATTAGAAACGAAAAATAAACAATATGAAAATCAAAAGAAGCATATCCATCACACAGATTAGTGGAAATAACTCCCTATTGGCTGCTTTGTTGGAAAAGGTCTCGGTAAGTGGATTATTTGATAGACTCAACCTGGTGTGAAAAACGATGTCAGTCAAAAGAGGGACACAGTTGTCCATAGTTTATTGGTTTATTGTCACAGGTTTAAATTCTCGTTACTGGATAACTCATACCAACATCACTGGTTTATACTTCTTTGGCTAGATAACTTTTATAAACATTACCCGTTAACACTTCCTTTACAGGTTTAGAAAGCTTAACTGGTTCACATTCCCTTTACTGGATAATGTCTACTAACTTTACTGGTTTACATTCAATTTAGTGGATAACGTTTACTAACTTTACTGGTTTACATACCCTTTACTGGATCAACTTTACTGGTTTACATACCCTTTACTGGATACACTTTACTGGTTTACATACCCTTTACTGGATAAACTTTACTGGTTTATATTCCCTTTACTGGATACACTTTACTGGTTTACATACCCTTTACTGGATACACTTTACTGGTTTACATTCAATTTAGTGGATAACGTTTACTAACTTTACTGGTTTACATTCCCTTTACTGGTTACACTTTACTGGTTTACATTCCCTTTACTGGATAACGTTTACTTACTTTACTGGTTCACATACCCTTTACTGGATACACTTTACTGGTTTACATACCCTTTACTGGATACACTTTACTGGTTTACATACCCTTTACTGGATACACTTTACTGGTTTACATTCAATTTAGTGGATAACGTTTACTAACTTTACTGGTTTACATTCCCTATATTGGATAAACTTTACTGATTTACATACCCTTTACTGGATACACTTTACTGGTTAACATTCAATATAGTGGATAACGTTTACTAACTTTACTGGTTTACATTCCCTTTACTGGATACACTTTACTGGTTTACATACCCTTTACTGGATACACTTTACTGGTTTACATACCCTTTACTGGATACACTTTACTGGTTTACATTCAATTTAGTGGATAACGTTTACTAACTTTACTGGTTTACATTCCCTATATTGGATAAACTTTACTGATTTACATACCCTTTACTGGATACACTTTACTGGTTAACATTCAATATAGTGGATAACGTTTACTAACTTTACTGGTTTACATTCCCTTTACTGGATACACTTTACTGGTTTACATACCCTTTACTGGATACACTTTACTGGTTTACATTCAATTTAGTGGATAACGTTTACTAACTTTACTGGTTTACATTCTATATTGGATAAACTTTACTGATTTACAACCCTTTACTGGATACACTTTACTGGTTAACATTCAATATAGTGGATAACGTTTACTAACTTTACTGGTTTACATTCCCTTTACTGGATAAACTTTACTGGTTAACATTCCCTTTACTGGATAGCCTTTACTGGTTTACATTCCCTTTACTGGATACACTTTACTGGTTTACATTCCCTTTACTTGATAACGTTTACTTACTTTACTGGTTCACATACCCTTTACTGGATACACTTTACTGGTTTACATTCAATTTAGTGGATAACGTTTACTAACTTTACTGGTTTACATTCCCTATACTGGATAAACTTTACTGATTTACATACCCTTTACTGGATACACTTTACTGGTTAACATTCAATTTAGTGGATAACGTTTACTAACTTTACTGGTTTACATTCCCTTTACTGGATACACTTTACTGGTTTACATACCCTTTACTGGATACACTTTACTGGTTTACATACCCTTTACTGGATACACTTTACTGGTTTACATTCAATTTAGTGGATAACGTTTACTAACTTTACTGGTTTACATTCCCTATACTGGATAAACTTTACTGATTTACATACCCTTTACTGGATACACTTTACTGGTTAACATTCAATTTAGTGGACGTTTACTAACTTTACTGGTTTACATTCCCTTTACTGGATACACTTTACTGGTTTACATACCCTTTACTGGATACACTTTACTGGTTTACATACCCTTTACTGGATACACTTTACTGGTTTACATTCAATTTAGTGGATAACGTTTACTAACTTTACTGGTTTACATTCCCTTACTGGATAACGTTTACTTACTTTACTGGTTTACATTCCCTTTACTGGATAAACTTTACTGGTTTACATTCCCTTTACTGTATAAACTTTACTGGTTTACATTCCCTTTACTGGATACACTTTACTGATTTACATACCCTTTACTGGATACACTTTACTGGTTTACATTCAATTTAGTGGATAACGTTTACTAACTTTACTGGTTTACATTCCCTTACTGGATAACGTTTACTTACTTTACTGGTTTACATTCCCTTTACTGGATACACTTTACTGGTTTACATTCCCTTTACTGGATAAACTTTACGGGTTTACATTCCCTTTACTGGATAGCCTTTACTGGTTTACATTCCCTTTACTGGATATACTTTACTGGTTTTCATTCCCTTTACTGGATAAACTTTACTGGTTTACATTCCCTTTACTGGATAACCTTTACTGGTTTACATTCCCTTTACTGGATAAACTTTACTGGTTTACATTCCCTTTACTGGATAAACTTTACTGGTTTACATTCCCTTTACTGGATAACACATACTAACTTTACCAGCTTACATTCCCAAAACTGGATAGCTGTTACTTACATCACAGTTTACACATTTGATTTACTGGTTAACCTCTTCAAACATTTCTCACGGCTAGCATTCACTTGACGTCTCTGAACTATTATACGATTTCTGTTTTGTTTTGCAGATTAACGAGTACAGGAACAAACGACGCGACAAAGTAAAGCTTTATGATTTTCAAACTCATCATGATGACTTGGATTGGTATTTAGATACGAAAGTCAGGGATCTTGAACTATATGGTTTAGGATTACAGAGCAACTTCGGATTGCCTCTGGCATAACAAAGAACAGTGATACAAGATACTTCCGAACAACAGGACCGGACGGGCACCTGCTGTATCGTTGTGTTATTTACAAGATGCTGTGATTATTTTGATATTTAAGTTTAATCTGATGTTGCGGGATAGTTACCTTCTGTTTAGTTTATATTTTGGTTGACTTGATTTTTTTTCTTTGTATTTCATTTCAATGGAGTACAACTATGACGTATTTAATTATGTTATCATTGTTTGAGTAAATGACAACAAGTGGTCTGTAAGTCTTAAACAGATGGATATTAGTTTTGTTTGTTTGTGTAGAATTTGTTTTCATTAATAAAAAAAATATACACGGGGAAAAAGGTTTTGAAAATCTTTCTAGTCCTTGTGCAGAACAATATCCGAAGAATTTCCAAAGCTATCTTATTACAAGTATATTAAACAGTAGAAGAAAGGTAGCAATATTCATGTTGTGATAAATTCATGATTCTCTTTATAATCTATATCAGTCATTTACGAATAAAGTAATTTATCAATGCGAATAAAACTGCCGTAATATTAATCTGCAAGACTTTGCGTTCAGTCAGATTTATTCGACGTTAAATGACGCAGGGTTCAATTTCAGTAAGGCTATATGAAGATTTATCTGTGACAACACCAGCGTAGGAAGCGCGCTTCCAACTGATAAACTTTCAATTTAATCTGTTTGTGTAAACACACTGCACCCAAACAATATATGACCTAGTTTGTCGCCCCTATTGAGATGACAAAACAATTGTGCAAGTTTAATAATATACAACGGACATACCTACAGACCTGTTTTGATTAAACGACTTAACAACTGGTAAATTGTCTTAACTATGTATTGTAAAAGACTTGGTTGATAGAGACGTACATATGTGTTAAATAGTCTTTTAATTAGGTCACAACTAACTTGTTCAACGAAACTTATTTTCTTTAGTATTGATTTTCTTTATTATTCGCAGGATCTATTTTTCCTGAATAATTGCACATTGTTTATCCCAATGAAAATGACAAATATTCAAATAACTCCTGAATTAGTACATTCTCACGCACCATTTTCGATACTCAAGGAGTTATGAACATTTTCAATTCCTACACCCACCCGAAAAATTTTCATTTCCTACACCCCCGGAACATTTCCTGGCAAAAGTGAAGCCAAAGGCAAAGTAATTCGGTTGGTCTAGACTGGCGGGTTGAAGGAGAAAACAAGAAGTGTTTATGAAACACTATGTCCCCTGTTGCGACAGAATTCTGAAGTAGGACATCGAAACTAGCGTGTAAGACACGTGCTAATTGCATGCACACTTTGTGAAACACTTACATCTACTGTGGGAATGATTTTTTTTTTTTACGGTGCAATAGTTAAGGGCAAGGTGAAAGAAGATAACAGACAAACACCTACACAGCATGAAAACAATATGCACCCGAAATGCTATGTAATGTTCCAGAGGTGCAGAGAGGATAGCGAGTGTAATCCCATAGAAGTAAAACTTCACGCATCAAAAGAATATCACTTTATGAAAAATAAAAATGTAACAGTCACAAAAATCAAGGCATGATTATATTTCAATAAATTCTTTTCTGGATTTGAGATTTCAGAAAAATCATAAAACGAAATTTCTAGACTCTATATATAATACAGAGACCTTTTCTTATTATATCCTTTGATTTTGGAAATAGTTTATATCACGTAGCTTAAAATTAGACAGATATGTATTATCTGATATCGTGGTATCAGCTGCTGACAACATGCGTGAAACGTCAATAACTACAGATGTTTGCAAATTTGTAACAGCTTGTATAATTCAGAATTGTCAACTTATAGCTTGTAACTCACTAACTGCTATGATTGCGACATATTGATGATACAATGTATACAGCTTAATTACTTTGTTTATTTCCTTTGAAATCTCTTTGTCAGTGTAATAATTTCTCCTGTTTTTTTCTGATTTGTACGGTAGATCACGACTGATTATCAGTGTTCAACGAAAAAGATATCCGTAGCCTCACCATAATCTTGAAACGGAAGTCGATATCGATCGAAGCGCCATCTGTCGCATGGCGCCATCTTGCAAGTTCTGTACAACTTGGAAGCAGAAGTGAACAGCTGAAGATGGAGGTGGAGAAGATTGACATGTCTCTTGGTAAGATTATTTTTCTGGTTTATAGTGGTTTAAAATTACATAAGATGCATTCGAAGTCAGGTCTGTAGTCTGTATAACATGTAAATTCATTCGAAACTTGGAGTTCGAATTTTGTAAACACACACTGAAGTTTCAAAACATTAGAGCATAATTGATGATCTGGGATGCTGAACGGCAACGCTGGGTGACCAGTGGCTAGGAAATAGATCCATGTTGTACTCATTCCATTGGTGCCGATTTAAATTTTGTTCAGAATCGTTATTTATCGGTATTTTTCTTGAATGTTACCCATGATTGAGTAATCGAGACTATAATGTACATACTCTCTTTACTTAGTCTATCTAAAACGCGTCAACAAGTGACAACAAACGTCGGTAAGAGTCCTTAGCAAATATCTTTTAAAATGCTCCTTAAAGTTATCAACATTAAGATATATGTTCGTAATTTAACCATAATACACTTATATATACATAGACTTAAATGTTGTTTTTTGTTTTCATAATCTGATAAATCAGGGTTTTTCAATATTTTGTTAGTAGTAGGCTGTGTAGTGAAAGTAGGAGGCTGGCCTGGCGTGTACGTGTAGTCGTGTACGGAACATTATTATGTAAATGCTTGAATTGTGGTCTCATTCACGTTCAGAATATTAAATGATTCAAGAGATACATGTTGAAAGAAAGGCGGATAACCAGTCTAACCTGTCATATTTTCTTTAAAGCTACATAGAGTAGCTGAAGTTAGATAGAATAGCCAAGGTAATTTAAGCTTGTTTGAATATAACACTAGTATATATGATGTGTCCTGCTTGAAAAATCATTGATTGAAACAACACAGGAAGATTGTTGCTTAGCTTTGAATTTTTATTCTGTAATTGCTAACTTTCAACTAAAATAATCTCTTGTGTATCCAGTTGAAAAGATATATTTGAAATTCCAATACATCTTGTGCCTGTGCATTGCAATCAAAATATCAGGTTATATCAGAAAGCTGTCCAGTCGATAAACTGTCCATTGGCTGTAATTTTAGGTGGGCAGTAATTTTAGGTTGAAAAACTTTGTTTCCGTAAACATTTATGTGTATGTCGAAATAGCAGATGCTTTCATGAGTTGCCAAGTGCACAAAAGTCATGGTGATCGGGGACTGCTGAGAGCAAATAATCACGAGTTGTTTACATTGAAAATTTTATTCATGCTATCTGTTTATTATTTCATTCACACTAGCATAATAATACATTGCCCACCTGTCAAGTTAATTGAGGCTTTAAACACTTGATAATTCGATGTTGAATCATTTATGTTACTGTAGCCAGGTGCAGTTGTAAACACACTCCACTCTCGTACTCCATGTGTGTCTGTGTTAACCTTGTGACTTCATACTTGAGTGGAATATCTTTTGTATATTCTGTTCTGTAAACAATACGTGAGCATGTTTACCTGTACCCACACTAGACTAGGCAGTTTAAGTTTAAATAACTTGTTTCGCAATTGTTGTAAAACAAATAAAGTTTATATTATATTTATGTATATTCTGTTCTGTAAACAATACATGAGCATGTTTACCTGTATCCACACTAGACTAGGCAGTTTGTCTTGACCGATCGACTGGTGACAGCACTTGCACAGACTTTTCACTCTTAAATCCCACCACCCTGCATCCGTATATAAAGACTTGCAGTCTTTCCCCCCTGCAGATCTATATATCATTCGTCATACTGGTAAGTGGTGTCCGACTGATTTCCACTATATATACATGAATTATTCAAGACAGCCATTCTTGATAAGTTATTAATCTGTTTTAATAAGTATAAATGTTGTTGTGATGATTTTACTTACATATAATTGTAACCTTTAACCTTACTGCTGTCGTTTGGCGTTATCCTGTTTATGGTGAATGAATGAATAAATGAAAAATGAGTGTTATTTTTTTAGTAGGTTTTCTTCTACTGTTTTGATAAAAGATAAATGGCAGTCGCTGTGTCTGGTAGTAATTACAACCCTCGACCTGCATAGGCTAAATTAAGCCATAGCAGAATGTGTAAATTTGTTCTGTGTTTAAAAGGCGCTTTTCAAAGAAATGTCTGTTATCAAATGCTCATGATGCAGAAGATGAAGAATATGGATGGGACCTCATATAGGAGATTTATTGTTATGGGATTGTAATGCTTTACAAAAGCACAAAATAAAAATGAGGCATAGGATAGATTAAAAGAATATTTATGTTACTTTTTATTCACATGACTTTTGTTTATTTGTCACAATGGGTAAACTAATGGAATTTAAAGACAATATTGAGTCTGATTTCCCTCCAGAGAGCCAGATAGCTATAAGGTAATCACAAAGCAAGCATGACCTAGAACACATTTAACCAGATATATGGCTGCAGTTGACTTGAAATTCATTCACTAAATAAAAAAAAATTGGAAATGATTAACATGTAACAATGAAGTATTCAATTGTAGGTAGTATGAGAATTGACCCTGACGACATTGGCATAACATAAGTATATCTACAGGATTTGGACATTTTGTATGTGAAATATAACTATCATAATATGGTAAAAATAGCAGGATTAATAGACATGAAATTCAGATATATATAATTCCAGCTATCTTAAAGTATATGATATCTATATTTCACATATAGAACATCAAATGTTACATTGAAGATCCAGTCCTGTGGTATACTTCTCATGTTGCTACACCGTAGACTTATCATAAGTCCACAAAATAAATGAAAACTTAACCATCCGTAACCGTCCTGAACACATGCATATTTGATCCTTATCTTTTTTGAAATTTAGAGGTTTTCCCTTTAGCCGCCCTGTGCGACTTTCCAGTAGATCTTGGTATCACTATTTCATTACATCCCTACTATAAGCTCCATATCACAGATAGTTTGTCAAGGTATATTTCAAATGAAATTGCCCATGCTTTATCAAATCTTGTATTATTCTTTGTATCTCAGAATAATGATTCAATTGTAAGACTTATCTTCATTTCAGATGACATCATCAAATTGAACAGAAAAGAACAGAGAGGCAAAGGAAGAGGTCGTGGACGAGGAGCCAGAGGTGGACGCGGCCGGGGTGTATTAAGTGTCAGGGGCATGTCTGCTGGACGAGGAAGAGGTACCACTCGTGGTGGTAAAGTTTCCACTCGTGGTAGTAAAGTTTCCACTCGTGGTAATAGTCTTAAACGTGGTCAGTTGAAAAAGGCAAGAGGAGGTCAGACCACCTTCAAAGGCAGAGGACAAAACCAGTTTAAACAATTAAAAACAAATGCAAGTGGATTCCGTGGAAGAGGTCGAGGCCAGCAGGGTCAAAGGAGAGGTCGAGGAGGAAATTTAGCTGGAATCAGTCCTCTAAACAGGAGTGTATCAGTAAGTTTCTCACTCCAAACATCAATTACTGTTTAATATAATTACCAGGCTGGTATTAAGTTGTCCATTGACTAATATGTCCTGACTTTGATTTAGAATCAACTTGAAGATAAGGCCCAAATCAGTCTCTGTTTTCCAACCCGTTTCAGGTATTTCATTTCCAGCTCCATCGTTTTTAAGACATCATTCAGGAAACCCCAATTTTGGATTTTTATACACAATTTCTAAAAGTGTTGCAGCTAGATCATCATCATCTTCATGCATTGGCACAACGATGAACATGAAATTTGATAAGTGTACTAGTTCTCAAGCTAAAAATATCACAACTAAATATCTGAAATTAAAATAAAAGTTTTCAAGTTTTCCATTTGGTTACATTTTGGTAACGGTAATTTTTGGGAGATTTTTTTAAATGCAAGCCCAGAACTCTATTTGCAATATATTGATGAGTGTAAACACAAAACGATAAATCTGAGCAAGCCCACAGGAAAATCACAAGTCCAGGACTGAGATATATAAGTCCAAAAAATCGCAGGTAAAGTAAGTATAAATGTTTAGCAGATTGAAAAAAAATTAATTTGAGTATTTGGAAGGCCATGCATTGACAAAGAAAATAATTTCCATTAAGGAGGTGAACTGATAAGTAATCACATTGTGTACCTAATTTGGTCCCTTTCAATCTTTTCTATCTTCTGATGTGCATGTTGCATTTACAGGGTCAATATATCAATGTTGGTGTCCATGCATAGGTCATGGTGTATAGGTGGTAAGGTACACCTATACCATTCATATTTTAGCTAGTTCTCGGTAGTAGTTTTAGATAGAAAAGATATCAAATGTATTTAAAACCAAAATTTACAATAAAGGCATAAACACTTTTACAAATATATAATACTGACTTAAAGACACTGTTATTTTCTATTAACTAAAAAGTTTTCTATCAGAAATAAATTTTAGGTAACGATTTTTAGGAGGATAAATAATTGAAAAGTTCTCCGTTATGCTTATGAAAAATTAATTTACTTATTTTTTTTTTATATAAATCTCTGCTATAGGTGTTTTTCATGAATGTTACATTATAAACAGGATCTTGTAATGATAATATGTATTCTTTCAGGACCTACGACAGAATGTGACTGGTGGTGCAAAACAGGGAGTGAAACAGACCTTACAACAGCGTAGGACTAAAGCACTACAGGCATTGCAAAATGCCAAAGAAACATTAGCAAAAATACAGATGCAACAGAAAGCTTCCAGACAGAATACTGTAAACAATAGGAGAGGATTACAGGTACTACTAGGTGTACTAGATCTAAATTGCAGATTATTATATAATTTTGTATGACTGCTGTGCATGCATAGCCACACATGTAGTGGTCATTGGTCTTGTATTATCTCTAAATAATGGCTATGTGTTGTATATGCAGCAAATTTTATAGAATTTTATCTGATGAGTTCAAAGCACCATTTCCAAAATTTTGAAGAGCCCATTTACAAAGAGACAGATGATTATGATGGAGTCCCACAGGAAAATCATGAATCAAGGACTCAGATATGTGTTGATGTTGAAATTTGGATAATGAAAAACCTGGAATGTGATTGTTTAAACCGGAACTGGTAATTTTTGACCTCGAAATTGATGTTTTCAAAAACTCCTGGGGAAAAAAGCTTTTTTCTAATACCAGTGTTCCAGTGCCCTGTTTGCATTTTCAAAAACTAAATTGTGTCTTGCCCTCTTTCTGAGCACCCTGCCTTAAATTCTGAAACCCTAGGTACTCTTTCTTTCCATCCTGTAGATTTTTGGCCGATTAAGAAATTGCCAAAGTCTAGAAATTAACATCGGTATATCTACTAATAATGTAATTAACTAAGATTAAATGATTCAGGTATATTTATAGTGCATGGTTTTAACACTCTACCTGTGGTGGTTTGTGTTTCTGCTGAAGTTGTTAAACAGCCTGGTCTGTGTTGCCATGGTTTTGTCTCTGGGCAAGTGACTACTCTGATTGCTCCTGAAGCCCTGTGACTTGGTTTCTAACTCTTTTTTTAATGTTGTTGATGACAACTACAAGATGACCCTGTTTAAGAATGACTGTTGCTGTTAACCCTGCAGATTACAACGTTCAAAGTTTCCGTTTGTCATTAGATGTCTTTCTTTGCCCTTGCAGACTCAATATACTTCAACAGAATACAGAGGAAGGGGCAGAGGTCGTGGTCAGGGAACAACCCGAGGACGAGGTGCTAGGGGAAGAGGAGCCCGGGGGAGAGGACAGGTGTATATCAACCAAAACTTTGCATCTCAGGAACAATATGGGAGTACCACCTCCCTAGCATCACAAAGGCAACGCAAACGTAGACAGTATGTGTTGACCAATCCTTAAATAACTGATTAGATTTGTATGTAGTACATGTGTCATTCTAGATTAATAATGTTGCAATTTCTCTTTTAATGACCAATTGAATTTGTATTGAAGCACTAAAAATAATTAAAAAGTTGAAATGAAGAATTTTTTAGATAGTTTTGAAATATGTATAATTGAATTATAGCGACACATGGTTTCAGTTGACCTTTTCATTTGGCAATTTTAGATGTCCTAATCTGAAGGGTACTTCCTTGTCCAAATCATCAAGTCCATTGCCTGCATAATCGAAAGACTACATCATAATATTTACTCACTGATTTTTTTTCACCCATTTTGATGAAAAAGTTATTGAATATTATTATGAAAATCAAATTGCAGAATTACAGACAGCAAAATGTTTTATAAGATGCAAAGGTTAAGGTAGCATGGCAGAAATGTTGTTAATGATATGTTAAATAATATAAACTGTTTATGAGAAAATATCTCAGTTTTTTATGAAAAGCAGAATGTATTTTGATCTTTGATAAGAATGATAATCTGCACGCAATTTTGGGCCTTTTGTAGTGATCTACCACTTCTCTTGGTTATTTCTTAATCTTGAACCATCTGATATGATAGTGATATCTTGACTGTTGCAGGTGGCGACCATCAAATAACAACACTCAAGACAATATCCTCTTAGTACATGTAAATAACCAGAAACCCCTCCAGAGGTAAGAATATACACAAAGGATCTATCTCTGATAGCCATTTACTGCTGAAAGTCTCATTGTATGCATTATCTGGCATTTTTGTTAGATTCAAAACATCCACGTGATGAATATGCAAAGATAAGTCTTAAACATACTTAGTCTGACTGGAATTTATTAAGATAAACTTGATTGGGATATCAAAACAAATGAAAATTATCAAAATACAAAATGATATTATATAAAGTTCAGAAGGTAGATTCAGGTGTGAGGAATTCGAGGGGTCACTGTGTAGTCTGAATAGGAAGTATACATTGTTGTAGTAGATATCAATCTCTTACAAAAACATATGAAGAATTTCCTGACTTCACTTTGAAAACGATTGTAAATGGAGGCATGTGCACACCAAGTGAATTTCATCAACTTTCATATTAATACACCTTAACGTTATTTTGACCATATTGATATTAATTTATCATTATTACTCTTCAATATTTTTGTAAAGTTTTGTATACTGTGGCTTTCACAAGTTAACTAATTTCTTAAAAAGCATGTCTTTGATGTCAGTTTCACTAGAATACAAAGCATTTTACATAATTTCTCTAAAACCAAAGGGTAGACAGTACCATCTGAACTGGTATCTAGAAGTCATAATGCATCTGACTCTCGGTGTAAAGATAATAACAGAAATTTTTCACACGT
The DNA here is from genome assembly GCF_031769215.1 of Ylistrum balloti. NCBI lineage: Eukaryota > Metazoa > Mollusca > Bivalvia > Pectinida > Pectinidae > Ylistrum > Ylistrum balloti. The sequence continues at coordinate 970,419 of NW_026782094.1, forward strand.
TTTTTATGTTGCAAACTTTTTTAAAATGCTGGCAAATAGATTTGCTCTGGAATAACTAATGTTTTTTCAAAATAATTTATACAAACATATACAAATAAATTTGTGATAAATTTATTTTAGAAGTGACCATTTAGTTCCAAATTCCTATTCGTTTACAGTGATACTCTGTATTTCAAAATATTGCATAGACCTGACACTGTTTTGAAGAGTAGATTGTCTTGTTTTGTTTTTCAGATTGAAACAGCAACAACAGAAAAAACAGCCTACCTTTAGACAGCAAATTGTGGTATGTACTTCATCAGATTAATTACATTGTAGACAAAATATGTTAAAATAAAAACTTGCCCATTTTGAAAATATACATACTTTATGTAGTCCTTGACTAAAGATAAATTTCAAGGCTTTGTAAAAAAAAAATGATGCTGGAATTATATTTTAATTAATGTGGATATTGCAAATTGATGAGAACAAGAAAGATGTTGTTTAAAGCTCTATGCATATTATTGTAGTATGTTGCATGTGCCCAGGATGCATGACAAGCAATAATGATGGTTCCACTGTAATAGCTTGGACAACATATCAATGTAATATCTATTCAAGTCAGTCTAGTGTTTGTTGAAGGCAAATAAAGCAGACTAAGTGGTAGTTGATTGGTTTTGTGGCATTCGGTGTATAAGTTCCCTGTTCTGTACATGATACAGATTTGATAGTGAAGTATTTTCAGCATATCCTGTTTAATTATGTTACCCTAGGGTATGACATTGTCCGTCTGTGACCTTCTATATTCTTTGTGCAGGGGTCTCTGGCAACAGTTTCATACCATCTTTTGCAAACTTGAGAGGATTAATCACTTTGACATGAAGTATTATTTGTAGTTTCAGCTCCTTGATATTTCTTAATTTTAATCTCCTTCTAAGATCTCTGTCAGGTTTTGGTAATTCTGTAGATTTTTTGCTGTGATACATTAGTTCACAATATATTCTTTTGAATAATTTTCAGTGTTTTCATTTTATTCTAGAACCTTAAGCCATCCCAAAGCCAGTCATTTAACATGCAGAAAAAGATCTTTGCACAGAACTCTGTAAGTTGGAAGATATTTTACATGCAATGTTGTTTGTATTGGGAGTGGATTGGGAAGATTTTGAAATAAAGTTGTCAAATTCAGTTACATTTTTCACATTAATTCCACCACCAATGACATATGACAATTAATTTTCATTACTGGTTGTTCAAGTTGCTTTCATTCATGGTTTACCATCTGCCCATCAGATTGCAGGTAAGAATGGTACCTGCTTACCTGATTGCATGATGGTAAGAGGTGTCTAAACTTGGGTCTCATTATCTTTCTCTTTTTGTAAAGATTGTTCTTCTTGCTGGTATCTCCCGAGACTGTGCTTCATTTTTGGCCTTTATTGGGTGTTCATGTCACAACAGATTAACCCGTTGTCAACATAATGTAATGGGGTCTCCTGCTAAAGGAATGTTAGTATCATTCAGTATGGTTACACTATAAAGCCAGCTTCAGCTTTACATTATCATAAGGAGACTTACACAAAAATATTGCCATGTTCCAAACATACACACATCCAACACATACCCTGGGAGGTCATCCTTAAATGACCCTTGTTATTGATACAATGTGAATTGATATATCCTTAGTTAGTTTTTATCAGTTCTCACTCTAAAATTGATATCTTGTTTTGTCATGTTCAATTTTAAAAAGGATTTGGAACACAAAACAGCTGACAGTGGGCCCACTGTGACTTTGACAGCATACGTTTTTTTCTCAGAGAATCATGATAAGGTCTTCCAAAGTTCATATCTAAAAATTCATTTGGTTCTCAATTCAATAATGACTAATTACACGAACCAAATTGCTTCCAGGCAATTTGTACTCTCACTTTCAGATTATTTACAATTTGATTGTCCTTGCAACAAATAGTCATGAGGAAAAAGGAAGAAACAATTCAATAGGAACCATTAGCCTTGAAAAGTGATATTATACTGAACGCTTCTTTCTGAATTTGTGTTTAGAAATTATTTCAGAGCAGCAGATGGAGACCATGAAAAACATAATTTAGTGAAATTTACAACAGCTGTCATAATGGAATACTTAAGAGTTCCTTTTTGGGAGATCCATACAATTGGATTTAATTATTGGCTAGAAAATATGTTCAAATAAACACGCAAAATAACAGTTCAATAGAATGATAATACATTTTTGTACACATATAAATAAAAGACCTAAAAAGTTTTAGGTTGTTAACCAATATTTTTTCTGGCATAAATTTTGATACAGACCAACTGTATAGTTCATGGCATACAAATATATGCTGTCTGACGTAATTATCTCCCCTTTACTAGTCCTAACAACAAAATCAACATTAAAAAAGATTTGAGGGTCCCAGAGAAAAACCACGAGTGGTTGTATAAAGTAAAATCAAAGTAAGAGCAATGATACACTAGTGTGTTAACAATAGGTATATTAATTGATAATAAATTGTAATGTTATGTACAGTCGAGACCCGATAATCCGTGCTCCATTGGTCCGGAAATCTCGCAGTCCGGATGAGAATCGACGGGAACGTTATTTTGAGCTACTAATCCGGAAATCTGGATTCGCAATCCGGGCACAATTTCTGGGAACCAAACCCAGAAATATGGTCTTTTTTGAGTCAATAATCCGGACGGAGAAAATACAAAAGAAAATTTTTTTCAGAAAAAATAGACCGCTATTTCATCTTACCTGACTGATGGCATTGTCCGTCACACATGATTGTATATCGATTGTACCAAGCTGACCTCTGTCTAATGTCACCATAAAATGTTTGCACTGTTATTAAGTCGTCCTATTATAAACTGTTTTCCAGGGTGAATGAAATTAATAAAAGCGTTTGTTTTGAAATTGGCGTTTATCCTACTATACTACAAATTTTTGTTTTTACAGACTGGAGTAAGTCTATCTGATCGATTTGCTGGAGGATCCAAGAACTTTGCTGGACCAAGTGGTGATGGAAGAAAAGTTTTCTTTTAGGGTTTGATAATAAACACTTCAAGGCATTTCATAGACAATATGACAGTGTTTCATTGTGAATATGAAGGGAGTACAGTGGTAAAATAACAGCAACTCTGTATGAATATGAAGAGAGGAAATTGATGGAAGTAGTGTTTGTGTATGGCGTGTGTGAGTTCCAATTAAGTTTCATTTTAATATATTTATCATGTGTGTTTGAAATAAATATATCATTTTCCGTCTAAGTTTTGAAAAAAACATTTAACATAATTTTCAATTTTTGTTTGAAACTCTTGTACATCATTTATTTTTGTATTAGTGAAATTACAAGGTTTTTTGGGTCCTCAAGAAGTGGGTAACTTTTATAGACAATGCTCTGTTGGGCACCACTATCACAAAACTATTGATTCTTCAGAAATCTTAAGTACAAAGATGGCACTACCATGGTGGACAACAGCTAAATTGTGACACTTATCCTCAGAAAACTTCTGTTCAGTTACACAGCAGTATAGTCAGATGTGGTCATGTCAGCCAACAAGACATAATAAAAATATACAGCAGTTTACCGTAAAGGTTGTTAATTTCATAGGGTACTATGCTTTTCAATATTTGAGGTTTGAATTAAAACAAAATATGTAATCTGATTATAGAATTAACATGGTAAACAACCTGTGTAAAAAACATCATTTTATTGAAGATTTTGATAAAACTGCACAAATTTTCAAAAATCATAAATAAGCAGGCTCTTGCATGTTCTGGAATCGAAAGTTTGAAAATGATATTCATATAGTTTGTTATTGTTTTGTTGAAATATTTTGAGTTTTAAGATGTATTGATTGTAATGACTGCATTTTCTGTTATGGTTTACAGAATACTCATTGTCAATTTTTTCAGAGAATTGACATTTACACAGGACTTAAATACAATTCAACCACAGTGTATACCTATCATTACAAGGCCTAGGATACTTACAGATGAGTTCTAATATACCTATCAGGTTTGAGTCGATGGGTTTGGATACCGAGATACAACTTTGACTGACATTAATTACAAGACCTGGATCAGTGGTGTGTAGTATGTTCCTGCACCAAATAAATAACAAATCTTTTTTTCATAGCATAACAACCATATTATTTTTAACATTAATAAATTATCTTTATTTCCACTATCTGTTTAACCCTGGGGTAGACATATTTCTACTCTGCCAATGGTGTAACTGCAGGGCTTTTTCAACTCATTTTAGAATTGGCTTTTTAATCTAAATTAGAAGTTGGGGGAAGGTTGTGCTATCAATTTGGAAGAAAGTTTCAATGAATAAACTATATATTTTTGGAATTTGATGGTCGTATGAAATAAAGCCCTTTGGTAATTGGGTCCATATTTGGTCCAACAGTGCCCCCAGAAAAAGCCTTGAAGTGCCTTTCCCTCTTTTATTTGAAATTATCCTAAAGGTTTAAAATTGGATATCAAATAACGAGATTATCACAAGTGACAGACTACAGTTTTGTTCATCATCATAATTCATGTAATATTAATGATTGCTTTACATCATATTTATGATTTTATAACAATTAACACATGTTTTGAATAAAAAGATAAACAAATAGTTTGAGCCAAAGTTAATTCAGAGTGAGTTTGTTGATTATTTTGGCGCTGTGATTAGGTGTGAAACAGAAAAGTATGCAGGGCAATGAAATAAAATATCAAAATTAATCCAGGCAAGTTTCAGGTAATTGAAACTTGATTTGATGAAGTAAAAATGTGTAATACAAATTACCATTGCTAAGATTTGCATTCATGAAAGTAAAGATATTTTTTTTATCTTTACTTTCATAAGTGCAAATCTTTATTTTGGTATTCTAAAGCTAACATACGAGGGCTGATTGATAAGTTTTTTGAGGGTTTGATTTTTTTTACATAAACTGACTACATGACTGTAGTCTTTGGGTACACAGACTTAATTAGTCAGAGAATAGAAGCAGTGAAATGCTTAGCTTCTTTAATACAAGACTCCCACCTTATCAATCAGCCCTTGTATGAAACAGGAACTGAACAAAACATCTTAAGGATTGTGACACAAGAATGAATTATGATGTGTTATTAAAAATTGATAACTGAGTAGTCATTTACTGAGTACGCTGTCTTAAATAGAATGAAATATGTAATAAATCTTCAGCTTGAGTTTGAGTTTCCCATTAGTTATAGCCAAAAGAACATCATTTCTTTCTATAACAGTTAACTTAAGAAGAATTTTATGTTTTAAAGGAAAGTGTCAAGCTACTTTATTACTTTGATACTCATATGAAACAATATAACATGAAATGATAGAATAAAACTTTGGAATTCAGATGACTGATGATAAGAGTCTTGAATTTATAAATTGTTTCCTTCTCCAACAGGTGGAGAAATGCTGTCGGTGATATTGGTTGATATAGATATCAACCAATTTATGATGAATTATGTTAAATCTAAAAATAATTATTTTTAGTGAAATCAGTTTGTTAGATAATCTTTCAAAAAACTGACTTGCTGCTTATTTTGTCCTGAAATTATTTATGGAATGAGTTGTCTTTTCTTCTGTTTTTTTTTTTTTTAAATCCACTATCATCTGATGATGATCTTTTCATATTGCCCTTCATAGGTGGTCTATCTAGAAGAGCAATAAACTGGATAGATAATTTTCAAATTTCATATGTAGGTTCTCCTGGGTCCCTAGTTGGGCATTTCTTATTTTGGGACTGATCTGAAAAACAAAATGGTGGATTGGCAGTCATCTGGGATTTTGACAATCCGTGTAAAAGATTGTTGTTGCTAATTTTATGAGAAGTACTGGATGCATTTTTCTCAAATTTCATCGTTAGAAAACAAAGTAAAGATCAAAGAACGGTTGGCACCAAGATTCCCTGGGAAATCTTGTATTATTTATAGTAAATGATTGATTACTAAATTTTCAGTTTGATGAAAACATATTTTAAGTACTTTTTACTACAGACTAAAACAGTTTGTACATCTTAGTATCAGTTACCTCTTTTACAGGATATGTGAGCGTAGTGAAGGTATAGTGTAGGATGATTGTGTATTTTACAGAAGAGTGTATAATGATACTAGTATATCCTTTGTTTTAGTCTCATACCCATTAGATTCATATCATAAATGATTAATTTGTTAAACAGTGTTTGTGTTTTGTTTTTAGCCCAACTGACCCAGTGAGCTTATGTCGTACTGCAGAAGTCTGTCGTCCATCAGGCGTTTCTACAAATCACTACTAGTCAGAACCATCTGAGCATTCATGGAAAAAAATAGGGTTCTTACCCCCCTGGGATCAATAGGGAAAATAGATCAAATGCTGTGATACCTTGTTCCTCCTGTAAAAATCATGGGAGTTTTGTCAAATATGCATTCTTAGGAGCAAGAGAATCAATTTTGTTCGAAGGGTGGGTCTTGGCCCATGGGACCGGAGGGGTGGGGCCCAATAGGGAAAATAGAACAAATTCTTTAAAATCCTTCTGCTCCATTAGGAATGATTGGATTTTGACCAAATTTAGTCTGAGGCATTGTTTGGTGCAGGGTAATCAATGACCCCTGGGGTCAGATGGGTGGGGACAAAATGGAAAATAGTGTATATTCTTCAAAATGATTGGAATTTGCGCATATTTGGTCTGAAGCATTGTTAGGTTGAGAGGTATAACAGTAAATCTTGGCTCCCTGGGACGTAAGGGGCAGGACCCAATTTGAGGAATAGAACGAACTCTTTGAAATCCAAACCCTTAGTTGTTCTTAAGCATTCCTTGGTGCAGGGAAATTGCATATGTATAGTCCTGGTCCCTTGGGGATGGGAGGATGGAGCTCAATAGATGAAATAGAACAAGTTTTGTTTAATGGCATTTATGGGACTAGGGCAGAAATTGTATTGGGTTTTGGGTCATCTTGCCCGAAGTGATCATGAGATTGTCTTTTTATTATGTGTAAATTTTCAAATCCAAATGTGGCTGCCACACATGAATAAGTCAAAAATTTGATATGCCTCAATGGCACCTGTTCCAGAACTAGAAAAGAAGGTTAGTGTGCTAAACGCCATCTTGGAATTCTTTAGCAACGGATATTCAAGTTGGCGCGCTTAGCAACCCCATAAAACTATGGCCCCTCAGAATCTCGGTGTGTAACGGCATCACTAACCGAGTTATCGCCCCTGTCACTAATCATCTCCGCTGCTTGCTGTATTTCAGGTACACCATTTAACTGACGGGTTGGTTTTGACAACGTCGTTAACGTTTTTAGCTATAGTAAAGTACGTAATTCGACTGACGGATTGGTTTTAATGACGTCATTGATGTATTTGGCTATGTAAGAGGGGATGATTACCGTGTTTTGATTTTTATGCCCCCGGCCATAGGGGGGCATATAGCGTTGCCCATGTCCGTCCGTCCCGTCCCGTCGCGTCCCAAATCAGTATATACCACCTAACAACTTCATTCGGAAGGCAATTTTCATGAAACTTCATACAAATATCAAGTATGGAAAGACCTCATGCAGTGTTGAATTTCTCGGCGTTCTAAAAAAAAGATGGCCACCAGGGGGAGATAACTCAAAAAAGAGGAACATCATCTTATTTCTACATTCATGTCTTACAGACATTTTCTAGTTTTTTTAAAGATATATCTTTAATATTTTTACAATGGATTGGTTTCAATAAATAATATTGACAATGAATATAGTACAGGCAACATGTTTGTTGAATTCTAACGTTATTGAGAAGTTTTACATAGTATACCTGTTATTGTAACTCAGAATTTAATTTCAACTTGAATATAAACAAAGCTAACTATAAGACAACGTTTGTCGCTGGCTTACTAGAACAGGAAACAGACTGATATGATATGTTTTATTTCGGAAGATTGCGACATTAAATCATACTTGCATTGAGTCAGCAGTTCATGTAAATTAAAGATTGTATTTCGCTATCTTTCTCAACCTCTCAAGTTCTGTCTTTAACAATTATGTGCATTGGTGCCTGCTCATGTCCGCGCAGACACTTGAAGGTCCCAATTTACACATTTAACCCAGCTCTTATCTAACAATTATGTCCTTAAACTAACGAGATGCTTTTTATATTAATATCTAATGGCGTAGGCGAATTCTATGGCGTTATAGCGATGTGATGAATCATGCATGCATTGCATATAAGTACAAATAGCTACAAATATTAATACAAAGAACTTTGAAACGACGGCAAATAGTAAAATCAGTTATATGTATTAAATTAGAGACTTAAAGTACTTGTTAATGAGTCCAAACGACGATTTAATTATAAAACCATTATATTGCAGAAATTACAATCTGAAAAATTAAATTTGTTTTTAAGCAACGTTATATCACAAATCCTCAGGCAACGTCATATTATAAAACCTCACTGGATGTGAACTGTAAACATTTGATATGCTAGCCTCCTAGTCCAGTGTTAATCTAGACTGAATTCACATAAGAGTTGATATGACGCTATAATGGTGTTGTGTTGATCTACGTTACGTCAAAGTTTTGCACGTCGATTCAGACAGCACATCCTTAGCTTTGTAAAGAATTATATTTATTGGAAGCTCTTCAGGTAAATAAACACTCAGGGAAAAGCTTGATAATGTTAAGAAACAGACAAATTGTTGATGAAATTTAGTTTATAAACAATAATATATTCACCTGTGCTTGTATGAAAATGATAAGACTATCCGAACTGTTCTGATGTTGATATCGTTTTACCGACTTTAATATAGCGATTTGAGTCGACCAATTATAAGTAGGACTAGATAGAACTATTTCATTTTCTTAAGTACAACGTAACTACGCAAAAAAAGTACCTTTTGAATGTTAACAATAAGAGGATACATCCACTTAAAAGTTTAAAGGTCTTCGTTCTAGTTTTCTCCAGCTTAGAGCCAGCATCCTATCATGTATATACAGGACATCTGGAAGGAGTGTTGTATAAGGCAACCAAACTTGACACTTATCCATCAGAGTGAAATGTATGAAATATCTCACAATGTATCAGATCGTACGATAATACACGTGTTATTGTAAGTTAAAGTGTTATTTGATATAGAAAGCCAAGAAAGATGATTAGCATATGAAAATCACATAAATCTGTACATCGGTATCTCGTAGAAGGTTTCTTATATAACATTTTATTGATGTCTGTAAAAGGTATACATTTTATCACATAAAACAGCCAAATACCCCGCCAATTCGCCGTTGTAATCTTTACCGTGGATCGTATTTCATTGGGTTTTTTTTTTTTTTTTGTTTTTTTTCCCGAAACTTTTTTTTCGGGTTGGTAATGTCAATAAAATATAATTTCTTATAACACAACCAGTAGAAGATTAGAGTGTGACGTTTCGATGACTACACGGTCACCTTCATCAGACAAATAATCAGTGTGGAGCGTACTAGCACTGACGAGCGCAGTGTACGAAATGTCAAGGAATCGACCAACTTTTTAGGTTGTTTTATAATTTTATGCACACACCTATAACCAATTGTTAAACAAAACAAAATCAATCTGAATACAGGATATGGTGTATATTTTGGTCTATAATATGTTAACCATATCGTCACAATATTTTCACCTTAGTGTACTTAAGAGTATGGATCAGATTCTACCAGATGAAACCGATATTTTGTAGCTAATGAAAGAGAAGGATTGGCAGCTTTGTATTTGTACATTGTTGGTGTGTACATATAAGACCATAGTTTCACTATAAATCATCATTCCCTAATCAAAAATGAACATCATTGGATTATTATTCCTGTTGATGTCAACTTTTCTTATTTCGGTATCACAACAACAAGCATTGTTTACCGAAACACAACAACAACAACTCGAGGACAACCAGATAGAGCAAATACTATCACAGAAGCTTTGGTCTCTAGTTGACGAGTATGCAACTAACGTATTTAACGAGGCCGTAGTGGAGCTGCAACGAAATGTTCGATCTGAGCTGGATCAACTCTCGGAGAAAATCGGCGAACTAGGCAACGAGGGAGTACAAATTGGGAAGACCTTAAAAAACATGACAATGGGTAAGAGCAATTATTTTAAAGAAAAAGTATCGAACACAAACATTGGTTTTAATTATGGATTGAATCATATCATGTTGAGGTTCATTCCCCTTATAAACCTCGAAATAACATGATTAAATCCTTATATTTATATATTTTGTATACTTTAAAAATTCCTACAAGATTTGGATGAATAGGAACTTGTGCAAGTCTACCACGGAACTTACCGAAATGTACGTCCTCCCTCTTCGTCTAAATATAGTTGTTATATTCAGAATGATAACACAAAAAAAACAAGATTGTATCGTTTTAAGCAAAATCATTTAAAATGAATTTTATAAAATAAAATAGTATCGACTTAGCGAACGAATAAAATATAGAGTTCGATACGCCGCGGAGCAATTTCAGGTTAATAACGATAAAAAGGTGTGGACAATGTATTCATACGCCAACTTAAAGAGTACATTGAAAAATGACTTGAGTAAACTTAAGTTGGTTCATAGAGTTCAGGTTAAGTGGAAATATAAATATGATTTAATGATTTGTCCACTGCAATTGTAACAATTTTTTTTAACACAATCTATACAACAGGCAAGCTACACAGCACCAAGTCTATACAACAGCCAAGCTACACAACACCCAGTCTATACAACAGCCAAGTGACACCACACCCAGTCTATACACCAGCCACGCTACACGACATCCAGTCTATCTAACAGTCAAGCTCCACAACACCCAGTCTATACGACAGCCAAGCTACACAACACCTAGTCTATACAACAGTCAAGCTTCACCACACCCATTCTATACAACAGTCAAGCTTCATCACACCCATTCTATACAACAGCCAACTCGTAAAGTGCATACAACAGCCAAGTTAGACCACAGCCAATCTGTACAACAGCCAAGCTACACTCCATACAATCCATATCGCAGTCAATCTACACAATATTCAGGATAATTAACATTTTCGTTTCCTTACTCTTTTAAAAGTTTAATATAAGCCTGCTTTTCAGTCGATTCTTCTGATATGAACACTCCATTTGAGGTCGTTTGATGTTGGGTATCATAGGTATTGGTTGTTTTGCACGTCACCACTTTTTACTAGGTACTGTGAATAACGCGTGGTATTTGTTTTCGCGTTAATACGTGAGACGAACCGCTAAATCAACTTCTGATTTCTTGCGATTACTACGAATATTTCGACCACATCCTTGTTATTCTGTCGTTAATTTAATTTTATTTCCGTTTACACTTTCGTTAAATTTATATACACCGTGTCACATCATCACAAAGACAGCTGTAGAACATCACAGTTATAGGTCGGAGGTGTGTGCCACAATAGATTTACCTCTAAATCAACCATGCTTTTTTTGCGTTGAAAAGGTGCAAACATATTTACAATATTAGAGTTTATAACAAACATATCTATTTCATTTAATTATAAAATAAACAGTAGGAACACAGTCAAGAGCATATCCGCTTTGACGACTACAGTGTCATTAGTACAACGTGTTACAAAGCGTAACATTACACACAATACGTTTGGCCTCTTTAAATCTTGCTCACTTCACTCTTCAAACACAATGCATGTGGTGTTTGTTAACGCTCGTTTGCTCTGTCTACATAACAGGCTGTACTCGGGTAAATACAATTTAGTATGGACACAATATATATCATATGACTAAATCACTTTTCAGATATAGTCACATGACTTTCATAAGCAAAATGACGGCCAATACGAAGCTATCGGTCGCTTATATAGAAACTTCTCAGTGTCCATATCTTTAATGGTTTATAATTTGCGAATTCAATCATTACTAAATCAACCGTCGCGAAATCATAAATTCGCGAAAATGTCTGCAGAGATCCCACTTCCCCTCTAATAGCACGATGCTCATTTTTCAAGATTTTGTCGATCATTTTTGAAGGATGTTATGATTGAATGTTTTGATTTGATGATCTGAAAAGGAGAAGGTTGTCAGCTGAAAAGTGTGTTTGTTTATGTGTGAGAAGATGAGTAACAGTTCTAATGGCAACCACTGAGGCACTACGGAAGCGACACGGTCCTCCTGTGACATAGTACATTCAATTTAGCCTATGTTAGAAATTAATTTAACCAATTGTGTATTGGCCCTTTCACACCGTATTGCACAACCTTATGCAAGACTTTGTTTTGTGGTGCAGTGTCGAACGCTTTGGAGAGAAGTCCAGTAATGCTATGTAAATCTGACTTGAGGAAGTCTTACATGGTCAAGAGTAGCTTTCATTAACTTACTTAAGTAACCAGATATTCTATGGAATCGTTTATAACTTGGACTTTAAGGCATTCTAGGTGTTTGAAGATCTGTTGACAGATGGTGCATTTTGTGAGTTTGCAGGGTACACATGTTGGTGATATAGGTTGATAGCTTTCTGTAATGTGTTTGCCATCCTTTTCAAATATACAAACTATTTTGAAATTCTCAAGTCGGTTGACAATGTTAAGAAACATTTCTGTAAGTCCAGGCATTCTTCGGGGATTTTCTTTAGTATCACATATGGTGCAGGTACGTTTGATTTACGTAGCTTGTGACAACGATTGTATTTATTTGGAGGCACAGAATAGTTTCCGGTACACTTCGTGTTGTCTTCACTGATGATGAAGCCGTTATAGGACCATTTTTACCGTATTTGTTTGACTACAATATCTAACTCCCCCAATATACTTCACACCCAATCTTTATCTATAATATAATTGGTACAAAACAAATGGGCCTTTATCCACTGAATTCACTTCTTTTGAATATATTGTGTGTTCATTTCAACAAATTTTATTAACAGTAACTTTTATACGTTAAAAGGATCGAATATCAGGTTTGGTCTATACAAACTTAGTAAATGAATACAATACAAAATCTGCATTACATTAAATAAGTTAAAGTAGATAAGGGGAGGAAACTCCAATTTATTGTAGCATATTAAGTACTTATCGAATTAATATAGTATGTTTTGAACATTTTATTATAATTATTAAATATTCATACAATTTGCTGATAATTTATCATACACGAATCTTGTGAACAGGTTTTAAATATATATCATTTACATTTATATATTGTGTTATATACATTAGATATTATGGCGCTTGGGCTCATGGAATGGCGAAACAAGCTGGCTGCCTCCGTTTGGTATTGTCCTCCACGTTTTGTCAACATGTAACTTTCCAGAGTTATGTGATATAAAATAGATTTGTTTTTTTGTTTTTTTTGTTTTTTTGTTTTTTTGTTTTTTGTTTTAGTTTTTTTAGGTAAAGTTTTTTTTGTTCGGAAAGGCACTTAAAGTCTTATATAAAAAGAATCGAAAATTATTCATATGTTGTATATGTGTATCAAATGCAATAATTCGCTATGCTTATCGGTACAAGTTGTTACAACAACCTCATGATAGCCTATTTAAGTTTCTCTAAATTGAACAAATATCATTGTCTTAAACGTAGCCAAAACATTTTTGTTTAAATGCATCTTACAAAACTTGCTTAAATACTTAGATATCGGAAGACTCTCGTGTCCAGATTCAACAGAAGGGAGATATATATTATTCGGCGAGCAATGCTTTATGTTCAGAGATGAGAGTAAGACCTGGACTCAAGCCAAGGTAGGTCCATATTCCATTATCATAGATAACTGGAAGAGATTGTCAGAAATTGCCAGTTATTCATTTGTTTGTTATGCAAAGTTATTTGCACTTGTGGGCGGGTATTGGCTGTTGCGGCGTTTGTTAGTGAGAGTAACATTAAAAAATGTTTGAGAAAATGAAGTAATTTTATCATCCAAAGTAATGACGTAATAATCAGTAACTGCCCGTTAGAGCTGATAATTCGGCATTACCAAACGACGGAATAAATTAGGTTCCCTTGCTGTTTTGATAGAGACCAAGCTACAGTAGGGTCATAATAGTTCAACATTAATTACTTGGACCCAACAAGACACAGTCCAACACTTTTAGATGAGTTTTATTATGTTTGTTTGAGGAATTCAAACTATAATACAGAGAAAAAATGTTATCATTGTGTTTTGATTAAGAAAGTGATCGCTTTTCAAACGAAATGATAAAGCTAGGCCTGAATATGATATAGTTTCGTCGAAGTGTGAAAACTATTCGTCAGTGACGACTTTTGCAGGATTGGTGCAAGACGATAAGTGCACACTTTGCCAGACCTACAACAGTGGCTATCAACAACTTCATGAAACGTGAATGTGAAATTAGAGGTGAGTTATTTCATAATATTTTACCCATTAATGTCGCTAATATATCAATAAAAGTAAATTTATGATAAAAACGACGTACTTTTCTAAGCCAAACATAACTGACGTAACAATCTGCTCACAAGAGTAGACAACTCATCATCATGAAAAGACGGACAGTGTTGCGGATGTCCTCTCTCGTTCCCTTTGAAATCAATGTTATTTTTCTAGCAACTCCCTTTCCAAGAGATATCAGGGACTCCGTATGCTTGGATCGACTATGACAAAGCAACAACTGAGTTTGTGATTCAGGCTTCAATAATTAATGTTACTATTACAACTCAGAGGGATGTTACCTATTTATATTTACGTTTATGAGACTAGGGACATCCATGTCTTCCATGCATTGTCTTGTTTCGCTATACAAACATAATGTGAATTATGAAATCATAAACTGAACCATTTAAATATGAAAGAGTGTAACTAGCAAATCAGCCATTAACGCTGTGGTTCTTTCATTTCAATGTACGTTTTTCTTTCAACATTTTAATTCCTACTCAATTTAGACTCAAATAATGAGATTAGCTCCAGATTTGAAGAATATGAAATGATAAAGATAAATGAGGATAATATGTATAACGATTATCAAATAAATCGAAATGAGACATTTTCTAGCACAACAAATATGTCTTCCATGTTTTGACATCAACAAATATGTCTGCTTCAAAATTGCAAGCAGTTTCGAAATGAAAATCTCAAACAAGACCAAGAATCCACTAAACGATTCTGATACAGAAAAGCTTGTTGATGCCATGGATACATACTAAGAAAAGGCACAGCACACTCTAAGACAATTTGAAGAACGGCTGCTGCTTAATTTGAAGCGAAGTACAAGACGACCGCAGAACTCAGTGTAGACGTAGTAATCGTATATTACCTGAGTAATATAAAAACACCCTTCACTGCTGGGATACACATTTTAATTCAATCCATTAGACTAGCATGAATTATATAAACAGCAGTGTTGGATTAGTTTGAAATAATGAAAACAAACCGTCTTCATTGAAAAACGTGTATAAGCATTGCATTTTGCTTTAATCTATTGCATTGGTTGTTGGATTGGGTTGCTCTAAAGACAAATTAATCATTGTTGAATTTTTTTAAACTCGATTGTTCATCCCATGAAATCAACCAAAGCAAGATTCAATGTATAAGGAAAGAGTTAGGTAGTTCAATCAAGTAAATGTTATAGGGAAAGAGTTTGGTAGTCCAATCAAGTGAATGTTATAGGGAAAGAGTTTGGTAGTCCAATCAAGTGAACGTTATAGGGAAAGAGTTTGGTAGTCCAATCAAGTGAACGTTATAGGGAAAGAGTTTGGTAGTCCAATCAAGTGAATGTTATAGGGAAAGAGTTTGGTAGTCCAATCAAGTGAACGTTATAGGGAAAGAGTTAGGTAGTTCAATCAAGTTAATGTTACAACGAAAGAGTTTGGTAGTCCAATCAAGTGAATGTTATAGGGAAAGAGTTTGGTAGTCCAATCAAGTGAACGTTATAGGGAAAGAGTTTGGTAGTCCAATCAAGTGAACGTTATAGGGAAAGAGTTTGGTAGTCCAATCAAGTGAATGTTATAGGAAAGAGTTTGTTATAGGGAAAGAGTTTGGTAGTCAATCAAGTGAATGTTATAGGGAAAGAGTTTGGTAGTTCAATCAAGTGAACGTTATAGGGAAAGAGTTTGGTAGTTCAATCAAGTGAACGTTATAGGGAAAGAGTTTGGTAGTCCAATCAAGTGAACGTTATAGGGAAAGAGTTTGGTAGTTCAATCAAGTGAACGTTATAGGGAAAGAGTTTGGTAGTCCAATCAAGTGAACGTTATAGGGAAAGAGTTTGGTAGTCCAATCAAGTGAATGTTATAGGGAAAGAGTTTGGTAGTTCAATCAAGTGAACGTTATAGTGAAAGAGTTTGGTAGCTCAATCAAGTGAACGTTATATGGAAGGAGTTTGGTAGTCCAATCAAGTGAACGTTATAGGGAAAGAGTTTGGTAGTTCAATCAAGCAAGTGAACGTTATAGGGAAAGAGTTTGGTAGTCCAATCAAGTGAACGTTATAGGGAAAGAGTTTGGTAGTTCAATCAAGTGAACGTTATCGGGAAAGATGTGTGTAGTCCAATCAAGTCAATGTTTTAGGGAAAGAGTTTGGTAGTCCAATCAAGTGAACGTTATAGGGAAAGAGTTTGGTAGTTCAATCAAGTGAACGTTATAGGGAAAGAGTTTGGTAGTCCAATCAAGTGAATGTTATAGGGAAAGAGTTTGGTAGTCCAATCAAGTGAACGTTATAGGGAAAGAGTTTGGTAGTCCAATCAAGTGAATGTTATAGGGAAAGAGTTTGGTAGTCCAATCAAGTGAACGTTATAGGGAAAGAGTTTGGTAGTCCAATCAAGTGAACGTTATAGGGAAAGAGTTTGGTAGTCCAATCAAGTGAACGTTATAGGGAAAGAGTTTGGTAGTCCAATCAAGTGAACGTTATAGGGAAAGAGTTTGGTAGTCCAATCAAGTGAACGTTATAGGGAAAGAGTTTGGTAGTCCAATCAAGTGAACGTTATAGGGAAAGAGTTTGGTAGTTCAATCAAGTGAATAGGGAAAGAGTTTGGTAGTTATCAAGTGAGGGAAAGAGTTTAGGTAGTTCAATCAATCAAGTGAACGTTATAGGGAAAGAGTTTGGTAGTTCAATCAAGTGAACGTTATAGGGAAAGAGTTTGGTAGTCCAATCAAGTGAACGTTATAGGGAAAGAGTTTGGTAGTTCAATCAAGTGAATGTTATAGGGAAAGAGTTTGGTAGTCCAATCAAGTCAATGTTATAGGGAAAGAGTTTGGTAGTCCAATCAAGTGAATGTTATAGGGAAAGAGTTTGGTAGTTCAATCAAGTGAATGTTATAGGGAAAGAGTTTGGTAGTTCAATCAAGTGAACGTTATAGGGAAAGAGTTTGGTAGTCCAATCAAGTCAATGTTATAAGGAAAGAGTTTGGTAGTCCAATCAAGTGAATGTTATAGGGAAAGAGTTTGGTAGTCCAATCAAGTGAATGTATAGGAAGAGTTTGGTTATTCAATCAAGTGAACGTTATAGGGAAAGAGTTTGGTAGTCCAATCAAGTGAACGTTATAGGGAAAGAGTTTGGTAGTCCAATCAAGTGAACGTTATAGGGAAAGAGTTTGGTAGTCCAATCAAGTGAACGTTATAGGGAAAGAGTTTGGTAGTCCAATCAAGTGAACGTTATAGGGAAAGAGTTTGGTAGTTCAATCAAGTGAACGTTATAGGGAAAGAGTTTGGTAGTTCAATCAAGTGAACGTTATAGGGAAAGAGTTTGGTAGTTCAATCAAGTGAACGTTATAGGGAAAGAGTTTGGTAGTCCAATCAAGTGAACGTTATAGGGAAAGAGTTTGGTAGTCCAATCAAGTGAATGTTATAGGGAAAGAGTTTGGTAGTCCAATCAAGTGAACGTTATAGGGAAAGAGTTTGGTAGTCCAATCAAGTGAACGTTATAGGGAAAGAGTTTGGTAGTTCAATCAACTGAATGTTATAGGGAAAGAGTTTGGTAGTTCAATCAAGTGAACGTTATAGGGAAAGAGTTTGGTAGTTCAATCAAGTCAATGTTACAACGAAAGAGTTTGGTAGTCCAATGAAGTGAACGTTATAGGGAAAGAGTTTGGTAGTTCAATCAAGTGAACGTTATAGGGAAAGAGTTTGGTAGTCCAATCAAGTGAATGTTATAGGGAAAGAGTTTGGTAGTCCAATCAAGTGAACGTTATAGGGAAAGAGTTTGGTAGTTCAATCAAGTGAATGTTATAGGGAAAGAGTTTGGTAGTCCAATCAAGTGAATGTTATAGGGAAAGAGTTTGGTAGTTCAATCAAGTGAACGTTATAGGGAAAGAGTTTGGTAGTCCAATCAAGTGAACGTTATAGGGAAAGAGTTTGGTAGTCCAATCAAGTGAACGTTATAGGGAAAGAGTTTGGTAGTTCAATCAAGTGAATGTTATAGGGAAAGAGTTTGGTAGTCCAATCAAGTGAATGTTATAGGGAAAGAGTTTGGTAGTCCAATCAAGTGAACGTTATAGTGAAAGAGTTTGGTAGTTCAATCAAGTCAATGTTACAACGAAAGAGTTTGGTAGTCCAATCAAGTGAATGTTATAGGGAAAGAGTTTGGTAGTCCAATCAAGTGAACGTTATAGGGAAAGAGTTTGGTAGTTCAATCAAGTGAACGTTATAGGGAAAGAGTTTGGTAGTCCAATCAAGTGAACGTTATAGGGAAAGAGTTTGGTAGTCCAATCAAGAGAACGTTATAGGGAAAGAGTTTGGTAGTCCAATCAAGTGAATGTTATAGGGAAAGAGTTTGGTAGTTCAATCAACTGAATGTTATAGGGAAAGAGTTTGGTTATAGGGAAAGAGTTTGGTAGTCCAATCAAGTGAACGTTATAGGGAAAGAGTTTGGTAGTCAATCAAGTCAAGTTTGGTAGTCCAATCAAGTGAACGTTATAGGGAAAGAGTTTGGTAGTTCAATCAAGTGAATGTTATAGGGAAAGAGTTTGGTAGTCCAATCAAGTGAATGTTATAGGGAAAGAGTTTGGTAGTCCAATCAAGTGAACGTTATAGGGAAAGAGTTTGGTAGTTCAATCAAGTGAATGTTATAGGGAAAGAGTTTGGTAGTCCAATCAAGTGAATGTTATAGGGAAAGAGTTTGGTAGTCCAATCAAGTGAACGTTATAGTGAAAGAGTTTGGTAGTTCAATCAAGTCAATGTTACAACGAAAGAGTTTGGTAGTCCAATCAAGTGAATGTTATAGGGAAAGAATTTAGTAGTCCAATCAAATGAATGTTATAGGTAAAGAGTTTGGTAGTTCAATAAAGTCAATGTTATTTTATCATAAAGGAAGCGCATATTGGGTAGGAGCTCACGACACAGAACAGGAAGGAACATGGGAATGGGATGATGGCGTTCCTCTTGGAAAAGATGTTTGGGACTGGGCACCTGGGGAACCGAATAATTATGGCTCCGGACAGGATTGTATGGGCATATGTCATGGTAGTCGTAACAATTGGGACGACAAAAAATGTACCATAGAAATTGGATTTATTTGTCAAACAGCAGCAGTAAGTAATCAGGTTACATGGTACGTTTTGCATCTAATGAACTTATATAAATGTTAGGCTTATTTATATACGATATCACGAGACCTTTTTATCTATATTTCCCCGAGGCTTATTCATTTACGATCGCACGAGACCTTATGACTTATATTATCGCGTGGCTTATTTACAATATCTAAAGACTTGATAATTAATACATTTGTATTTTCGTGAGGTGTATTCATTTCGATATCATGATAATTGTGCTACTGTATAATAATTTTCAAGTTACTTGTACATCTTTACTATGTACATATTAGAGACTTTGGAACTCTTCTGCTTTTCCTAGCTATTATGCTCGACGTATGGAACCATTGACAATCTTGTATAATGAATAGACTAATACAAAAAATATGTAACTTCTTTATAAAACAGAAAAAATTAGGAAGTTCGATAATTTTTTAAATTGTATTTAAATCTTTTAAATTACAGGTTATGCGCCTCTGAAGATAGGCCTTCCAAAGAATATGTGATGTTTCCATCCGCCCAACAACACGCACTCAGTGGTATATCGGTGGTATCTATTAGCACAACGTATGCTGTTGAAATCTCGGGCACGTTCTCAGAATAAAACTATGAACAGTTTACCAAGATCATTCATTTTAATATCGATGTCATTAAATATGCATGTTTTGTTTATAAAATTGTGGGTTGTTGCTTTACAGTGTTGTTCATTCTTAAAAGTTGATTTAATCGAGTCTTTTACTGGAGAAAAATAGGATTACGTGGTAAGATTTTATAGGATTCTGAGGCCAAAACCTTATTTTGTTATCAATTAAACACACATGTGATATTCATTACGATAATAAGACGTTCAAAATTAACACGCTTTTTCGGATTAAAATGGCATTGCGTGAAACGGAACCAAACTCAAAACTCACTTCAATTAATTCAAAAGATTTTATTTTACGATTGTAGTAAATACAAATGATACAAGAATAAATAAATTCTATTTGAATCTTTGAGAGAAACAATGCACAAGGATTTCACATAATATAAATGTAACGCTGAATAACATATACTGCGTTAAAATTAAGTTAAATTTCTGATATGTTTACCTAAGAATCTTTTGGAACAATTGTAAATGACTCGGATAAATAACAATTAATACTCATTATAAATTCATTACATTAATTGCATCCTGAAATAAATTAGATATCACCAGTAATTTTCTGACTCCATCCATAATAGTGTTTGTAATGGAAATGAATTAAAGCACATTTATTGTCTAACAGCCAAGCGTTATTTATTTTGCTCCGATTGGTATTGTAGCTATGTCGTTAGAGCTGGTTACATACATGTTGAAATAATCAATGCGTAAATCTTAGCAAACGATTTTTGTAACCACCGAAATCTGATGTTCAATTCCCTAGAGTACGTTCCACCCCACATGATTATCCTTTACAATTGCTTTCACGTGGCTTCATTACCAATTTATGGATAAACATGTTATGCATATTGTTTCTCTGTCATTAGAATTCCCGCGTACATTACAGGACTATATTGCCCCTTTTTGAAACTGCCTTAATAGTGATATCCGTATGACCAAGACTGATACTTAGTAGCCGGTAATAGGACTAGAATGACGGCGAAGCTGACAATAGGACTGACTGTAGATGGACAGCAACACGGATATATATACACTCTACTCGTCCCTTGTGGGTGCAAGATCCAACCCTTAGAACCCAATTACCTTGTGGTCTCTCCGTGAGAGAAGTCATTTTCTCTTAGCATCAAATTTAACACATCGAAACGTTCGGTTACCGCATGAAAAAACTTAAAATTTGAGGTCGAATGTTGACATTAAAAAGATCACGAAGATGCAATATTGCATCTTTGTGGAATCCATAGGCACTTGACGTCAATGGTAGACGCACAATGATCCCTTGGATGGCTGTTCCTGTTACGGAATTCAACGCAAAGATCCCTTCTGTTATCTTAACTGACTCTTTAGACAGTTTCTTCAACATACTACAGTTTAATTTTCAAAATTAAACACATTTATTTTTGTGTCGACGATGCGTAGATGAGACCTGGAATTCTGTTACTATTACATGGGAGAGTGATCCCCCTTGGGTTTGGGCAAGGTGATTTATGTTAATTTCACTCTGAAGCCTTGCACGCAGAACAGCAACATATAAATTTTGTAGCGCTATTCAGGCATCCTAGGAACAGATCGCAGATCGAGAATGTCACCAGTTCACAAACGGAAAACGCAGGCAAAGCGACCAGGGGGGACGCCAGCCCGCCCGAGGAGCGAAAGGAAGAGGAGGAGGCCGGATCGTCTGGAGGAATTCGAGGCAGCACCTGTTAGGCCTTGTGCCGGGAGAGCGAGCTCGCCGCCGCCATGTGCTCCAGGGGAGGATACAGAGGAGCAGGAGGCTCCGCCGTCCGAACAACAGGAGGACGAACACCCCGCGGCAAACCAGCAGTGTGACAACTCGTCAAGGGGTAGGCAGGCAGCGCCACAGGAATGTTGTTTTATTGATAATAGTAATGTTCAGAATATATGGGAGTCCGCCCTGGGTTTCGGGGGGGGGGGGGGGGGGGGGGGGGATACAAGGGGGGGGCATATATTGCAAGGCACGGGGTCCCCACAGCTAGCCAGGAGTTCCGTGGGAACGCATACATTTTCGCAGGGGTTAGGTGGGGCTATAAATACACTGCCCACGTTAAATAAACATAGACTATGCGAGAGAAAAAAATTTCAAAGAAATTAATATGGGGCGAATAGCAGGCCCATTTTCTGATAAACCAACTTTGCAGATTTCACCTTTGGGCTTGATTCACAAGAAAAATCCGGGTGAATTTAGACTCATTCACCATTTATCTTACCCTGAAAATTATTCGGTGAATGATTACATTAACCCAAATCTGTGTTCAGTAAAATACACCAAATTTGATGAAGCAGTTTATCTAGTACAACGCCTGGGAAAAGGGGCCCCTTTTCAGCAAAAGCAGACATTAAATCGGCATTTCGTATATTACCAATTTGGCCTGGAGATTTTGATTTATTAGGTTTTAAATTTGAAAATCAATATTTTTATGATAAATGCTTGCCAATGGGATGTTCTTTGTCATGCGCACTATTCGAAAAGTGTTCAACCTTTTTAGAGTGGGCTGTAAATCGCCAAGTAATCGCAGGAGAAATATTACAGTATTTGGATGATTTCCTTTTTGGCGGTAAGCCTAATACTAGTCAGTGCCAGTGCATGTTGACCAAGTTTGAAGAAGTATGTGACAAGTTAGGTGTACCTATTGCTCCAGAAAAAACAGAGGGTCCTACCAATGTCATATGTTTTTGGGGTTTAGAGATTGATAAAGTTGAAATGTGTGTTCGAGTACCGACACAAAAAATTCAAGAGATTGTCCAAAAAATCTAGTCTATCCTTAAGGGCCCAAAAACTACCTTAAAAGCTATGCAATCATTATTGGGGGTTCTGAATTTCGCTTGTAAAGCAATAGTGCCAGGTCGTACTTTCTGTAGGCGTCTGATCAACGCTACCATAGGACTTACTCAGCCGTATCATCATTTGAGAGTTACTGCAGAAATCAGGGAGGATTTAAAAATGTGGTTAAGGTTTTTCAAAACATTCAATGGTATCTCCGTTTTTAGTGACCAATTTTGGAGAACGAATTCAGACATGGAACTTTTTACAGACAGCTCTGCAAAAAAGGGAAATGGTTTTGGGACATATTTTAATGGTAGTTGGGCATATGGGGTATGGCCAGAGTTGTGGTTTGAGCTAGGATATACCAGGGACATCACAGTACTAGAGTTCTTCCCCTTGGTGGTGGCAGTATATATTTGGGGTGATAGATTACAGAATAAGAAAATCATATTCCGCAGTGACAATCAGTCAGTGGTAGCAATAGTTAACAAGATGACAACCAAATCGTCTGTTGTGTTAGCGATGTTAAGGCTATTTGTGTTACGTTGTATATATCTCAACATAGTGTTCAAGGCAGAACGCATCCCTGGTTGTAATGTAATAATAGATAGTCGGTCACGTTTACAGCTGAACAAATTCCATCGACTGGCTCCACAGGCAGAACCCACACCAGTTCCAATCCCAACGTGGCTATGGTCCATTTGTCAGATGAAATCGGACGTCTTTTAAATGCTAGTCTTTCAGTCAATACAAAACGAATGTATAGGAGTGCATTGTGCAGTTTTCAACAATTCCGGACTCTATTTGGTATAGGGCACAGTTGGCCGGTACCTCTGGCACACTTTTTGTGGTTTATAGCATTTCATTCTAATAAGGGCTCAGCACCCAGTACAGTAACCTCGTATTTATCGGCAATAAGCTATGTTCACAAATTACATTGTTGGAAAGATCCGACTTAATTTTTTATTGTCAATAAAGCAGTGGAGGGGTTCAGGCGGTTAAGAGGTGGTCCAGATACAAGGGCTGCTATCACATAGGATTTACTGCTTAAAATTTTTCAAGTGTTGCCCAGCATTGCAAAATCTAGTTACGAAAGTCAATTACTCAGGACAGCATACTGTTTAGCATTTGTTTTGGTTTGCTCAGGGTGGGGGAGATTGTTTATACACCAGCTTTGGCGTCGAAATATCCTTTGCTCATTTCAGGTTTGATAATGGCCAAGGATAAGATAGTGGTAACCATATGCCATTCCAAAACTGACCAACGAGGTCGGTCAACTAAAGTCTCAATTTCGAGAATCAACGAATGTCCAGTTTGCCCATTAGTTAATATGGCGATGTATTTAAAGTTAAGACCTAAATGTGCTGGCCTTTTGTTTAAACACCAAAATGGAACCCCATTGGCACGTTATCAATTTAGTGCAGTGTTGAGGAAGGCAGTCATTAGTCTGGGTCTCCCTAACCAGAACTTTAAATTCCACTCATTCCGTATTGGGGCTGCCACAACATTATTAATGAATTGTATTTCAGACGAAGTCATCAAAAGGCTGGGCAGATGGAAATCAAAAGCATATTCATCATATATCCGGATAGACAAAATATTAAATTGATAAAACGAGTCAGACTGGGAGTTATCTCCCTTATACCAATCACCGTTAAATATGAGTAAGGCTAATACAGCCATAAGTATTTCAGAGGTATGGATTATGGGATCTTCCATTGTCTACTGGGCGCACCGGAAGTCACATACATTGTCAGACCCTAACTTGCATCTGCAAAGTTTGGGGGGGGGGGGGGACATCAAATGGCTGGGCAAGCGTGGAATGTCCTGGTTTGATGTGAGAGGAGCCTTGAACTATCATTTGAGCCGCCATTCTCCACCACATTTTCTTGTTATCCACGTCGGAGGTAATGATCTTACAACAACGCCAGCTTCAGAGTTATGTGCGCGGATTGAAAATGATGTGTTCACGCTAGCCAGGAACCTACCATCTTGCATATTTATATGGTCAGATATTTTACCACGTCTACAGTGGCGTAGAGGGGAGTCAGTAGTAGGAATAGAGAAGAAACGCAAACGGGTGAATAGGGTAGGTCGTCGGGCAGTTCTAAATGCGGGGGGTAGGGTGATCAAACATGTAGATATAACCTATGATTGTCCAGGGTTATTTCGAGAAGATGGAGTCCATTTAGATGATATGGGTAATGCAATTTTTCTCAATACATTACAAGGAGCTATGGAAACTTTCTTTGCTGGTCAAAGTTCACCTGACACTGTCAAATTAGTATTCGAATAAAGAGTTATCGGTCCTGGTGGGGGATGGATGGGTGGTGGAACTGTATAAACAGTTCCAAGTGGCTTGTTGTGGCGAGCAGGCATAATTTTATATAAATTTCAATATGTATAGGTTTTTTTGTGTGTGTTACATGTAGAAAGTGGGTAATGACTTGCTAAGGTTTACCCTAGGAGTCGGTTAAACCCACGTATTATAAAGGGTTATTGGTTAATTCCCCATCTAACTTGCCCCGTGAATCCCAGGGAGTCGTGATGGTGGAACTTTAATGTAATGGTATTTAGGATATATATTTAGTATGTTAGTAATACTTGCCAATGCTGTACCCTGGAAGTATAGTGGAGCTTCGTCGTTCTGGGTAGATCGTCAAAGCTAAGGATAGTTGGTTTCTCCGGGGGGAGAAGGTTACGCAGTACTTGCCAAGGTTATACCCTGGAAGGTTGCGGTGGAGCCTTATAGGACAAGGCTAATTATAGTCTGGTACATGCAAACTCTGCCAAGGTTTACCCTGGGCAGGGTAAGTTGCTGATGTGTCCGGTACCGGTTGGTAGATACTCAGCGTGGTGAACTTACCGTTGCATGTACCATTTGTGTATTCTAGTCATTTATAATATAGAATAGTATGGTCAAGTTCTAACCTGCTATGGATAACCCAGGGGGAGGAAATTACCGGTCATTGTAAATGCCTGCTCGCCACATTTTTGGGGCAAATATATATCATTAAACAGGCTGCGGCCATTTAATCCAAACAAAGTGTATTTATTATTATTACAGGAAACATCATAAAATAAATGACACTGGATATTAACTAATCCATGACAGATATTCGGGAACCGACAAGGGCAGATAGGTAGCAATTATAGTGGCCCATTGCTTGCAACCACCTACTGCTGATAAAACATCTGTATGAAATGCAATGGCCTATTTATTGATCTTGACAGCGCAACATTTGTTTTTCTATTTCTTTATCGTTAATTTTAGCGTTAACTTTGTAGCATTCACCATTACGTAGTAAAATGTTACTTTGATCACTTTAGAGGTTTAAATATTTTAAGACATCACACAATTTTCAATTTCCAGATAACTGTTATTTATAACGCCTCATTGCATGGAATGCTGCACGTGTGGTATACTTTTTGTTTATCTTATGGCATAAGAGAGTTCTCAAAATTGCAAAATAAGACTTTATGATATTATAGATGTGAAAGAGTGATCAATACTGACGCGTACAGCTCATTCGATGTTTGTTATAATAATACCACACACACGATAGCATTCATCAAACATATACTAAAAAGGGGAAAAATTTTTTCAACGATGCACATACAGCTAATCTAATCATAGGAAAATATCATATGTTCTTATACCTTCCGTTTTGGAGTTCAAACAATGATCAGTATCACAGTTTTAGGCTACTACAATCGCATGCACTTCCGTTTTGCGCACCTTCCTATCTTCACTGGGAAAGAATTTGTGTTGTCACAATACTTTTTTTTGCTCTGCTCTGGTCAGCATTGCTTAAGTGTGCAATCAATGTCTTTGCTGAATACTTCTTGTGTGTGATGATCATTTTTACAACAGAATTTTTCAACTCCGAAACTGTCCTTGTGATGACCTTGTAATTATGGAGTCAATTACAGGACAAAGGATCTTTGATATGGCTGAACTAACCATTTTTGACTCAATCTTATTATTCTCAGATGAGAGTAGTTAAAATATCTAATATGTACTTGCTATAGCCATATGAAGAAATTTTGGACCTGGAAGCAAGACACTTTCCGCATTCAACAGATATATTGTATCCTTGGCGCATTAGTTTCTGCCCCCTCAAGAACCATTTCTCTTACAGCGCACAACACCGTTCAAGTGCGCCTACTCTACAGCTAAAGTAGAAAATGTGAAGGGTTCTACTACATCTCCTGCAGATACGCACGAAGAATGAGCCTACTTCACTTCTCGTTTGACCGAATACGTAGCAGCAACTAAAACTACTGGCCAAATTGTCGTAATCCAGCTTCTAGAATGCTGTTACGAAGCTCTGAGGAAGGACCTCACATGCTCTACGCCAGACGGACTTGCAGATAAATCCGTGGTAGAGGTTCTTCTTGAGGCCCTAGAGAAGCTAGCTGTACCTAGAGAGAATAACATCGTAGCTAGAACGGCCTTCACAACATGCGACAAGGTCGAGATGACTCCATCCGAAAAATAGATTATGTGATACGGCCGTTCTGAAATACATAACGGTCCGGAACCGATGTCTAGACGATATGTAAATTTATTTACCAACTGTAGACTGTTTATACTTTTCAACTGTGTCAAGTGCCATTTTGATGTGTATATATCCATGTATTTTTTTTTTTTTTTTTTTATTTTTCAAAAAGATCATATAGAGCATGACATCATCATCATCATCATCATCATCATCATCATCATCATCATCATCATCATCATCATCATCATTGTCATCATCATCATCCATATTCAAACATCATCATCAACCACAATCACCAGTCATCAGCATCGTCATCATCATCATCATCATCATCATCATCATCATCATCATCATCATCATCATCGTCATCATTATCATCATCATCATCATCATCATCATCATCATCGTCATCATCATCATCATCATCATCATCATCATCATCATCATCATCATCATCATCCATATTCTAAAATCATCATCAACCACAATCAACAGTCAACATCATCATCATCATCATCATTATCACCATCATCATCATCATCATCATCGTCATCATCATCATCATCGTCATCATCATCATCATCATCATCCATATTCAAACATCATCATCAACCACAATCAACAGTCATCATCATCATCACTGTCGTCGTCATCATCATTCATTCCGAAATCATCATCATCCAATATCATCAACAATCATCATTATCATGTTAATAATTGATACTCATCATTCATCATCATCAATCATTCAAACATCTTCATCCACAATCCTCAACAGTCCTCATCAACATCATCATCATCAACACCAACATCGTAATCATCCATCATTCCATCATCATCATCATTATCAACATTATCGTCATAATCATTATCAATAGCATCATCATTAACAACATCATCATACTTTTCAATTTATACTTGTCAATCAATATAATCATAATTTTTCATCAATCATATCCTCACACATACATCTTCCACACCCTCACTTCCTCATACACTTTCTCAGCATTAATATTATCAACACAATCACCATATTAACGAAAATACTGAAACAAACATGCATTGTACATACATCCTCACACACATCTTCATACTTTCCACAGAAGTGAAAAAATAAACACTGCAGAAAGAGGTATTCTTTATTAATACTAAGATACTGAAAGAAAAGAGAGAGAGAGTGAGAAGAGAGAGAGAGAGAGAGAGAGAGAGAGAGATGGGGGGAGGGGGGAGAGGAGTGGTTGGGCTAGGTATGCATTTAAAAAGAAACTCAAAACATATATGCATATGGAAAAATAATTACCTTATCACGGATGTTTTCACACACAATTTAAATTAGTCTGCAAGAAGGAGTAAAATGTTAATAGATACTTGATAAGTAAAAGGCCTTCATAATCACAATCAAACTGATTAAAACAGTACAAATTACAACTTAATTCTCCCCAAATTCTAATAACCTTCTCCATTTCCTCCATTCATTTTCTAAAATCTGCCGTGCATGGTCACCTTGACTATTTGCAATATATTTTTGACAAATGTAATGCTCTTTATTTGAATTTATCAGAGCATTTGGATTTAGAATTTTATGTAGACATCTTGTCTTATATATATAAGACTTAATCATGATTAAAATTTCATTATCCACCCTATTTCTTAAAACATTCTCATGACTCGAGGTAACTCCAAAAAGAAAACTTTTCTTATTAAATGAAAATGGTATCAAAAGTGCATCAAAGAGTGTTTCAACAATAAACAGAAATCTCTGAGTTTCTCGACATTCCCACATAATGTGAATAATTGTTTCTCTCTCCAAGTTACAGAGAGGACAAATAGGATTATTTGATAACCCAATTTTAAACAAGTATACATTTGTTGTTAGAATATGCTGCACTATTCTATACTGAAACCACTGTAACTTTGTATTTTTTGTAGCTCTAAAGGGAGTTTTATAAATATCAGTCCAGTTCAAATCAATATCTTCAAATATTTCTTCCCACTTCTTCCTACCTGTAGAAACATGACTGTGTTTTACCATTAGGTTATATAAATCTTTGGTCCCCATAGCTTTTTTCAAGAAAAAAAATATGTTACTTGGGATAATTGGGTAGCAAATTAATTGCTTTTTGTAACCTACCTTTCCTAGAAATAATTTAATAGCAGAGATCACACCATTATATTGAAGAAAGTTTGTTTTAACTTGATAAATTTCTGTAAATTCTTGAAATGTGTAAAAAGAGAAAGTGTTTATATCTTTTACTAAATCATGAATTATTGTTACTCCCTTCTGATACCAAGCCTTGTTAAATATAGTACTTTTCGCAATAGTTAAATTCGTGTTATACCATAATGGTGATGTTAAAATTGAGTTTTCCATATTTTCCTTTACTGCATCTGAATCATTAAATCTAACCCAAGCTTTGTACACATCCTTCCAAAACATATTTTTGCATT